>NW_020954619.1:22134407-22383879 GCF_900497805.2 Vombatus ursinus
CCCCCCCCCGCGCGCATTCAGTTATGGGTGTCCCGGATCAAAAGGGTTAACTGAAGTTTATTGAACCCAAATAATTTCTTTCTCTAGATTTGATCTAGAAAGCTGTACAAGGCAGCTCCCAGATCCTCTATCCTGTTTCATCCACTGCAAGTCACAATCTTCCTAGAACCAGGCAGGGGCTCACAGAACTCCAAGCCCCTGTGCCCATAGCCTCTATCCTTACCCTCTCACACACCCCTATTGTGGAGGGCATGAGAGATGATTACCACCGCTGCTACCAATGAACTTAGGAGGGATCCTCTTTCAGTCCGATCCGGAGGCTTGGTGATTCCTGGAGAGCTCATGGCATTTTTATTCCATAAATTCGTAGAACACTAGAGATGGAGACGACTTTTGGAACCATCTTGTCGAACATTCCCTATGCCCAAGTTTCTGTGTGCTGCATTATTGTGAGGACAGCATCTGTTAAAAAAAAAAAAAAAAGTGCTCAAAACCTCTCCTGTGTTACAAATCAGCATCTTTTACAAAGAAAGGATTTAACCACCACACACACACACACACACACACACACACACACACACACAATGTTCACTCTCCTCTCTCCATCAGTACTTCTCTTTTAGTCCCCAGAATTTCTTGGGGGAGGGGAAGTTGAAGGCCATGAAATAATGGTGCAGCATTTTGAAATTTTCCCCACTAGGAAAAAGGGGGACAATAACGCCCTATCCCCCAAAATTCAACAATTGTAAAAGTAAGCTTTGGTTGTTTAAGCACTAACTCCCTCTCCCAGCTGCTACCCCACTTCCCTTTCCAATATAAAAGCACTAAAAATGACTGGGCATCTTCTTGGCCAATGCCATCTCGAGTTTCTGGGCCTGTCTTGGTCCCAGGGTCCTTCTCCTCCCTTGCTTTGGATTGACCTCATGGGGCTTAGCAGGCAGGTGGCCACCCATCCACCCACCTACCTCCACCCTCTGGGACCTTCAGGGTAGTACACTGGCTTGGGTAGCCCCGACTCTGCTCAACTCCAGCCGGTTTCATTACCTGGACGAGCCCTCTCTTCCACTGTACAAGGGTAGACTCCCAGGGCTGGACTTAAACTTAGCCCGTCCAATCTCAGACCAGGCTGTCAGCTCTGAGCCTTGCAAACTGCCAGGAGCTGTGCCAGTAGTGTTTTAACTTGATCTGAGAATTTAAACACTTGCCACTGTACTCATATTGACATGGCTTACAGGAATATGAACGGAAGTATGAGCAGATTTTTCGAGGGAGAATACTTAAACACCGGGAGTTTCGCTTTAATATATGAACAATATCCCTTCCCACACACACACTAACCCTACACACACACACACACACACACCACGAGAACTGCTTGGGCAGTTGCTTGTCCTCCACTTGTCAGGTTTTCCCCTTTGTGTTGGGTAGCTTTGGAGCTGAGCTGCATAGAATTTTACCTTTTCCACCCGCCCCTCAGTCTTTCTCTTCCTTTCTCCCAAGCCATCTAAGAATTTAAATGAATAAACCTGCTTTGGATTTGGGAAGCTGTGCGTCTCTCACCTCAGCCTACACAGAGATCTATAATCCAGATAAAAACTCCAAATCCCTAGGCGGGACTCTTTCCAGTGGGAAAGTTTCCCAGTGGCGGGACTTTTCTGCCCCTGTCGCTCCGGGACGGCACTGGTCTCAGTCTGGCTTCCACACTTCCTGCCTTCTACCCACTGTCCACCCTCCAGATACAGCCCAGCCCAGTTCCCCTCTAATCTGAGATGCTATGCTAGCGGGGGGAGGGAAAGAAAAAAGGTTGGGGATGCTGTTCTGGGTAGAAGTGGGTTGGGGGGTTGGGGAGGGGGTGGTGGAACACCACGCTGAACCAAAAGCGTGAGAGCCTGATCTGCGCTGTTATCTGGGGCCGAAGGCTGCGGGCTAATCGATGGGTTATTTTTACGCGGTAATCCGACCTTGTGATTGCTCTATTAACCTTTAGACCTGTCTGAGGGGACTATTCAGCTCTCCGCCCCTAAGCACAGAGGGCGTCCGAATCATTGACACTTACGGCCGCCTGGACAAAACTTACCTGCGCACTGAAAAATGGGAAGCAAGGGGTGGGGGTGGGGAGTCTTCCTCCAACCCAATCCCCACTCTCCCCCCACCCCTTCTCAGGAAAGCTGCCTCCCTATGAATAGCAGGACCTTGGCTGGTGATAGTGGGGAAGACATTGGAATCCAAGGGGGAAAACGTGGAGAGTGGACGAGGAGGAATGGAAGGCTTTGCAAATGCTATCAATAAATGTGTATGAATACAAATGTATATATGCTCACAAGTATATTCACCTTAATGGAAGTGTGTGTATATGTGCTTGTGCGTGTGTAATGTTTAAGGTGTATCAGATGCGAAAGAGGGTGAGCTTGGGTCCTCAGCGAATTTATTAGACCCGGAATTGTCTCCCCTCTCTTTCCCTCCTCCCAATCTAGCCTTCTTCGCGTCTCTCCAGCCTGCTAGGAAGAAAGAAAAAATGTTTCCCAAGGGCCCTCCGACTTTACACACATTCTTTCCTCCCTCCATCCTTATGTAATGGAAGTTGGAAGTCCGGGAATATAGCTGCTCTCAGAGACCATTCAGTTGGTAGTGATCGGCAGACACGCAATCCCAAGACAGCTGCTCCTGGAGAGTCACCTTCTGCCCCCTCGCCCCCATCCCAGAAGCTTGAAGGCTAACTAGGGGAAGCCAAGAGATAGGGACTACATCTGATGAGAATGAAGGTGGGGATAGTAAGCATAATCAACACTAATGATGACCGTCTTGGTGTTGAACGTAAACCCCGCTGGTCCCCGGCACATATTTAAGTTTCCCTCGGAGATCCCCCCAACTGGACTTTGCCTGCTGTGTGTATTTTTTAAACAGCATCGCAGTCCGGCGCCAGCTGACTGTGCAACCGATACTAGGCACCTCCCGCCCCCTCCCGCCACGTGACTAGACCAAACCAGTCACAATCTGAGAAGTAGGGAGAGGGGGAGTGAGGAGAGGCGGAGAAGGAAAGGCGTTGGAAGCCCTGGGATAGGTACTCTGAGGAAGCCTGCAGGCTGACTACTAGAACCCTTCATTCCCCAGACTTCCAGGCCTCCCACTGTCTTGGGTTCCCACCGCGGGCCGCGGGCAGACCCGGGCTCTCAGCTCTCCAAAAGCTCCCAGGGTACGTCAACCAAGGAGAAAGATCTCACCCTTCACAGGTCTGTAGAGTTTTCCTTACCTTCTTCCCCGCCCCTCCCCCCCTCCCATACACACCTCTTCTTTCAAGGAGCTTAGTCGAATCGAGTTTTCCCGGTGGGTAGAACAAGACTTGAAAAGTAGAAATGCAACCTTTCCTGAGCCACTTACTTTCCCCCTCCACTTACTCTCTCCCCCTCGCCGTAATCACCCCCTTTCAAAGTGCCCTCTAAGCCAGCCAGTTAGTTTTTCGAGTAACCTTTGCATTTTCAATTCGAAATTTGAGAAATCTAGGGAACAATTTTGGACCTATATTTAAGGTCCCTTTGGAGGTATTTCAATGGATAAAACGTCCCCCAACGCTCAGAATCCCACTTCCATATTTGCACTACTCAACTGACGCCCAAACACAGAAGTGTAGATAGAACGCACAGATGAATTTTGTTAATAAATGCACACGTAGACATGCAGATGTGTGCACCCTTTGGCTATGTAAACTACCTACCTACCTACCGAAGCGCACCCTGCAGACTCCAACCTATGCAGAGAGATATGCTGACATCCTCACCATAATGAGCGATCACACACAAACGGGTGTCTTCGCCCTAGTGTGCTAACAGAAGTTCTAACTGATATGGGTGGAGGGGGCATATCTCGGTAGCCCCAAATTTGACAGGATGCGGGTGGACGCTAGCTGCAAACCTACAAGTCCCCTTCTAGTCCCCTGGTTTTCCCCACTTCCACACCACCCCACTTGACAGCTAAGATAATCTCTCTCGCGCGCTCTCTCTCTCTCTTTCTCTCTCTCTCTCTCTCTCTCTCTCTCTCTCTCTCTCTCTCACACACACACACACACACACACACACACACACACACACACACACACACACACACGGCACCCCACTCCTCAACCCCCGCCAATCTCCATAAAATTACTCTTGGGCGGAATTGAAGGAGAACTAGAGGTGGGGGATAAGAGGAATTTTCACTCACATTCGGCCCCACTCACCTCCAGTTTCTGCTCCTCTGGTTATCTGCTCTGATCCCTGATGTTATCTCCCTTGGCTTTGAGCGGGAGATTCTCTCTGGTGGGGAGCTGGGCTGAAGCACTCCAGTCAAACTTTAAAAAGGCTGTGTGGGTTACTTTGACTGGGCGCTAGGGGAGTGAGCAAGGGAGGAGAAACAAACTTCTTCACGCTTAGTATTTTACGTGTTTCTATAGAAAGGACTGATGGGGGGGTTGGTGGGGAGAGGGCACTTATGACAGCTGGGATGATAGGGACATCACTATCTTCGAATCTCAGGACTGTTTGCTTTCGTGTGTATTTGTGTAGATGAAAGCAGCTGTTTGTATAAGCCAGAGTATGTGTGCATATGCCTGTGTGCTCTCATGTCAAGAGTAAAGTCATTTCTAGGAGAGGAAAAGGAAAACTAGGAAAAGAGAGCGGCAACGAGAAAGATCAAGGGTGATTGCTGTTTTTGAGTAGGTACTAGAGGTAGTGTGAAATAAAAAGACTTTTCGTGTAACCTTGGGCAAAATTACTTAACCTCTCTGGGCCTCCCTTTCCTCATCTTAAAACTAAGAGGATTGAGTTCAGGGGTTCTAAATTTGAGGTCCCTGAACTTTAAAAAATATATATATATTTTATAACTATTTTAAGGTAATTGGTTTCCTTTGTCACCCCATGTATTATATTTCGTACGTTTAAAAACATTATTCTGAGAAAAGTCTATATAAACTTCATCAGACTGCCAAAGCCCCTGGACAAAATTATCTCTAAAGTTGTTATACTGTAGCCCATGGGGGAGGTGGGGAAGATGATAGAACAAATCATTTAATTTCTAGAGGAAGAAAGTAGTTTATTTTGACCTCTGAATGTGGGGAAAATGATTGCTTCAGACAATCAGAAAACAGGAGAGAAGAAAAATGGGACCAGGATCAATCTTCCTGCTTCCTGGAGGAGACATTGTTCACACTTCAGGCACTCTTACCCTGATTTTGCCTTTATTTTTATTTTCTTTTCTATTTAGACAGAAATATTTGTTTCATTTGTTGTCTTTAAAACAAATATTCCTCTCTAAATGATTGTCCTGGGTAAAATGCAACCTGAATTGACTTCCCAAAGCAGTGGTTGAAAAGACTGTAGGTGTGGTTCCCCTCCTTGTTCCTATAGTTGCAATAATCCTCCTCTATGAAACCATGTAAGAATAGTCACATAGGAGAGGTAAAGACAAAGACCTGGGTTTATTGAATTATGGATCTTCCATAAATGACATCCACATCTGCGGGTATGGAGAAATTGTGTTAAAGGACAGTGGGAAAAAAAGGTCTTTGATTTTCTACTAATTATCCAAAACCTAAATCTTAAAACTGTAATTTCTTTTAATATTGTTTATCTCACGTTGGAAGTTTCAAGAGATATGCCCAAATAATTGAGGTCCTTGATTTAAAATTTAATAAAGGGACAAACCTCCCAGGATGAGAAAACAGTAGAGGGAGTAACCACCCACATGGATAGGATCTCGTATCCAACGAAAAGCATCCTAAGGTCCCCAAGCCTGCAAGTTTATTCCCAGAGATCATTCATTTCTCTCCTTCATTTCAAAAGGGGTGGGGGGGAAGGGTTGAAGACCCCAGATCAAATTCTTAGGACCTATATTCTCAACCAAACTTCTTATACTTTGACACCCAAGAGATAGATAGTTTGGGAAACACTAATGAATTGAAAGACTGCCTTGAAGGAAAGCGATAAACAATGCAGACCAAGTGCCAATAAGTTCCTAGTGCTACTCCATTTTCTCTAAACCACAAGAGTTATCTTTGCAAGCAATTTTTACGAAGCATTAGGGCTTCCATGTCACAGATTCTATTGCCATATCTTAGAGTAAACTAATGATTATTTAAATAGCACTTTATATCCGATACAATGTACACGCTTCCTAGGATATCTGTAATAATGTTCCTACTAGTTCATATTTTTAGGAAATCAATTATTGTACTTAAAACGATAGATTCTTTTTGTTTCCATCCACAGAACCTAACATAGTGCTTATTCACTGATCGAAAATAAATGAGGCCTTATGTAGATTGTTCTATTATTTATTTGTGGAATTAAATAGTATCTGTGTAATCTTGGGCAAATCAAATTAACCACTCTGGGGCCCAGTTTCATTATCTCTAAGGTCTGTTACAGCTATAAAATTCTACATAAATTGATATAATACAACAAACAAATTAGTGTTGTAAGATTAAGTACTCTTGTATGTGGTCTTTTATAACCACAAGAATTACTGTACCTTTGGAAAATTAATAATTCGAATCCCAGATCTTTCAGACTCCTCTAATTCAAGTTCGGACCACAAACCTAGTTAGCGTTAGCACCACAAATCTCTCTGGAATCTAGTTACACAAATGCCTCCCCCCCCCCCCCCCCCCCCCCGGTGCCCTGTCCCAAAGCCATCAGGGAGATACAAGGGGAAAAAAAGAGCTTTGCGAAGAGAAGGGCTGGCTGAAGCCTGGAGGCTGGGGAAGGGAGACGACGGTTATTCCCAGAGTCTGGGAGCCCAGAGACTGTATTCTGCCCCCCTCTCACTAGACTCTTAGAAGCCGAAACCACTGGAAGCTTACCTTAGCAGTTTTAGAGTGGGGCAGGAATAAAACTCAGAAATGCCTTTAAATAGAAAGAACAAATAATGGAGTCAAAACTAATAGCCACCAATCAATTAAAATTGTGAAATCAAATCGTAGCGCTATCAACCAGTACAAAAATGAAATATTCACGTCTGACTGTTGCCCTAGCAAATTGTTAATGCACTCAGGCTCCCGGGGCTGACCCTGAAGACATCCCTTTGGATGCTCTCATTCTGGATCTGCGAACTGGACACATTAACAAGACAAAGGCCGCCACTCCTGCGGCTCCGGGGTGCTGGGGGGCCTGGACTTAAGACTGAAAAATTGGGGGATTCGTTTTTTTTTTTAAATTTCTATCTTTCTGTTGCTTCGGGAGGCCGGCGGAGGAGGAGGATAGTACGCAAAGATGATGGTTTTCCCTCTGCTTGTTTCTCACTCTGATATTAGGAGAGTCCTGTTGGCGGCAGCGGTGAGAACACTAGGAGATAGCCCAGGCATCAGCGTTGGACACGAGTTGGGCAGAGGGGTGCCTCCGGCCCCGCCCAAGGCGGGAGAGCTGCAACCCTTTGAGGTCAGAGGACCAGAGGCTCCAAGACCCCCACTCTGCAACTGAAAGGATTTATCTACATTCCTTCCCTACATGCACTTTCTCCTCCCTTGGGTTTTCCCCCCCGGGGAGTAGAAACCAGGAAAATCTCGAAGGCGCCTTCTTCGACCGGTAGGCTCTACCTACCTCAGGCCCTCTTTGGTCAGCTGGTGACAAATCCTCCATTTGCTGTTGAAAACCAATAAACAAAGGCACCCTAGTCCTAAACTGGATTTAAATTTTGTTTTAATATCATAATTTTTTTTTGTTTTTTGAACTTTGATCACCTTAGTTGGGTTGTTTGGGGGTTTGGGGATTTTTTTTTTAACCATCATCCCCTCCCCTACTCCGTTTTTGTGGATTCTTTTTGGAGGGAGATTGATCTTTGATTCTTAGAGGAAAAAGAGGACTTGAACAGGGGAGCTCGTAGACGTCACAGAAATGTACCAGAGCCTGGCCATGGCAAATCACGGCCCCCCTCCCGGGGCTTACGAGACCGGAGGGCCTGGAGCCTTCATGCACGGAGCAGGGGCCGCCTCCTCCCCAGTCTACGTGCCCACTCCCCGAGTGCCGTCGTCCATGCTGGGCCTGTCTTATCTGCAGGGCGGCGGATCCGGGGCAGCCGGGTCCGGACCAGGAGGGAGCAGTTCTAGTAGCAGCGCCGGGGCAGCCCCGTCGGGGAGTGGGCCGGGCGCTCAGCAGGGCAACCCGGCTTGGAGCCAGCCCGGGCCCGAGGGCGCCGCTTACACCCCCCCACCCGTGTCACCACGTTTCTCCTTCCCGGGAGCCACTGGCTCTCTGGCGGCGGCTGCAGCGGCAGCTGCAGCCCGGGAGGCAGCCGCATACGGCACTGGCGGGGCTGGAGGCGCAGCTGGCCTCGGAGGCCGCGAGCAGTACGGGCGGCCCAGCTTCGGGGGTTCTTATTCCAGTCCTTACCCCGCTGCAGCCGCCGCAGCCGCCGCAGCCTACATGACAGCTGCAGACATGGGAGCATCTTGGGCCGCAGCCGCAGCAGCTTCCGCCGGGCCCTTTGACGGGCCAGTCCTGCACAGCTTGCCGGGCCGGGCCAACCCAGCTACAAGACATCCCAATCTAGGTGAGTGCAAAGTGGTGGTGCTGCCTGCATTCCAAACCGAAAAGTTTCCATTGCACCCATTCTACGAATTAGAGGCCTTAAGAAACCAGGGCTCATCTCTCTCCCAGTTGGTAGGGAGAACTAGAATAAATCTAAAAATAGGTCTCCAACTTCCCATGGTACTGAGAAGGAAATTGAGGGCCTCTCTAACCTGATTCCACTCTGGGATCAAGGGTCTCAGGGACGCCAGTCCCTCATTCTACAAGGGACGTGGGGAGAGTGGGAATGTCCACTACCTGGGTTTCCCCAAAATTGACCCTGACCGGGAGTCTAAGAACCACTTGGTATCTAAGGACTATAAAGGAGAGGCTGAAGAAGGAAGCCTCTTTTGGTGGGATAGAAGGGTAGGTTTCTTCAACCGATGGAATTGAACTGTTTTGATTTTTGGGGGAAGAGAAAGTTTGAGTTTTACCTTTGGGAGAGGAATGGTTGTCTGGGCTCCATGAGTGTCATACAGGAAAAGGAACACTTGAATATCTCACCTTCACATTCTCTTTCTTCGAAATCTTAGAGAACACATCTCCTCTTCCCTAAGTGAATAAATTTAAGGAAGGGGATGAATGGGAAGAAATTATTGCGGGATTATTAAGAAAACGCATCTGAGGCATAGTAAAAAAATTTTTTAAATTAAATTTTTTAAAAAGAGGGCGGTACTTGGAGTAGGAAGACTGCTAGTTTGATCTAGACCTGTTTTATATCTTGACCCACCCAGTCCAACCTTCCCCACTCCTAGCCCAGTGACACTGGACGAGTTGCTTAATTTCACTGAGTATCAGTTTCCTTCTTCTGTAAAATGGGGCTATTATGTTCCATATAAAACTTTATTAAGCGCCTACTAAACTCCAGCCCTGTGCTAATATCTCTATGGCTGAGAAGTAGAGATTGGGCTGGGCGTCTCCAAGGTCACTCTTGCCAATCCAGAGAACCTTAGGAAAGCACGCTCTAAGAGAATTAAGTCGGGCGGCGGCAGGAAGGTTCCCTCTATCCAAGATGCTGGGACTGGCAGACATAGACGGGGCAAAAGATTAATGTTTCTCACCTAGCAAAATCACCACCCCTCCAGAGCTCTATAGAAGCGTTTCTGTTGACTAAAAACACAGCTTGTGGACCACGGGTCGTGAAGCTACTAGCGGAACCTGGACTATGATGGGAATTTTCCCTGTGCCCCAACTTTCACTCACGCGGGCTACTGGTACAACCATAGTTTGTTGCTGTGGTGCCTTTCTGGCCTTTCTTTCCATTGTTTTTGCCTCCCAGATTGGACTCCCTTGGAAACTTTGGCGCGGGCTGGCAGACGTCTTTCTCCGCCATTTGGTGAGGGGAGGGGAGGGAGAATTGGCCAAGTTGCCTGGCACGTCTGTGTGGCAGCTGCTTTTCCTGCCCTCGAATTAACACGCACTCGTGGGGAAAACGCCCTCGGAAAGAATGGAAATCTGTTTAAGAACCCTACGCTAAAACCACAGCCCCTGAGGGCGTTAAACCTTAAGATGGCAGTCTGGGATGTCGTAGGATTCCGTCACTGTGCTCATGTTAATTACTGTGACTCGGAGAAAGGCCTGCCCTTCTTCTCTGCCTTAGTTTACCTTTGTGGTGGTAGAATATATTAGCGGTGTCAAGCATAGATAGAAACGGGGGCCACTAAACCGTATATAAGGAACCCTGCAGATCGCACACTGACTTAGAAAACCATACATTAACGTTGTGTGTTCTATTGTATTTTTATTTATTTTGTTAAATATTTCCTACTTGCATTTTAATCCGGTTCGGACCGCGCTAGGGAGTGTGTGATACCTCTGGAGTAAATGATAAGGGGCTGTGTTACCTGCTGTGCCATCAAAATAGCTCACATTTCACACACCGCCTTTTAACCGTCACCTGACCCCCAAATAGCCCACTGAAAAAGTATTATCCACGTTCTACAGATGAAGAAAGCGAAGCCCACGGAGGTAAAGTGACAGTCAGATTATACGGCTAGGAAATGTTAGTAGCTGAGGTTAGAACCCAGGTCTTGAAGAATATGAAGCTTTTTCCCCTGTGCTCCACCTCTGGTTCAGAAACGCTGCGACTTTTTTAGGGTTCATTTTAGTTGGTTGTTCCAAAAGAAAGGAGGATATGTTGGTAGTGGTTTAGTCTTTAAAAGGCCGGAGCAGAAAGAACAGTAAATGGTTGAGTACTATATTTAAGCCTGGAAAACAAAAGAAACGCTCCCGAGGTTAATTTATTTGGTGAACAGCCTTGACCAGAGAATCTAGTGTCTGATACATAGTCTTTTGCTCAGCAGGTTAAAAGAAAAAGGGGATTGAAATCTTTCAAAATGTAGGTGTCGGTGAGAATTGGTATTTAAAACACACTCTTCTCCAAGCTTTTATACCCCAAATTAAGATCTGTTTTGGACATATTGTTTCTTGGAAGGCTAGGTTGTATTGGCCATTTAGTAACCGAAATCCTTTCATTTTCTTCTTTGCTACCCCAACTTTCACAGTCGCTTTTGAAGTACTAAACCACTGAATGAAGGTGTGTGAATTGCCTGGGGAATTTCTTGTATATTCGCAGGTCTCCTACTTTGGTTGAGTTACGATAGAAAAAAGGCCCTTTCTGGCCTGGAAAAAAGGGTGTAGGAACTCTAGTTCAAGTGAAATTGGCCATAACCTGGGCTTATGGCAATGGCAGTCCGGGTTCCGGTGAGTAGGAAGGCTCAAGATCAGACCTTCTGGGTTAGGGAGAGAGAGTAACTTTGAGGCTCACATTCCCAGCCTGGGAGCTAAACGAGATTTGGGGTCTGGTCTTTAGGGTCCAGAGTGAGAGAGAATAGTCCTTATTGTACTTCTCCCTCAAAACTTTACCTGGGTAAATGGATTATGTTGGTAATGTCGGTAAATCTGCCGGCTCCGTAAATGGATTAGAATTTATAGTTTCTGGTCTGATGTGGTGGCGGGGCTGAAGCCCTCCCAGTTTCTTTCCTCTATATTCCACTGTCCGAAGTGTGAGAAAGCCAGATTCCCTCCCCCTCTGCCACTTCCTGCTTACCCACCCTGTGGGCAGCTGCAGGACTTCCGGCAGATTAGCCTCGAAGTATGGGTTGAAACCTCGTGCCGGCCTTCATTAACAAATGTACAGAGACTGCTGTGTAGTCTTGAAACCGCTTCTGTTCCTCTTGGGTAGATAGATACAATCCTACCTAGAGTGCCACTAGGTCTAAAGTGGGAGGAAATGCTACCTCCAGCTCTCCTTTAGTTTTTACCTTGGTTTCAAACCCATAGACCCAGGAGTTAGAACGTAACTATGACGGAGAAACTCCAGACTCTGTGACCCTAGGATAGAGCCATGAAAGATCTACAAAAGTGCTGGGGGGAAAAGCTCGAAGCTCTAGCCTGTGACCAGATAATATTGTTCACTGGCTGGTTGCGGGTCCATATTACTGAGTGGAATATATGGTCACATATGATGAATGCTGAAGTAACATTTCCCAGCATCTGCTGTTGGAAATGATTATTCATCCTTGATGGATATGTGGATATGTGGAGTTTGTACTCTTTTTCAGGCTTCTTTACACAGGATACTCTTTACACAAGTACACACTTTAGGGATGCCCAACATCATCAATTAAGTGCAGTCAGCCTGAACTGGTGTCCCTGTTTTGAAAAGCAAATAAGGATTACCTCCTCCCTGCTCCTTTTTTCCCCCTTTCCTTTCCTTTTTTTCCTCCTTTCCTTTCCTTTTTCTTTCTTTCTTTTTTAAGCATGAGTATTATCTTCCTTTGTGTTTGGTGCAATGCACAGTGCCTTGAACACATAAAGTGCTTTCTAGATGTTTGTTGAATTGAAAGCCCTATCCATTGACTTTCAGATCGTGAAAACTGTTGGAATCTCCATGTCATGAAATAAAATATGTTAGCCCGGTGTGAATAGGTTGGAATAAACACCTTCAGTGTTACTAGGACATCATTTGATACTTGTGACTGGCTACCACTCACCCCCCATTACTATTTATCTTTTTAAATAGATGTTCTATCTTCTCACTGAACAATAAACTGGAAAGCAAAGCTTGAATCTTAAAACTCTTGGTGTCTCCAACCTAGTTCAAGTGCCTTGCAAATATTAAATGCTCAGTAAATGATTGATGATAAATGTCTCAAGATAAAAATAGATTTAAAGGACTTTGGATTTCAGCAGTTATGTTGTTCCAGTATTAAACCACAATTTAGTTTTTTTAAAAAAAATATTGCCTTTACTTATATGATAATAGCCGTGATTTAATCTGATTTGAGAGTGATGCTTATTATTCTACATATAATTATAATCAGAGACAGTGGCTCACTAGCTTTAGAATAGGGAAGGTCTGCTTTTGCTCTTTATTATCTTTGGGACTCTGGGCAAGTCTTGTAACCCCTCAGTGTACCCAGAGGGTTCTCTAAGGCTGTAAATTACAAATGAATTAACTAATCTTCATTGGTAGAGGGAGTTTCCCCATAATGAAGTAACAACACCAAAACAAAAACAAAAAATAACTTATTGGTCTCCTGATCATGGGTTAAACATGAAAAAGTAAAAACAAAAAAGATTTTGACAAAGCAACAGATGAGTTACTATCACCATCATCAATCTATTGTTACCCACACTTGAAAGTTTACAAAGTGCTTTATATACAGTATTCTCATTTGATCTTTAACTTCAACCTACCTTTGCTTTGAATGAGAGATGAGTCAATTTTTTTATAAACACATATGAGAGGGGGAAGAAATTGTACAGCACCACATATAATTAACATGTATGCCAATATAGTTGTGTATGAGATTAAAATCTAACCTAAACTTTAAAAAAAGTTGAAATTCAGCAGGAATAATTATAAAATTCATTTATGTTGGGAAAACACAGATACTCAAGCAATAAGTGTAAGTTGGAAGAAAATTGGCACTACAGAAAGTCATAGAAGCTTTATTGATTAAGATCTAGTATCCAGATCATGAGGCGGTAATGATCCCCTTCTACCCAATCAGTTCTAGGCACCAAACTTTAAAGTAGAAATTGACAAATTGGAGAACTTCTGTGGGTGGGTGATCATGATGGAGAGGGTACTATAAATTATGTCTTATTAG
This sequence comes from Vombatus ursinus, assembly GCF_900497805.2. Lineage (NCBI taxonomy): Eukaryota > Metazoa > Chordata > Mammalia > Diprotodontia > Vombatidae > Vombatus > Vombatus ursinus. The sequence continues at coordinate 22,148,062 of NW_020954619.1, forward strand.
GAATGATGAAGGAAATTGGTGATATTTAGTCTTGAAAAGAGACCATGGCAGGGAGGGGTGAGGGAAGGGTTATGAGAAGGAAAGAGGAGAATGTAATCTTTGCCTTGAGATATTTAAAGAGCTATCATATGGGGAAAGGACTAAATAGAATCTATGTAATCCCAGAAGGCAAAATTGGGGACAGGAAGTGACAATTATTTGAAAGCATATTTTAACTTAATGTGGGGAAGAACTTAATATTAGTTCTGCCCATCCATTTAATGTGTTGCCTCACAAGGTCCTCAGAAGAGTTCTGAGTACCAACTGGCTTAATTAATATCTGTGAGAGACAGAGGAAACCTGCATCAGAAGACAGGTTAAATTAAAATGATTCAACTCTATGAATTTAACATGGGAAACTATTAATGTTAGCTTATCATGTTAAAGTATTTTGGTTCCCATCTAATTGACAATCATAATAGATGTGTAAAAAATACTCTTTTAAATGCTTTATAAGATGTTTTATAAAAATACATTTTTATAGAATTTCATGGGAGAGTAAAAATAGGACCTTAATACTTTAAAATTCGGGGAGTTTTATTGGATTTGGAGAGAATGATTAAAATAGGTTGTGGAATTACTGTCAATAATGTGTTGTGCAATATAATTATTGCAATGAAATAGTAAAGTTCATTTGCATATAGGGAAATATAACATCCAACCTTCCAAGGATCCCAAAGAGTTATAGAAACATTTAAAGTGTCAGTTAAATTGATCATATGGTAAGGTATATTTATATAATCAGTCAGAACCTGTCTTAACTAGTCAGTTAGGTGGCAGTCATAAAGACTTTAGTTCAAATGCAGTCTTAGACACTTAATACCTGTGTGATCCTGGGCAAGTCACTTAACCTCTGTTTGCCTCAATTTCCTCAAAAATAAAATGGGGATAATAATAGCACGTACCTATCAGAGTTGTTGTGAAGAGCAAATAAGATAATATTTGTAAACACTTGACACATAGTAGGTACATAGTAAATACTTGTTCCTTTCCTTCCTTAATCATTTGAAAGAAGCTTTGTTTGATTATCACAATGCTATTCCATATTGGTAATTTGTCCATGGTCTTGGAATAAGTCTCTCAAATGTTATAGAACCATAGGATTTTAGAAGTGGAAAAAACCTTAAAGCTCATCTGATCCAACTTCCTCACTTTACAGGTGAATAAAGGCCCAGAAAGTAGAAATAACATTTACAGCTTTGCAAAATTTGTTAAGGGAATTACTGCTGATACTGGGAGCCTGTCCAGTGGTATATCCTTATACTTGCCAGCCAAAAGCTGCTGTTTTTCCATAATTCCTTTCTTAGAATGATCATCATCCAAGTTAGGCTCAAATCAGTCCCATCTCCCAGAAATTTCCTTTGATTATTCCCAGTCTAAGGTGATTTTTCCCACTCTGGAGAATTGATAGGCCTGACTTACTCTATTAGGAGTGGAGTTACATGGGAAATGGTGTGAGAGCAGCTGAGTAGTTTGCTTGGTTAGAGCACGATTTCTCCTTATGCAGTTTGTAGTTTATTTAATTTCAAGCTACTTTGCTTAGTGGTTCAAGGCATCAATGTTCAATTATTTTAAAATGTGGAAAAGTAGTACTAGCTCCCTCAATTTGGTGCATTGTGATGGATCCAAAGGACTAGCTTCCCATTTATAACTAGTTTAAACTTTAATATGTAATGATAATCTCTAATATTTTTTTAAGCTTTAAAAAAAAAAACAATTTCTTTGAATTTTATAGGCAAATGTATGGGGTTGGGGGTTGGGGAGGAGGAGAACACATCTTGTGTATGAACCAGCTCTTGGGGAACTTTCTCTTTTTTTTTGGAGCTGAGCCATACATACCCTTTTCTCATATGCTTCAGTTATCCTAAACTTTTGGATTCTCTGCCTAGTGTTTTCTTAGTAAAGGAGAACTGGTCTAGAAGATTAATTGTCTATTACTTGGCTGTTGAGGGGTTTGTTTATCCATTAGGGGATTCTTTTATTTACCAGAGGTTTAAACTTTTAATCTAACAGATCCTGGACTCTATCAATCCTTATTTTGATTTTAAGGTAAAATTTGAAAATAACGATGTTATTAATTTAAAAGACTTTATCAATTTAATCTTTTCAATGGTATGATTTTGTTGTAAGTATAATGATTTTGATTTCTTTTGGAAGCAGGGCAAAGCTCACCAGCTCTTTTCAGTCTTCTCCACCCAGTCCAGCTTCTATTATTTGCATGGAACACAAGAGTCATGATAGGGAAGTTGACATGTCTGCTCACCACAGTTAAAACCATTCCACTTTTGCTAATTGGAACCCTTGCAAATGATGTGCCCAGGCCAAGGGCACAAAAGGAATTAAAAGGGATTTTCTGACCATAACTTACATAAGAGTTAAGACTGAGGAAATCTAAAAAACTAAGAGAATAGTCAGCTTAAAAAGTAAGTGTAAAAATGCCCAAGGGCTTCTCCAGTTATCTGACTGTGGTGGAGAAAGCTATGGGGAGAGGTTGCTAAGAGCTAAACAAACTAAAAAACTGGCAGTTCTCTTTCCCTGGATCCACATGGTAGCCAGAGATCAGGAGATGGTAGCAGAGAACAGCAAAAGCTGCAGGGGGATACCCCACAAAGGAGCAGTGAAGGCTTCCAGTAAAGAGCAGGAACACAAGAAATAGAGCAAGGGACCTTGGTTCATGGTTCTCATGACATCACCAGATAACATGGTTGTACATTGTTAGAAGCATGAGTGACCGGGGAGATGTTTGTGTGTGCTCTGGCTATGTATGCTGAGTGCATAGGGCTTTGGGAGGATTCAGAGATATGTAATATTCTGTGCCCTGAAGGAGCGAGATATTAAGGTATATTTTTTCTAGGAAAAGGTCACCAATAATGACAGAAAAGTGTCATACATGTGTGTCCAGGGCTCTGAGTTGTATAGACAAGAAAGACTATCAATTCTCCAAAGTGGGAAAAATCACTTTAGGCTGGGAGTAATCAAAGGAAGCTCCTGGGAGATGGGACTGATTTGATCTGGGTCCTGAAGAAAAATAGTATTTAGATAAGGGAAGTAAAGGGAAGAAGAAGAGTAGGGGAAAAAGGAAAGGAGAGATCATGCCCATTATGTTGTAATTTCCTCCTGCAAGGGGAGAAATTATGGTCATCTTGAAAATATGGAGCCTAATGTCCCTTTCCTAATCTCCAATCTCTAGTCACTGACCTAGGATTGTTCCCTTCTCCAATGACCAAACAAGCTCAAATATTCTTTATTGTTCTTGTGCTATTCCTTCTATCAGCAGTTTATAGTAGAAGAAGCACACTAGAGTGATGAAAGACACGTATTCTTCATTCTTTATTGAAAGGGGGAACACAATCATTTTTTTTTCTGTGCATGAGGGGGAGATTAAATACACTTTCTATTTGGTTATGTTTAGCTTTAGGTACAGGTGATGAGCTCAGATGATATCAAAACTGACTTACCATAATGGATTCAATATTGTAATGTTTCTTGCTGTAGAATGGATTGGATTTAAAAAACTCCAGAAACCACATCTGCCAGAATTTGTCTTGACTATTTTATGATGCTGTGGTGACTTAATATATGCCTGATAATAATTATAATGCATTGGTAAGAAGTAGCAAGGCTTGCTTAGTGAATAGAATGATGGACTTGGAGTCAGGAAAGACCTGTGTTCAAATCAACTCAGCATCTTTATCTTTAAAACTGGGGAAATAAAGTCTGTAAAGCCTTTACAAGTATCAAATATAAAATTCTCTGGCATTCAAAGAAGCCCTTTATAGCACCCCACACCCCCAGTCTTTCCAGTTTTCTTTAAATCTTACCCACTCTCATATTTGGCAGTCCAGTGACACTAACCTTCATGCTCTTCCTTGAACAAAAACTCTTTTTTTTTTTTTTGGCTTTTTGGTGAGGCAATCGGGGTTAAGTGTGTATCTTGCCCAGGGTCACACAGCTAGTGAATGTCAAGTGTCTGGGGTCAGATTTGAACTCAGATCCTCCTGACTCCAAGGCTAGAGCTTTATCCACTGCACCACCTAGCTGCCCCTAAAACTCTCCATTTCTCAACTCCACACATTTTCACTGGCCTTCATGCCTGGAATTCTTTGCCTCCTCATTTCCTACCACCAATCACATTTTCTAAAGGAAGCTGTTCCTCTTCCCTCTTAATATTAGTGCCTTCCCTCCATTAATTATTCCTAATTAGTCCTTTGTGTGTATGTGCATATGTGTGTGTGTGAGTGTGAGTGTGTAGTTGTTTCTGTGTTCTCTCCCCCATTAGATAGTGAACTCCTTGGGAAAAGGGACTGTTTTTTGCCTTTCAATGTATCCCCATTTACCACAATGCTGGCACTTAAATGCTTGTTGACTGACAAGTTTTAGGGTGCTACATAAATATCAGTTATACTCAGGGTGTTGACCTACAAAGTTTCTGAGGTCCCTTCCAGCTTTAACATTCTTCGATTCCATTATTGGGCATTAGACTAGAATGAAGTAGAATAAAGACCAAATGTTTCCAATTAGTAAACAAACATTTAATGAGCTTTTTGTGCTTGGGACTACTGGAAGGAGTTTAATAATCCTCCGCCAAAGTAAATTAATACCTTCTCTTCAATTCAAAGCTTGGAGTATTAAGAACTTAAGTGATGCCTAGGATCACATAGCCAGTATGTACCAGAGTATATACTTGAACCCACATTTTCTATAACTTCAAGGCTACTTCTCTACCACCAACCTGCCCCTCAAAATCCAGTACAGTGATAATAATATATGATGGAACTATCACCTGTGGTTTTTATTGGCGAGATAGATTTCCAACTTGAAATTCCAAAACCTGGTCTTTTCTCCCTTCTACCCTACCTTCCATTTACCTGGGACTAGGGCTTTTTTTTTTTTTTCCAACAAGGCAGGCAGTAATGGAATCAGGGGGAAAGATGCTTTGGGGAGCTATCATCTACTATAGGTGTAAACCCCCAAACACTCTTGCTTTCCAGCCTGGTTCCCTTTATCTCCTGTCATTTCTCATCAGAGCTCTTCTCTCCCACCCCACCCCACTTCCCTTTTCATTGCCACTGCCACAGGTTTCCTTCCCTCCCTGGACTAAGAGCTTACTATGTCCCAGATACTATATTAAGTACTGGAGATATAAAGGAAAATAAAACATCCCTACCCTCAGGAGCTTACATTCTAATGGGAAGAGCTTGGATCATTTATGAATTGACCTGAACAGTCCCATCTTTTCTCTATCAGTTCCTGTACAAGCTGGCGTTTGAGGTTTTCCTAAGGTTTAGCTTTTTGTTTTGTTTTGTTTGTTTACTGCTAATGCAGAATGTAGATAGGGTTTAAAATTCAACTCAACAAGCATTTATTAAGCATATGCTAGGTATAAGGCATGTCACTAGGTACTGGAAATACAAAGAACAAAGCAATTCTTGTTCTGAAGATGTTCTATCTGGGGAAAACATATCTTTTTGCTTCCCTCCTACCTCCTTTTTACTTAAATCAGTGGATCCCAACCTTTTCCACAACCCTTCCCCCTACTTTATATTGATTGAGTAAATACCAAAAATCTCCTATAGATTCAGTTATATTTTAAAGTGAAATTGTATTTTGTGAACTATCTACATGCCTTTGGAAAATAGTAGTATGGCCTTTTCTCAATCCTTGTTCTCTTTGAGGTTGATGTAAGCCTTTTGACATTTTTGATCACTCTCTCCTCCTTGGTACCTTCTTCTCTCTAGGCTTTTAGGACACCACTCTCTCCTGGATCTCCTGTTAATATCTGACTACTCCTTCTCAGTCTCCTTTGCTGGATCCTCTCATCCAGATCATGCCCTCTAAGTGTAGGCATCTTACAGGATTCTGTCCTGGGTCCTCTCCTCCTTCTATATGCTAATTCTCTTGGTGATCTCACAAGCTCCCATGGATTTAATTACAATCTCTATGCTAACGATTCTCATATCTATTTATCCTGCCCTAAACTCTCTGCTGATGTCCAATCTTGCATCTCTAACTGCCTTTCAGACATTTTGAACTGGAGGTCCAAGTAGACATCTTAAACTCAACATATCCAAAGCTGAACTCATTGTCTTTTCCACTAACCACACTGCCCCCTCCCTACTTACATGTTGCTGTTACTGTAACACATCCTCCCAGTCTCTCAGACTCCCAATCTAGGTGTCTTTCTGGACTCCTCATTATCTCTCATTCCTTATATCCAATCTGTTACGAAGGCCTATTAATTTTGCCTTTGCAACATCTCTCCTATATTCCCCCTTCTCCCTGACACTGCCACTACTCTGGTGTAGGCCCTCATCACCTCATGCCTGGATTATTGCAATAGCCTGCTGGTTCTGCCTGCCTCATGTCTCTCTCCTCTCCATTCCATCCTCCATTCTGCCACCAAAGTGATTTTCCTAAAGCATGGGGCTGGCCATGTCTCCTCCCTACTCAATAAACTCTAGTAAGCTCCCTCTTGCCTCCAGGATTAAACACAAAATGCTCTGACATTCAAAGCCCTTCATAACCTATTACAGACTTTTCTTTCCTGTCTCCTTACACCTTACTTCTCAACAAATACTTTTCAATCCAGTGATACTGACCTTGCTGTTCCATGAATAAGATGCTATCTCTCAGCTCCCAGCATTTTCTGGGCTGTCTTTCCTTGAATTCTTTGAATACTCTCTCTCCTCATCTCCACAGACAAACTTCCCTGGCTTCTTTTAACTCCCAACTAAAATTTCATTTTCTACAGGCAGCCTTTCTCAACTTATTCTAATGCCTTCCCTCTTTTAATTATTTCCTATCTATCCTTTATATTGTGCATATTTGTTTCCTCATTGTCTCCCCAATTAGATTGTGAGCTCCTTAAGGACTGTCTTTTGCCTCTTTTTGTATCCCTAGCACTTGGCAGAGGGCCTGGCATGTAGTAGATGTTTAATAAATAAATGTTTATTGACTGACTGGCTATTATGTGTGTGGGGGACAGATTATTCATTCCATCCACAGAAGGTATGTTTGCTAATTTATTTTGTTGTATCATTTAATGGGATAGTCCCTGTTAAAATAACTCCTGCAGGAGATGCCCATCAATTGGGAAATGGCTGAACAAGTTGTGGTATATGAATGTAATGGAATACTATTGTGCTATAAGAAATGATGAGCAGGCAGATTTCAGAAAAATCTGGAAATATTTACATTAGCTAATGCTGAGTGAAGTGAGCAAAACCAGGAGAACATTGTACATGGTAACAGCAACATTGTACAATGATCATCTATGAGTGACTTAGCTATTCTCAGCAATACAATGATCTAAGACAATTCCAAAGTACTCATGATGGAAAATGCTATCCATATCCAGAGAAAGAGCTGATGTTGTCTGAATGCAGATCAAAGCATACTATTTTCACTTTTTTTTAGTGCTTTTTTTTCCTTTTGGTCTATTTCTTCTTTCACAACATGAATTTTATGGAAATATGTTTTACATGATTACACACATATATATCCTATGTCAAATTGTTTACCATTTTAGGGAAGGGGAAGGACAGAGGGAGAAAAATTTGAAATTCAAAAAATGAATGTTAAAAATTGTCTTTATGTAATTGGAAAAATAAAATACTGTTAAAAAATAAAAATAACTCCCTAGGCACACAGTTTGGGGAACTACTGACTTGCTAATGGCAGGAAAAGATAAAAGATGCACACTGGTCATAATGATGGGTCTATGAGGACCAAGACAAGATTTCTTGTTGTTGTTTTTTGTTTTTGTTGTTGTTGTTTTGTTTTTTTTTAAGAGGGAAACCCAAACTCTGTGTGTCTCCTGTGCATTTCTTCAGCAGCAGGGCAGGGAATTATTATGGAACATAAGGAAGAAGATAGTAGAGTTGACCATTATAACCAGCATGAAATTACCTACTTTTCTTTTCTCTTGTCCTTTGCTTTGATCATGACCCAAGCAGTTCCCACTGAACTGAAGTGAGAAGCAGGAGAGCTTGGGGATGGGAGGGACATCCCTGGGAGCATTTGTTATGTTTCTTGGCCACTCAGACATTTTTAAGTGATGTAAAAACACCTTGTGTGGCAAAAAAAAAAAAAAACAAGAACAAAAACCAAAAACTGAAGTGTAATGAATTACGGTGGGTGCCTAGAGACTTTGCTTTCATTGCTTAGTTCAAGAAGGCTACATCTGGGGACAGCTAGTCCCATCTGGTCTTGAATTATGAAGTCCGTCTTGACAATGTGCCTGAAGGAGTAAACATGGATAAGAGAGTGTAAAGTTCCAACCTGGTAAGGAAGTTGCAGGTGAGATGACATTCATTCATTTAGAATTAAGATAATGTAGGCAAAGGTTATGAAAGTTTTAGTGTCTAAGGATTTTCCATCTTTTCCTCCTCAATACACTTTGTCTTCTTGTTTGTTCTTGGCATATAGGTAGCACAGTAGATAGAATACCTGACCTAGAATCAGGAAGACCTACCATCAAACACAGTCTCAGAAACTTACTAGCTTTGGGACCTTGATCAGGAAACTGTCTGCCTAAGATTTTTCGCATCTATAAAATGGGAATGATAATAGCACCTTTTTCTCAATATTACTTATAAAGACATTTGCAAATCTTAAGGTGTTTTATTCATACATCCATCATTTCACCCTTTGTTCCTTTCACTATGCCCTACTCTGTATCCCAATTTTGATTCTTTTGACTAAAACTTAGAACCCATTTTTTTGGAGGTGCTAATCACAAAATTATGGATCATTCTGACTTATATTAAGGTGAATTTCTTTGCCACCTCTTTAGCCATGGCTTATGGGAACAAATATTGACCAGAATCCAGCTGCTTCCCAAGTAAGCAAATTTTGTTAATTCATGGGCACAATCTGCCTATGGGCAGCATAATCTGATCCTTTAAAAGTATCTTTCTGTTTTTAATATGTTTGTAATACTATAATATTTGTAATATCAAGTAAATGGTCTTCTGCTGAAGATCTCAACACATAAACAGTCTATCCTTTGGAAGGTGAGAGAAAGCCTGGAGGAAAAGGGTAAGCATTATGAATTTCCCTTCAAGATAAACACCATAAACAAGGAGACATAACACCAGTATATACAAAGTAAAGAAGAACATCAAAATAGCTGATCAGTGAAGGCTTTTTTTTCCACTTTGTTTCTGGCAGTTGGCCCTTCAGTTGTATCTATTATAGCATGGATAGGATTTAAAAAAAAATACTATGTAATCAAATTAAGCCAGAATGTTCAGCTTCTTATCTGAAAGAATGAGAATTTGGCTTTCTGGTGTTCAGCGCGGTGGGGGAGTGAGAATCAACTTGATATTGTTAAAAAAAAATTTTTTTTATGTCTATGGACAAGCTATTACATACATTGTGGAAATAAAGTTATTTTAAAGATCTCTCTGCAAGTGAAATGGAAGGCTTTTAATCACCGTTTCATTTTATATCTGATAGTATCTAAAATATTCTTTTCTTGATAAAATGAAAAGAGATGTGAGGGAGCCATGAAGCCTTCTGATCCCAGGTCCAATTTTGGTTCTTCAATTCAAGAATTATTTATTTATTGATCACACACTGTATGCTTAGTGCAGTGCTATAGGCTCATTGCCTTGGGGCTAGGCATTATATTCTCAAAATGTTTTCAGTTCTTATATATTTTCCTCTTCTTTTTCTTTTTTCCTGTTCTTTTTTCCCATGCTAACTTCCATTTCTACCTCTAGAAATTCAGTCAAACTTTATCACCCCTATTCAAAACTGATCGATAGCAACTGGTGAGCAGGTTAATTATAATCGCAGAATAAACGCTGAAGTCTCAAAGTTCATCTACTTTTGCAATGTTTCAAAACTCCAGAAGGGACAATGCCAAGAGACGCTCATTGATCCATTCAGGGCAGGTGTGGGAGTTTGAACCAGGGGCATACAATCTGATGTGATTCAAGACTGCTCAATTTGGTTCCTTATCTGCAGCTTTTCCTATCTTATAATGTCTGTCATTTCAGATAAAAAGTCCAATCAATTGAGTTGGAAAAAATGGCAAGTTACATTTTCTTCTGATAAAAGTTTTGTAGTTGCTGCTTTATCAGATTGGGTTGGAATTGTATGTGTTTCTGTCAAGGTTTGAATTGACCTTTTCAGATATTTTATCAGTTATTAGAGAAAAAAAATTCTTTTTCTTCCTAGAGAAGAGTGACCTGACTTCCAGGCTCATAAATCAAGCCAAGTAAAAGAGTCAGTAATAAGAAAATTGTACTTCCCTGGTTTTAAAGAAAAGTTTTTAGAATTTAATTTAATTCAACTGCATTTATTAAGTACTTACTATGTGTCAAGAAAAAGACAAGAATGAAATCAAATGGTCCCTGTCCTCAAAAACCTACATTTTACTAGGGCTAGTAGGAAGAGGGGAGTCCAATATATGCAGATAAATATATAAAATCTATGCAAAAGAAATTTTGCAGATGGGGAGGAGAGCCCCAATAATTTTGTGGTTAGGGATGGGGAAGTGGAGAATCTGCAAAGACCTCATGTGGAGATGGCCCTTGAGCAGACCCTTGAAGGGGAGCTAGAAATTGTAGAAAGTATACATGAGCAAGTGGTGCATTGCAGGCATAAAGGACAGTGTAAAGGCCTAGGAGGTAGAGGATGGAAGGAGCCACAGAGAGTAAATTTTCATTGAAAACAATGGAGTATTTCATTATTTAAGCAATCCTTTATAGGTTTAGTACTCTTACCCCACCTACAATTGGACCTAAGGCTTAGTTTGAGAAAGAGATGAAATGTTAAATGTATCATATAATAGATGTTAAATGTATCATATAGTAGAGCTGAAGACCTTAGAAATCATCTGGTCCACAGGTTCTAATCATGGACAGCTTTGTAAGTCTAATGAAGTCTATGTATCCTTTCTCAAAATAATATATTTTTAAAATTCATAATTGAAAGAAATTCCTATTGCTGTTACAAGTTAATGAAAGAAAGTAATTTTTCCCCATCCAAGTTCATGGACCCACTGGAGGTCCATGGACATCAGATTAAGAACACCTGATCTCCTCACAATCATTGCGAAGTGGGTATGGCAAGCTGGGAGAGCTGAATAAACATTAATACAATGTTCTTTTTTCAGATGTATTTCATGGTTTGCTAGGGCTGCTATCTTACTGGTTTTCTTCACAGTTAGTAAACAAGGGGTATGAGAAAGTCTGGTCCCCATCTCCTAACTTTTTCTTTTTTTTTTCCTTTTGAGGCAATGAGATTAAGTGACTTGCCCAGAGTCATACAGCTAGTGAGTGTTATGTGTCTGAGACCGGATTTGAACTCAGGTCCTCTTGACTCCAAGGCCAGAGCTCTTTCCACTGTGCCACGTAGCTGCCCCTCCTACCTTTTGCATAAGGTATTTTGGCCCATTCAGAGTGAGCTGAGTCAAGGATATAAGCTATGATAGGTGTGCCTTCAAAGACAAGCAATTTCCAGGGGCTGGCTTGCTTAGCATGGCTGGTCTGTTCTATGTGCAGTGTTTATCATTCTTGTTCTTTTGCCTACTTTAATTGGCCTCCACTCGCCTTTGTATGGAAATGGCTCTTGATTCTAGTTTTCTTCATAGACAGAGGAAGACAAGGTATCTGCCATTACACTGCACAGTGTGAGCAAAGCAACCCTGGGATAATCTCTCCTCAGTCAGTCAGTTAACAGGCATTTATTAAGCACCGTATGCCAGATACTGTGCAATCTTCTAGGGTAGGAGTGGGGAACCTTCCACCTTGAGGCCATATACGGCCCTCTAGGTCCTCAGGTGCGGCCTTTTGACTGAGTCCAAGTTTTACAGAACACATTTTTTTTATTAAGGGGATTTGTTCTGTGAAGTTTGGATTCAGTCAAAGGGCCACACTTGAGGACCTAGAGGGCCACATGTGATCTCAAGGCTGCAGATTCCCCACACCTATTCTAGGGATACAAAGAAAGGCAAAAAACAGGCAGGACATTCCAGTGGGGGAAATAAGCCAATACAAGTAGATGGAAGGTAATCCTAAAGCACTAGCAATTCAGGGGACTAGGAAAGGCCTCTTGTAGAAAGAAGGTGAGGTCTGAGCTGAGTCTTGAAGAAAGCCAGGAAAACTTAGAGGCAGAGGTGAGGAGGGAGAGTATTCAGGCATGGGGGCAAAGCACTAAGGTGGGAGATGGGGTGGAATGGGAAGAATAGCATGTAAGATAGAGGACTGCAGAGTTTGTGGAGGTGTATAAAGTATCATGAGCCTGAAATTGGCTGAGGGGTAAGGGAGGGTGACATAGTCAGACCTGACATTGACAGTTCCCTTCAAAGGTCGGCTCAAAAATGATAGCCCATAGAAGGCTTTTCTGCTTCCCTCCAAGTACTGGTGCCCTACCCCCCCTCCAAAAAAATTACTTCATTTATGTTCTGTTTCATTTTCTATGTACTTGTTTTTCATCCAGAACTGAATACAAATTCCAATGAGTATAGCACTGTTTAATATTTGTCTTTGTGTCCTCAGCACATAACACTGTGCCTGGCATATCGTAGGCATTTAATAAATGCTTTTTGAGTGGAATCCATGGCCATTAAGCAAATCAAAGAACTAAATTGATTATTTGGGGGTTAATAGCTTTGTTAACAGCAGCCATCTGACTTCCATTTGGTGCCTAGAAAAATATTTGTTTTTAACTTTATATGAGTGAAGATGAAAATCCCCACCTTTATTAAAGTGGACAGTGAGGGCCCATCTCATTGAATCAATCAGTAAATCAATCAAAGATATAAAAACTAGATATGAACAAGCCCTTAATCGGGAGAGTGCTAAGTAAATGTATCACCAATTCTCAAAAAAATAAAATGTGCACAAGATGAATTATTAACATTTTCTTTATCATCTTTTTTAAGTCTAGAAATCAACAAAACAATAAATCAAGCCTGGATTTCCAACGTGTAAATTCAACTGAAAAACATAACAAACTGTAAAAATCTTCCCTTTAAACTGGGTCCAACACATCCCTGATCATAATCAATTTGGGAGCAGTGAAGTGTTGAATCATTGAATAAAATATTTGGGATTGGTTGAAAGAATCAGATGTAGTTTTAGGCCTATGTGTATTAAAGCATTCTAGCAGCCAGGTGGTGAGGTGGCAAAAGAGAGTATGAAATGAGTACTCTTTCCTCTCTTCACCAGAGTGTGACCTTGTGAACTTCAAAAAGTTGAAAAATTTGGACTTCCCTATGAAAGTCAATAGCAGTAAGCTTAATAGAGCATCAGTGACTAAATCAGGTTGAGAGACACCCCAAGAGCTTCAGCATCTATCAAAGCACTGACTTGGAAACTTCCAAGTTTGAACCCATTTTCCTCATTGATGTTTCGTGTGCAAGTGGTGAATGTCCCTCCCACCCTCAAATGGGAAGATTACTATATTTCTGTAAAATAATGTTTTATTCCCCCCATTACATGTAAAAACATTTTTTTTTAACATTTGTTATTTTTTAAGTGTTGAGTTCCAAATTCTATCCTTTTCCCCCTTTTCTCCCCCCTCCCTGAGATGGTAAGCAATTTGATATAGGTTATACATGTGCAATCATGTAAAACATTTGCATATTAATCATTTTGTGCAAGAAGACAGAAGAGGAGAGGAAATAGTATGCTTCAGTCTATATTTAGATTCCCATCAGTTCTTTCTCTGGAGGCAGATAGCATTTTCATCATAAATCCTTTGGGATTGTCATGGATCATAATATTGTTGAGAATAGCTATGTCATTCACAGTTCTTCACCATACAATATTGCTGTTACTATGTACAATGTTCTCCTGGTTCCCCTCACTTCACTAAAAGTTATTGAGCTCTGCTTGGCTAACAGATAATCAGTGGACAGTGCACCAGATGGGGGCTCTTGAGTAACAGTCCTGGACAACCTGAACAATAGAGTTATCCTTAGAACTCTGAAGGAAAAAATAGCCTCTTTCTTGGTTCCTAGGCTACACATAAGAGTGGGAATTAGTCCTGGAGGGAATGCTACAATTTATATTTCTTTAGTACTTCAGAGCTTATGAAACACTTTCTTCATAACAATCTATGAGATAAGTAAGAGTGGGTATGAGGTAGACCTCAGACCTAGCTAGGCCTAGGTTCAAGTACTACCTCTGACACATATTGACTGTGTGATTGTGGGTAATTTATTTAGCTACAACAATTTATTTAACTACTTACAATTTATTTAATTACAGCTCTCTAAGACTATAAATTGCAGAGGACATGCCAATTTGCTTTGGTAGAGGTAATCTCTACAATTGCCACTTCCTCCCTAATACCATTGAAATCACATTCAGTCTCTAATCCTTTTTCTGCTTTTCACAGATAAAGAAACCGAAGTTTAAAAAAAAACATTTATTAAGCACTTACTAAATTTTAGGCGCTATGCTAAACCCTAAGGATACAAAAACAACCACCTCCACAACAAAAAAGACAAGTTCCTGTCCTTAAAGAGTTTATAATCTAATGCAGAAAGACAATACCCAAAAGGAAGCTGAAAAGGAGCTGGAGGGCTAAGGAAGCTGTTGGAGAAGTCAGAGGTGTCCTTAGAGTAGTGCAGCAAGTGAGAAATGAAGAGATGTTCAAGATGAGCTCCCTCCTCAAATGTAGGTTTTGAAGTTCATGGCCCCAACCTCCTGTCAGAGAGGCAGAGGGTAGTGAATAGGTGGAGTACCAAGGCTGATGGGATCTTGCAGAATGATGAGGTTTTCCCAATAATGAGCTTCCTGTGACATGGTGGAGAAATCAGTCAGAGAAGTCCCAAAGTAATGAAGTCAGGTAAGAAATGAAGAGAAATAGACTTGTATTAAAGGTGGAACTGTAGAGATCATCTCATACAAGCCTTCCATTTTTCAGATAAGAAAACCAAAGTTAAGTTAAGAGAGGCTAAGTGAATGTTAATAATAACGATGATGACTTTGTAAACATTCAGTAACTGTACCTTCTGCAGACATAGTAGCTATGGTCTGAGTTCAAGTGCATTCTTGAGTAACTGGCTATGGATAAGTCACTTGACCTCTCAGTGCCCCCAGGAAATTTCCTAAGATTATAAAATGAAAAATAATTTTGATCAGAATTAGTAAGGGGCAGGGTGGAAGTTTCCTCTGCTAGATTTTCCTCAAACTAATTAAATCCTACAAATGAACAAAAGAAAATGTTTGTGACAAAGAAAAAAATAAAACCATTCCTGCCCCCACAATGCTTATATTCTACCAGAATAATAAAAGGAATAGTAAAAAAAAATAATAATTTCACATTGCCCTTTGTGGCATTCAAAGGTAGATTTGAGGAGGGAAGAATGTGGAATAACCAGTGAAAAGTGAAGAAGAATCTGGAGATGTTGAGTCGAATACGCCTTCTTACATTTGCAGCCTTCTTCTATTATTTTTACTTCCCTCCACATACTCTGAGATGCAGTTAACACTGGTTTCCTTGCTGTTTTTCCCACATTACCCTCCTTCTCCTACTCTGAGCATTTTCCATTACCCTTCCTGTAATATTCTCCTACCTCATTTCTGCCTCCTGCCTGACTTCTCTGGTTTCCTTCAGGTCCCAGCTAAAATCCCCCCTTCTGCAAGAAGCCTTTCCCAATCTTTCTTAATCTTAGTGCCTTCTCCCCCTGAGACTACCCCCAATTTATTATACACACAAACACATACACACACATACATATCTTGTTTGTACACAATTATTTCAATATTATTTCCACCATTAGACTTTTGAGCTCCTTGAGCAGAGATTGGGTTTTTGTTGTTGTTAAGCCTTTCTTTGCATCTCCAATGTCTTCCACAGTCCCTGGTATATGGTAGATGCTTAATAAATGCTAGAAAATTGACTGCTTAGAATAGGTGGAGTTATGTAAGGTACAAGAAGTCTAGACAGATAGGAAGGGGCTAGGCTATAAAAGACTTTAAAAAACAAAATGCATTTTATATTTGATCCTGGAGGTTACAATAGGGAGCCACTGAAGTTTATTATAGAGTAGTGAGAGTCAGACTTGTGCTTTAGGAAAATCAATTTGGTAGCTAAGTGGAAGATAGATTGGAGTGGGGAGAGACTGAGGCAGGGACACCAACCAGAAAGGCTATTGTAATAATCCAGGCCTACAATGATAAGGGTCACACCAGGGTGGTGGATGTGTGAGTGGAGAGAGGAGGACATTTACAAGCGATATTGTGAAGATAGAATGGATAAGACTTGGTAACAGATTTCAAGATTTCATTTTCCCTACCTTTCCTATTCTCCACCCCCATCTTAACTCTAGGGTTGCTTTTGCAAAAGATGGATTTTTTTTTTGTTCATCCTTTCTTTGAGCAGACACCACCCCTCCCTTCCCTTTTAAAATCCACCTGCAATCCTTCTTCAGAGGGGCCTCAACTCAAGGGAGGGAATTTTGTATACATCTGTGCCTGCCTCTCAACTCTCATCATAACAAACCAAGTTAAGACCCTCTGTTCCTCTACAGAAACAAACTCTCCCTGTTTAAATGATGTAAGTATCTTTACTCTTCTTTGAGAATACTCTCTTTTTGGCTAAAGTGATTGCTCCTTCACAGAGTTGACAAGACACTTTCCTTTGGGGGATGTTGATATTAAATTTCCCACTCTTATGTAAACACCACTCTTGTGCTTGGGTAAGTAATAGGAACCATTTCCCCCAAGGCAAACAAGAAGGTGAAAGGGAAGGGATAGCTTGGGAAGGAAGGAGAGAAAGAAGATGATTAAAAGAATATGGAAGCTAACTCATATATTCTGTTTCTGCGACAGCAGTGCAATCAACTATCTGTTTGGGGCAATGTAGGCCTTCCGGAAGAACCCCATTTGTATATTTGCTCATAAAGGAGTCAGTCAATAAACAGTTATTAAGCACATACTATGTACCAGGTACTGGGTTAAGAGGATACTTGTTAATTGTTAGAAGCTGTGGGTTTTGGTTAAAAAAGAGACTGGAACTATGGGGTAAGAGAAGACTTTGGGGGTATCACAATAACTAGCAGTGGGGTATCATCGGGGTTTGACTTATTCCAAGTTCATCCTCATTATTTCCCACCCATCCCCTTCACTAAATTGGTCTAGATTGGAAGGGGAAGGGGAGATTAGAGATGATTTAGAACCCACATCTGAATTGTAAGATAAGGGAAGTTGGGCACCTAGAGGACTAAGGGGAACCACATCTACTGTGTTGGGAGAATTCCTCTGGTAATGAATACAGTGGGGCATTTGGAACAATGGAGCAGATGATAGCTAAGGTCTCTTTCAGCTCTTCAGTCTTCAGTCAATAAGCACTGAGTAAACCCCCTCTGCCATAGGTGTCAGGCATGGTGCTAGGCACAAAGACAAAAATGAAACAGTCCCTGACTTCAAGGAGCTTACCTTCTAGAAGGTGAAGTCAGATCAAGATATAGAGGCATGCACAAAGTAGTTTACAAGATAATTTTGAAGGGAGCGGATAAGGGCACTGAGTAGAAAGTGACACAGACTGAGCCTTGGAAAAAATTTGGTGACTAAGTTGCTCACTGTCTACATGGCAGAAAAGCTTTTTTTTTTCTTTCTTTTTTTAATGGCATTGCAGTAAAAAAAAAAAAAAAGGAAGACTTGACTCCAGATGGAAAGATCTGTAAGACAGTTTCAAATGGGCCAGAAACAACCGTGCAAGAAAGGTCTAGAGGTTGCTCTCAGGATGAATTAATAAGCCCTCAGTGGAGTTTAGGGGAGAGGAGCTCAAAAGGTTTATTAAGATTTGAGGGTTCGGTGGTAGTTGACAGTATCACTGTCACGCCTCACTCTCTTTGGTATACAAAACACTTTTATATTAACTGAATGATTTGATCGTAACAGGCCAGTGAGGTGAGTAGTACAGGCATTATCCCCATTTTATAGATGGGGAGACTGAGGATCAGAGTCAGTCAAGTCCTCAGGCATTTATTAAACATCTATTTTGTGCTATGCTCATCGTTAATTCCTGAAAATACAAATACAAGCAGAAAGACAGTCCCTGCCCTCAAAGAGCTTACATTCTAATGGGGAAAAGGATGCATAAAAGGAAACTGCAAATGGAGGAGGGGAGAAAGGGGGAGGAAAGGTGAGGGACACTTGGTGGAGAAAGTCTAGAGAGTCAGGAATAGACCTCAGAGATAACTGAAGACAAAGTTAAGTTAAATGATAAGGGGGCAGTGTGGTACAATAGAAAAAGGCTGGACATGGAGTCTGAGAACCTGAATTCTAATCTCAGCTTTTCCTCTTACTCTATGTGTGACATTAAACGAGTCATTTAAACTCTCTAAACCTCAGTTTTCTCATCTGTGAAATGAGGGGATTTGGACTAGATGGTATCTAAGGTCCCTTTCACATCTAAATCTAAAATTAAAGGATTATAGTCCTCTAACTTCTTCGAGGCCTCTTGGGTAATAAGCGACAGGACCAGAACCATAATTACAGGGGACAAGTGGGGCTTTACCAAAGTCAGTTGAGTTTAGAGAATGTTAAATTGGGGCCAACTGGCCTGGTGGGTGTTGTACTGGTCTCCACAAGGGAGTGTGATAGTATTACCCTTTATTCCCAGTTTCTCCAATGAATATTATTTGTTCACAACAGCTCTTGGCCCAGGGTATTGGAGAGTTAGAGCCAGTTAACGCCTTTCCTCCAGTTGTCCTGGCTCCTGGACAGTCCACTCCTTGGCTATCTCCCTGCCCAAGTTGAGACCTGGAAAGTGGCCCCCACATACACACTCACACCCTAATATTTAAACAGGGTGTGGAGGATTCCCTACAACCAAAATGTTGTCTCAAGAGCAAAACTGTGTCCTCCCTCATCACATAAGTCCAATGTTAGATAGAAGACAGGCAAGATCATAAGATGCCATGAAGCAAGAGACCCTAATAGGGTGAAGGGATGGGGAAGCTGCGTCCTCCAGACCACATGTGGCCCTCTAGGTTCTCAAGTGCGGCCCTTTGATTGAATCCAAACTTCACAGAACAAACCCCCTTAATAAAAGGATTTGTTCTGTAACCCTTGGACTCAGTCAAAAGGCTACACCCAAGGATCTAGAAGGCAACATGGGGCCTTGAGGCCACAGGTTCCCTACCCCTAACCCTGAGAGAGTATCCAGAGATGGATGATCAGGTTGTTAAAGGGCACTGAATCCTTGTCATCTGAAGACTTGCTAAAGGAACTGAGGATATTTATCCTGGAGAAGAGAAAACTCAGGGGAACATGGTAGCTGTTCTGCCCTCAAGTATGTGGAAGAGGGATTAGATTTGTTCTATTTGAACGCAGCAGGGAGAACCAGGAACAAGGGGTAGAATTTGCAAAAAGGTCAATTTAGGCTTCATCTTAGGAAGTACCTCTGAATAGTTAAAGCTATATAACATTGGAATGGTCTGCCTGGGCATATGCTGGGTTCTACCTCCTTGGAGGTGCTCAGGCAGAAGATGGGCAACTACTTATCAAATGTGTTACACAAAGGATTCCTTTAGTATATAGGTTGGATTGGATGGTTGCTAATGTCCCTTTCACTCTCAAATTCTGTGATTCTATGGATAGAGGAAGAAATCCTCATCACAAGGGATATTTTGTTGTTCAGTCATTATTCAATCATGTCTGACTCTGGCAAGAAGTGGTTTTCCATTTCCTTCTCCAGCTCATTTTACAAATGAGCAAACTGAGGCAAAAGGGTTAAGTGACTTGTCCAGGGTCAAGTAGCTAGTAAGTGTCTGAGGTCAGATTTGAATTCAGGAAGATGAGTCTTCCTGATTCCAGGAATCCTGATCCACTTTACCATCTACTTACCCTTTCTCAAGGGATGACCTGATATAAACTCCCAGCTACATAAGGGGGAAAATCTTTTAATTACCCATCTGCTTGGCTTATTAAAATAAGTTCTTGCTCCCATTCCCACTACCTTCATATCTTGGCCTAAGGTCTAGGCCTTTTACCCCCAAACACTTGCACTATCAGGACTATCAGGGAATGCTATGTCAGCACTGTATATTTAGACAGAGATGGGGTGAGCCTAGAGGTGGGGTGGGTGTAAGACCTCCATATGTACCTATATTCTAGATCAACCACACATGGCCTAATACTAACTGGCAACAAAAGTAACATTAAAAAAAAGTTATCATCCTATATCCCTCCTCCCTTTCACAGCCAAACTGCTAGACAAAGCAAAAATGTTAATACTCCTTGTCTCCGTTTCCTTTTCTCCCACTGCTTACAGTCTGGCTGACCCTAGCACTTGCCTGAAACTGCTATATCCAAGGTTACTAAGTATCTCTTAACTCAGTTCTCATTTTTCTCTTTTCCCTTCCTTCCTTCTTTCTGTTTCTTTCTCTTCTTCCTTCCTTTCTCTTCCTCCTTTCTTTTCTTCCTTTCTCTTTTCTTTCTTTCTTTTCTCTTTCTTTCTTTCTTTCTTTCTTTCTTTCTTTCTTTCTTTCTCTCTCTCTCTCTCTCTCTCTCTCTCTCCCTCTCTCTCTTTCTTTCTTTCTTTCCCAAGACCACACATGTAATAACTAGCAGAGAGTCAGGGCAACTAGGGGGTGAAGTGGATAGAGCTGAGCCTGGAGTCAGAAAGACATGAGTTCCAATTCAGCCTCAGACACTTATTAGCTATATGACCCTGGGCAAATCACTTAACCCTGTTTGCCTCAGTTTCCTCATCTGTAAAATGAGCCAGAGAAGGAAATGGCAAACCACTCGAGTATCTTTGCCAAGAAAACCCCAAAAGGGGTCACAAAGAGTCAGACATAACTGACACAACTCAACAACAGGATTCAAATCAAAGTCAGTCAGTCAATACGCATATATTAAGTGCTCTGTCTATTCCAGGCACTGTGTTAAGTGCTGGGGATACAAAGAAAGGCAAAAGACAGTCCCTGTTCTCAAGGAGCTCACTGTCTAAAAAGGGAACATGTAAGTAATTACGTACAAACCAGATTTATACAAGATAAAGTTCCCTGATTTGAGATCCAGACTTCTTCCCACCCACGAGACTTCCTCTTTATGGCTGATGAGAGAGAGAGAGAGAGAGAGAAGAAATTATAAAGGGACAAGAGTTAGCCAAAAGTTAGTCAGAGCAAGTTGTCTTTCCATCTTCTTTCTAACTTTCTCAATTTCCAACCCAGAATGTTTGAAAAATCATCTTTTTTCCTCTTGGGGCATAGGGGCTTTTATCTCACCTGTCTCATTACTAGTCCTGCTGGTTTCTTATGTTCCATGTTGCTATATTTCATTTGGTTTTTTGTTTGTTTGTTTGTTTGTTTGTTTTTGTGAGGCGATCAGGGTGAAGTGACTTGCCCAGGGTCACACAGCTAGTAAATGTCAAGTATCTGAGGCTGGATTTGAACTCAGATCTTCTTGACTCCAAGGCCAGAGCTCTATCCACTTTGCCACCTAGCTGCTCCCCATGTTGCTATATTTCAGTATAAATCTTGTCTTATTCAATATAATTCTTCTATTTGATTAGAAAATTATCATTTTCTTACTAAATGTGACTTCAGAAGTTTGGATGAATATTTTCATAATGTTATCCGTTATTTGTTTTGTTTTGCATTTTTCCTCTGGGAACACCAAACAATGGAACAGCATAAGGAATGCTGGGTTTGGAAAATCCTAGATCTGCTCCATGTTACCTGTGTAACCTTAGGCTGATCAGCTGTCCCTTTTTACCTCAGTTCCTTCTAAGTAAAATTAGGAATTTGCTCTGAAATCATCAGTCCAGGATAATCTCCCATGTCTTTATGGTAGCAAATTAAATAGCCAGATAGTGACAAAACTGAGCTTTTCCCTAACCTTTCTTCTGAAGGTGAGGGTCATAGAATGTCACAACTGGAAGAGACTCTTAGAAGTTTTCTAGTTTAATCTCCTTGTTTTATAGATAGGGAAATTGAGACCCAGTGAGGGGAGGTTATTCATCTTATGAGTGGCATGTCTGGGGGAAAGAACCAGGTGTCCTGAAGGTACTAAATAACTTATTCCTCATTCAGTAGAGGAATTGAAGCATTAAAAAAAAAAAAACAACTGGATTCTAGAAAATTGGATACTAGATTCAAATCCCTAATATGAATCAATAATAGAAGAAGAGCTGATTGGTGAGATATAAGCAATTGGAAACTTTGGCAAAAGTGACAGTATCATATTGAACAGAACCTAATGTGTAGCTGAGGCTTTAGAAGGGTCAGTTTTTAAATCAGCCAACAGGTATTTTATTAAGCATCTACTGTGATTCCAGGAAAATCAAAGAACAGGTTAGTATCAAAGGTGAAGACTTGAAATGGGAGGTTCTCTTGACCACAGGATCCCAGTTGATTCTGATAAAGAAGAAGAGATGGCATCTAAAAACCTCATCTATCTGGACAAGGAACTCTCTAAAAGGACATGTGCAATCATGAGTAAATAAAAAAGAGTAACTTAGACCAGTAAGAATAGTGACAAAAGGTTAAATGAGCCTAGAATGAGCTGAGGTTGGTAAAATAAGGTTGAGGGAGGAAAGGCTTTTAAAAGTATGTTTAGAGAAAAACAGATAAAAGCATAGAATGAGCGACAGAGAAATGGAGACACAGAGAGAGAGAGAGAGCAGCCTCTGAAGCACAAATGTTAACTAAAGAAATCTACATTCAGAGTTGTCAGGTGACTTTTTTTTTATGATGATACAGGTGCAAAAAAAAAAATGAAGAAGCCAACTGGGAGACCCCATCACAGAATATAAGTCCCTTGAGGGCAGAGACAGTTTTTGCTTTTTCTTTGAACCCTAGATATCAGTACAGTGTCTGGCATATAGAAAGTACCTAATACAGTTATCCTTTCCTCATGGTGGTGGTGGGGTGTTAGGGGAATGGCACCCCAGCGATCTGGAAAATCCTCACAATTTTTTGGCCCTCCCTTCATACCAGAGAAGTCTGAATTGTTTTTTTCTTTGTCTTTAATGGAGTATTTACAGTACCTTATTATAAAATTTGGGTTAAGTATTTGGTCATAGGCTCTGTGTCATCTTTGACTTCCCCAAAATTCCCATTTAATTTCTTATGCTAACTTGTGATATAGTGAAGTCTCAATGGGGAAAGTCTCAGTGTGGAAGGGATAACTGTAAATATTTGTTAATTGATTGGCTTCTATCTTATCTGTTAAAGAGAATTTCAGGCCACAAAGTATAGAACATAGTTGAGGGAATGGAAGCCCCCCTCCCCAAAAGGCCAGAGAATATCTGCTACACTAAATGAGTCAAATTTTTTAATTGCTGTTGATTTTTTACAAAAAAGAATTCAACCCCATTTTACAGATAAGGAACTGGAGCCCGGATAGGTTAAATGATTTGTGGAGGGTCGTCTTTCAGCTACTGTCCGGAGTGTAAGTTGAACCCAGGTATTCCTGACTTCAAGGCCAGTCCTCTATTTCTTATGTCATACTGTCTTTGAAGGATCAACTCCTCTAAATAAGTAAATCTCTTAATCCAGATAAATTGTTTCAAAACACAGAAAGAACTTGGATGTGGGATTTACGGAATCTTTGAACATTTCCTATAGAAATTATTCTAATACAAAACCCTGCCCACAAGGAGCTTACTTGTCTAGTTATTGTCTAGCTGCTGGAAAGCTGAAAGAATTAATTGCTCTCTAAAGAGATTACTTTAGGATGGGATGGGATGGGGATGTTTGAGAAGAGATAGGATTTGAATTAGATCCTGAGATGTAGATAGGATTTGCTGTTGTTGTTTGACCTTATTCTATGGGCAAAGGACAGTCATCAAAGGTTCTTAAACAAGGACAGGGCTATGAAGTTGTGTTCCATTTGTTTGCCTTTGTTGTGGTTCAGTTGTGTCTGGGCAAAGATACTGGAGTAGTTTGCCATTTCTTTCTCCAGCTCATTTTAACAGATGTGGAAACTGAGGCAAACAGGGTTAAGTGACTTGCCCAGGGTCACACAGCTAGTGTGTGTCTGAGGTCAGATTTGAACTCAGGACTCTATTTGAACTCACTCTATTCACTCTATCCAGGGAAAAGTCTTTCTGGGTTAGATGTTATAATGGATGTTAATCATAGATTTTTCCTGACTCCTCCTCCCCACCCCTCAGCTAGAGCCACTGGACCCCATGGCTCCTTAAAAAGTTTGTTGAGTAACAGTCCTGAATTAGTGTGAAAGGATGTAAAAGGCAGGGAATCCCAGCTTAACCTTGTTTGGTTAAGTAATCCCCCCCAAAACCCTCAAGAGAGTGAAAAACACATATTCGTTTTCCTTGTCCCCACACGCCCCCCCCCCCCCCCCCGAGAATGTAAATCTCCTCTGAAATACCTCCCTGGCATTCAGAGTAATAAAGAGGTCACATCATATCTCCATAAATCTCCCTGCTGGCCTGTGGTTTTGCACTGTGAAAGGAAAATTGTTTCCCCTTGGCTGCTGCAGGACTTTAAGGAAAAGCCTTTTCCCTCTTTCCTCATTGTCTGGGTCCCTAGGGGAGCTATTCAGGCAATTTGTTGCCTGAATTAGTGTTTCCTTTCCATCCTGCCAGCCTGAGGCAGAGGAGGAAGGTGGGGCAGTTTCAGGCAACTGGATTGAAAACTCTAGTAAGCAGCCCTCAAGCAGTAAAAATCATTTAGCTGAGTGCCTAAGGGCTTCTTAATCATTCTAATTAAAATAAGGAATGGAATTATCCTGCTTCTGGATGAGCATATGTAAACCAAAAAAAAAAAAAAAAAACTCCAAACAAATCCATTTGGCTGCTTGTGGCATTGACAGCCTTGGACTTCCCAGATGGATCTGGGCTGTGCTGAGAGATGAGGAAAAGCCCAAAGGGACTTGAGCAGACCCAATAGTCTGGAAGCAATGCTTCCAGAGAAAACAATATCTCAGAACCACCCCAAAGGGGAAAGAAGGATAATTAGCAAACCATGGACCTGTAAGCAAACAGGTGATACTTCTCTTCTAAAAACCTTCCTGTACATCATCATCAAGGCACAAAGAGTAAGTCTGACCATGACCCCTCCCTATTCAATAAATTCTAGTGGTTCCTCATTATCACCAGGCTCAAATATAAATCCTCTGTTTGGCTTTTAAAACCCTTCACAACCTGGCCCTTTCCCTACCCTTTACTCTCCATCTCATACTTTTTGATCCAATGACACTGGCCTCCTGGCTGTTCCATCATGTATTGACTCTAGGCATTTTCTCTGTCTATCTCTCATGCCTGGAATGCTCTCCCTCCTGCACTCTGACTACTGACCTCCTTGGAGTCCCAATTAAAATCCCATCTTTTACTGGAAGCCTTCCCTAATCCCTCTTAATTCTAGTGCCTTCCCTCTGTTAATTATTTCCTATTTATCCTGTATGCAGCTTGTTTTGTCTATATTTGGTTGCATTTTGCCTCCCCCCCAACACAGCACAATGCCTGGCATATAGTAGGGTCTTAATGAATGTTTATTGACTGATTGACTATCACCATCATCCCCATTCTATAGATGAAGAAACAGGATGAGAAAGGTTATGTGACTTCCCTAGATAGCTTATAGATAGCAAGTGTAGGAGGCAGGATTTGAACCCAAATCATTCTGACTCCAAGTCCAATACTCTCTCCACTATGCCACCTAGATGTTTTATATCTTGCATTACCTTTATTTGTAATATATTTCATGGACAAAAGCCAAGATGAGAGTATGTGGGTGGGTTGCCATCTATGTCATTAGAGATAGCAGGTCCACTGAAGTAAAGTATACCCCTCCCCTCCATATACATTGTCAGATTATTGAGGTCAGGAACTTTGTCATTTTCCATGTTTGTATTACCAGGGCTGCACACAGTTACTTACTTACATGTAGTAGACACATAACATTTGTTGAAATAAAACTAATTGGTGAGATTAGCATAGTGGTACACAGCAGTAATCAGGCTGAGGGCAAGAGGAGGCTGAGACCAGCAGAACTCTTGAAGTCTGAAGTTCAAGAGGGGCAAATCTGATCTGGTGTCAGCATCAAAATGGTGAGCTCCCAGGAGTTGGGGCAGAGAGGGGAAATTAGGTTATCTAAAGAGGAACAAACTGGCCCAGATCAGAAACTGAGCAGATCAAAGCTTCTGTGCCAAGAAGTCAGTGGGGTACTTAGCCCATGAATAGCCAGCCCCTATGCAGCCCCTAGGTGAAACAGGGAGAACCAGTCTAGAAAGAAAGAAAGGAAGGAAGGAAGGAAGGAAGGAAGAAAGAAAGATTGAATAATAATAAAAAAAACTATATTAAATGAGTGGAGGGAATAGGGACTAAGTCAGTAATAAAGTTGCTACCTCGGTAGACCAATGCCCATTTCTGGTGCAGGAAAAGAAGAAAAACAGATGTTCCCAGCCTTAAGGTGAATGTGAAGTTCTAGGACATTTTCTGGTGGGAATTTCAAAATTGATTTAAGCTCTTTCTCTAGTATCATAATCTTAGTCTCAGAATAACTTTCAGTTCCTTCTACAAGACATTTGGGGAATACTTAAAAACTTGAGTGTTACAGATAGGAGGAAAAGAGAGAAAGAACAGAACAGATCCAGGAAATAATTCCTGACTCTACATTCATATATCACAAGCCAGGTTATGAGGGTTCAGCTGGGTAAAAAGTACTTTTTATAAAACCAATCTATTCCATGGACATGTACTAGTGTCCTAGAGTTAAAGGACAAGTCCCTGGGATGGATAAAACTTTTAGTTTGTGCTATGCTGACCTGGGTTAAGGCTGACCTAGAAGTCTTGGGAAAGGATCCCATGTTCTGTTCCTTGCTGTCCTCCTTATTTGAGGGGGGTGTGTGTGTGTGTATGTCTTTTCAGGCAAGTGAATATAACAAGTACTCCTCACCCCCATACCTTTTCACATACATGTGGAATCTGTGAACAGTCATTCTATGGGTTGTGCCATGGAATGATGGGAGAACAAACCTCCATTCACTTGAAAAGTCATGTGAAATGCTCAGAAAGGGTTCATTTGCTGTTGGATTATGGTCCTATGAGAACCCCTGAGGTACAAGGTCTAATCTTACCCATCCCAACAGGACCCCACTACTAACCCAAATCAGCTCAATTACCAAGTCTTGGATTCTAGTTCCAGCTATCACAGTAAATAGTTGTTTGACCCATGAGAAAGCCACATGACTCTTATGGGACTATTTCTTCATTCTGTAGCTAGTTTAAAAAAAAAAGCTGAGAATCTTTTCTTATTTTTTTGCTGGAAAAAAAAAACCTGAGGTGTTTTGTAGAAAGCTCTGCCTTCTTCCCTTTTTCTTATCTCAGCCTCCCTCCATTATCTCCTTCATCACCTGAAGAATTGGTCCTTCTCCTTGCCAAGGCAAACCCCTCTACATGAGCCCTTGATCCAATTTTATCCCGTCTTCTCCAGTAGATTGCCCCCTGTATCATCAACACTTTCTCACTAATCTTAAATCTCTCTCTCTCTCTGTCTCTGAGTGCTAGCTATGGCCTTTCTTGCTTATAAAAATGCTCATGTTTCCCGTGTCCTCAAAAAAACCTTGCTTGATTAATCCATGCCCAGTGGTTACTGACCTATATCTCTCTTCCCTTTCATTGCCAGACTCATTAAAAAGGCTGTTTACAATCTGGTGCCTCCACTTCCTTCCTCTCACTCAACTCACTAGTCTTCCTTCTGACCTCATCTGAGGTCAGAAAAGTTACCAGTGATCTCTTAATTGACACATCTAATAGTCTTTTCTCAATCCTCATCCTCTTTGACTTCTCTGAGTTCTTTTGACATAATCGATCACTCTCTTCTCCATGACTCTGTCTTCTGGTTTTCATGACACTACTATCCCATTTGACTAGTCCTCAGTCTCTGTTGAATCTTTGTCCAAGCCACACTCACTAATTGTGAGTGTCTTCCCACAAAAATAAGATTGTCTTTAACAATCTTATTTTCTTTATGTATACTATTTCATGTGGCGATCTCATCACCCGCTATTGATTCAATTATCATCTCTGTATAGATGATTCTCGGATCAATTTACCCAGCCCTAACCTCTTTCTTGATGGCCAGTCTCACATCTCCAACCGCATTAGACATCTCTAACTGGATTGCCGTAGACATTTTAAACTGATGTCTAAAACTGAACTTACTATCTTTTCTCCTGAGCCTTCCCTTCTTCCTAATTTTTCTATTATTGTTGAGAACACCATCATTCCCCCAGTCATTCAAAGTCAAAGCCCACATATCATCCTTAACTCCTCACTGTTTCTCATCCCTCTCCTGTGGGGGTTATTACCAAAGCCTTCTGTTTGGTCTCCCTGCCTCAAGTCTCTCCCCACTTTGGTTGATCCTCCACTCAGCTGTCAAATTGATCTTCCTAAAGAGCAGATCCGACTATTTTATTCCCCGATTCATTAAACTCCAGTCGTTCCTTATCACCTCCAGGATCAACTATAAGTTCCTCTATTTGGCATTCAGAGACCTTCATAGCCTGGCCCTTCCTACCTTTTTAGTCTTCTTACACTTTTACTCACCCCAATGTACTCTTTAGTACATTGATGCTGGTTTCTTTGTTGTTCCTCCCACCATACTCCATCTCCTCATTCTGGGCATTTTCATTGGCTGTGAAGCAAGAAATTTTTAAAAAATTAAATAAAAATTCTGGAGGAAAGAACCTGAAGCAATACTTTAGAATAGAAAGTGCAACTTTACCCATGTAATAGATTCCCTGTAAATAAGAATAGACCAAACAGAAGTCAATGACTTCTTGAGACAGCAAGAAATACTAGAACAAAATCAAGATTGGAAAAATAGAAGAAAATGTAATGTATCTGCTATCAAAAACAACTGATCTGGAGAACAGATCAATTTATTTTAAAAATCATTGAATATCTTGAAAAACCATTATCAGGGGGGAAAATGCCTAAACATTATTTTTTTGGGGGGGGGGGGGGGGCAAGGTAGTTAGGGTTAAGTGACTTGCCCAGGGTCACACAGCTGGTGAGTGTCATGTGTCTGAGGCCAGATTTGAACTCAGCTTCTCCTGACTCCAGGGCTGGTGCTCTATCCACTGAGCCATCTAGCTGCCTAATAAACACTATATTTCAAGAAAAATAGCCAGATCCATTAGAAACAAAAAGAAAGGTAAAAACAGAAACACTCCACTGATCATCTCCTGAAAGAGTCCCAGAAGGAAAAGTCTTATGGATATCATTGTTAAAAAGGTGTCCCTTCAGAATTTTTATATCTTCAAAGGGCATTAAAGGAGTTAAATAAGACAATGGATCTGGGCATGAGTTGGTTCTGTCCTGATGGTTTTAGGAGGGGCAAGAAAAATGAGGGCAAAAGGAACACACTAGTGTATAAAGGAGAAAGAAGGGAGTAGAACTTATTTAATTAGAGTGTTCAAGAAGAGAAGTATATAAACATGGAGGAAGGGATGAGAAACAGGCATTAGATAAACTTCTTGCATATCTGAACTCAACAAGGGAGAGTGAATATACATATATACACAAAAGAGTTCAGGTGGAAATACATCAAATTCAACAAGGAAAAAATAATTGGGGATAGGGAAAGAGAAGGTTAGTGGATCCTCAGAAGGGGATTTAAAATGGGAGGAAAAAGGAAAGAAAATTTAAGAATCGGTGCTTGGGGTCTGGGTGAGGAGAAAAGAGAAGAGACAGATAGAAACAAATATTCAGTTTTAAACCCTGGTGTTAACACATTTCTTCCCTTACCACTTCTTTCTTTTGAAAGGGAGAGAGGTAGAACAAGAAATCATAACTTGGGGAGGGGGGAAGGAATCTGCAACTAGTTTTGAGTTGATGGACTCAGTGTGCAGAAAGAGACCTACATTTTCAGACATGACTACTATGTTGATTTATCTTGCTTAACCAC
Source organism: Vombatus ursinus (assembly GCF_900497805.2). Lineage (NCBI taxonomy): Eukaryota > Metazoa > Chordata > Mammalia > Diprotodontia > Vombatidae > Vombatus > Vombatus ursinus. The sequence goes on from NW_020954619.1 coordinate 22,177,955, forward strand.
ACTTATTTCTTTCAAGGTTGTTTTGTTTTGTTTTGTTTTTTAATGGAGAGAAAGAAAGGGATGGGAGCTAACAATAGTGATGACAAAGACAGAAAAAATTTTAAAAGCTATTGAAGTCGTTTTAAATGTTTAACTTATATTTAATGTAAAATGCACATAAAAGAGCAGAAAGAATTTCAGAGGGAAGCCCAAATAAGCAGGTCAACTTTGATTGTAATATATACGTCATTATTATATACTTTTTTTTAAAGGCAATTGGGGTTAAGTGACTTGCCCAGGGTCACACAGCTAGTAAGTGTCTAGTGTTTGGTCTGAGGCTAGATTTGAACTCATATCCTCCTGCCTTCAGGGCTGGTGCTCTATCCACTGCACCAACTAGCTGCCCCTGATTATTACATACTTTTAAAAAAAGTAAGCCGTATGGAATGTTCATGATTTCATAAACAATTCTCTTTTTATATTCTGCTTTGTATATAGAAGTGTTTTTATATTTGAAGTATTAATTTCAGAGAAAAAATAAACTTTTAAGCTTTCTAAAAGATGAAAGAGGCCTTTCATACTCTGAAATATTAACATCTTTGTCTTTCTTGGTGCTACCCAGCACATGTGACTTAAGGAAATAGTAATAGTCAACAAGCATTTTTAATAGTGTTTTATTTTTCCAATTACATGTAAAGACAAATTTTAACATTTATTTTTGAGTTCCGAATTTTCTCCCTCCCTCTCTTATCCCATACCTAAGATAGTAAGCAATTTGATATAGATTAAATATGTGCAATCATGTAAAACATATTTCCATATTAGTCATATTGTGAAAGAAGAAATAGGCCAAAAGAAAAAAAAAACAAAAAATAAAGAAAGTGAGAATAGTATACTTCGATCTGCATTCAGACTACATCAATTCTTTCTCTGGATGTGGGTAGCATTTTTCATCGTGAGTCCTTTAGAATTGTCTCAGATCATTGTGTTGCTGAGAATAACTAAGTCATTGATAGTTGATCATCACACAATATTGCTGTAACTGTGTACCGTGTTCTCCTGGTTCTGCTATTTTACTTTGCATCAGTTCATGTAAGTCTTTCCAGGTTTTTCTGAAATCTGCCTGCTCATCATTTCTTATAGCACAATAGCATTTCATTACATTCATATACCACAATTTGTTCAGCCATTTCCCAATTGATGAGTATCCCCTCAATTTCCAATTCTTTGCCATCACAAAAAGAGCTGCTATAAATATTTTTGTACAAGTAGGTCCTTTTCTCTCTCTTTTAAAAAAAAATCTCTTTGAAATATAGAGCTAGTATTGTAGGATCAAAGGGTATAGTTTGATAGCCTTTTGGGCATAGTTCCAAACTGCTTTCCAGAATAGTTGGATCAGTTCACATAGTAGTGCATTAGTGTCCCAATTTTCCCACATCCCCTCCAACATTTATCATTTTTCCTTTCTGTCACATTAGCCAATCTGATGGGTGTGAGCTGGTACCTCAGATCAACAAGCATTTATTAAACACCTAATATATGTATGGCATTGTGCTAAGGGACATGAGATACAACGAAAGGCAAAAAATAGTTACTGCTTTCAAGGAACTCAGAGTGTATTGAAGGTAGACAGAAAACAGGCAAACAACTTTGTACAAACAAGATAAGGACAGGATAAATTGGAGATAAACAACAGAAGGAAGAAACTAAAATTAAAAGGTATCAGGAAATGCTTCTTGTAGAAGGTGAGATTTTTAGCTGGAACTTGAAGGAAGCCAGAGAATTGAGGAGGGGTAGGTGAGGAGGAAGAAAATTTTAGGCATTGGAACAGCCAATGAAAATTTCCAGAAGTCAGACAGGTACAAGAACTAGCTAAGTGAAGGATGGACTGGTGTGGGGAGAGATGAGGCAAAGAGACCACCAGAAGGCTATAGTCAAAATCCAGGCAAGAGGTGATTGAGAGCCTGTGCCAGGATGATTGCAGTCTCAAAGCAGAGAAGAAGGTATTGTCCATATTACATAGGTAAAATGGACAGAACTGGGTAATCAGTAGTATATAAGGAAGGTGGAGAGAAAGGAAATAGTAAAGAAAGCAATGTGACTGACTCCTCCTCAATGCACATTCACTGAACACTTAAGTGTATGGGTGGTGCTGGGCACTGCATGTGAGGAGTTGTAAGACAGTTTCTGCCCTCACAGAACTGTTACTGGGAAAAGAATACATCTACATTACTAGAAAGAGACTGCTCTTAGAGGCAGTAGATCTGAGAACAAGTCCTGGCTTAGGTACTTAACCAATTGTGCTGAAAGTAAATCACTGAACCTTCTATAAAATAGGGTTATAAAAAAAAATAAAATAGGGTTGTAATACTTGCATTATCTGTTTTACAATCTATTGTGAAGATAACATTATTGTTGAATATAAATTGAGATTATTGAACTGGTATTTTCTAACTTACCCTGAGATTCTCAGATGAAAACTACCAAAAATTCAGCCCCATTAGACTTTTTTTTTGTTTTAATCAAATCAAATTTGATCAATCAAATACATTCTTTATATACTTATCTGTGAACACGAGGTATTCCCCTAGTATTCCCTTAAGGACATTTTTAGATTTATTATCCCAATGCCTAACTTTTTTTAGACTAGACCTGTGATTTGGTCCATTGGTAGAGAGAATTCCTGGTTAGGAAACTCCCTTTAGAGTGGCCTGGGAGCACTGAGAGGTTTAAGTGACGGGAACCAAGTCTTCCAGACTCCAAGATCTGCTGTCTATGCACTATGCCAGGCTGCCTCTTACATGGCACATAATAGGCACTTAATAAATGCTTGTGGATTGGTTAAAACAATTAGGAGACATTTTCTTAGGCCTTACGGGTAGAAACTCTTTAAGATTTTAATCCCCTAGTAATCAACAAATAGTTGCTGAACACCCACTGGGCAGTGTGCGGGATGTAGAGAAAGATATGCAGGCACAGCCCCTGTCCTCAAGGACCTTACAGCTATTTGAGCCTTAACACCTGGTATTGGAAGGAATGGGGTATATATTTATCCATTAGGTCATCCAAGGAAAAGCAGAATCACTTTGGAACACAAGAGCATGTATCCCGGGTGGGGGAAGGCCCACAAAAAGAAATGTAGCATATTTTAAATAGACTATCCCATAAGTGTAGAACTGTAACAATAACATGCTCATATGATGCTTTATGGTTTGCAAAGCACTTTTCTTCCAAATAAATTCTACAAACATTTGTTGAGCACCTACTACGTGCAAGGGAATGTAATAGTGGCAGATCCATCTGTTTTCTTAGAAAATAATCCATTCTTGGCTTCTTAGAAACACAGTGGTCACCTTTCAACTATATCATATGTGTGTGTATATGTATACACACACATATATAGTACATTATTATATTATTAATATGTTCAATTATATATGTAAACCATATTTAAATTTTATTTACCTATTTGATCTGGACCTATCATGTCTTTGGTGTAGGGAGCTCCTAGCAAGAAACTCCCTCTAGCCATGCAGATGAGCACCTGCTCAGCAATTTCTAGTCTTAGCATGTTGCCTGGGACCCTAGGAGATCAACTAACTTACTCAGGGTCCTAGAGCCAGTATGTGTCAGAGGAAGGACTTAGAACCAGGTCTGTGGCACCCAGGAAATGCCTCCAAGGTCCCTCTCTATCCACTACACCACACTGCCTTTCTCATTAACCTATTTATCTTAACATTTTATCATAAGGGAAACAAAAACAGACATCAGGATGACCTAGGAATGGGAAGAAAGGGCCCAAGTTCCATTGGCTTCCAATTATCACTGGGTTCTTGGCAACTGGTAATAACAGCTACAAGTTACATACAAAGCACCCCCCCCCCAAACCCTGTATTTTCTATAATACAAGTATTATTATATCTATAGGAAGGAGAGGTCTGAGAAAATTGTTCATGGTTACATACAGCTGAGCTGGGATTTGAGCCCAAGTCTTCTGACTAAATTCAATATGCTTTTTGCTACACCATGCTAACATATTAGGGATCTACTACTCCTACACCTTGCATCTGCCTCAATTGCTGAACAAACTTGACCTTTGTTTCCCTGAGTCTGGGGAAAGACTGGTCTCCCTCCCTATACTCCTTTCCACATCTGTCAAATTCACTACCACCTCCATTCAGCAGCCAAGCGTCTGGGTAAATTCCTCATCCTGTCTATCTACAGAGACACAGGGGCAATGCTCCAGCTGCAGCCAGGCTTGCTTGTAGTAGCTTCTGTTTGGCAACCAAGGGCTTCTAAAAAAATGTGTTTTTATCAACCCGTGTCTGGGCACTCTATGTGTTTCTGCTCCCTCCCCTCACATCACACATAGCTTAGAGCCCACGCAGCCTAGAGCCTGACTTGAGACAAAGCCCAGAAGACTAAAACCTCAGGGCTGTAGAGAGGTTTTGACAGGACCCAAGGGTCTACAGAGTTGGTTGTTCTGCCACTCCAGGCTCCAGTTATGCTTTTAAGATCAAGCCCTGGTTGCCAGGCAAAGGATTTACAACTGGAAGGAACTGTCTAGGCCAGTGTCTTCATTGTGCAGTTGAACAGAGACCCCGACAAGTTAAGGGACTTTGCTGAAGTCACAAGGTAGTAAATATCAGAGGCAGGATTTAAAACCAATCTTCTGACTCTTCTCTGACTTCTTCATTGTTTTACCATCCTCCTGCCCCCCAGCTTGATCTCATCTGTTTCAATAGGTTAGTGATCATGTCTACATCCAAATCTATATCTTGATCCCTAATCTCTATCCAAAACCCTATTGAATCTCCAATTAATGGGTATCACCATATGAATACCCTGCATTACAAATGCCTTATTAGTGCCTGAAATGCAACATGTCTCATCCATCCAGAGCTCTCTGTATTCCTGTTTCTCAAAACTTCCTCATGTTAAAGGCAAAGCAAGTCAAACATTTATTAAGTGTATACTATGTGCCAGGCGCTGCACTGGGGATGTAAGAGCCCCCTACCCCAAAAATAGCCCCTATTTTCAAGGAGCTCATGGTCTAAAAGCAGACAATTGGCAACACCAAGTTCTCAGTAACCAGGGTTCAAAACCTCAGAGTTATCTTTGATTCTTCCTTCTTTCTCATCCCCCACATCAATTAATTTGTCAAATCTTCCATCTGTCCTCTCCTTTTAATGCACCTAGCCAGACCCCTAGTTCAGGTTTTCATCACTCTAGCCTAGGCAATTTGGCACAGTTGCCAAAATAATTTTCCTAGGGAACAAATCTAGCTATATCACTCCTAATTAGAAATCTCTAATGGCTCCCTATTGCTTTTAGGATAAATTCAATTCAACAAACATTTAGTAAATGCCTGCCATGTGCAAGACACTATGTGAGGTATGGTGTTATATCCCCATTTGAAAAAAAAATCCCTGCCTTCAAGGAGACTTTTCTATTGGGGATATATAATATGTACATTAGTAAGAAAATAAAAAGCACATACAAAATAATTTCAAGAGGGAAGGCGTAACAACAACTGGGGGGAGGAGAGAGCAGGAAAGGCCTCACATAGGAGATGAGATCTGAGTTATGCTTTGGCATCAGCTAGCATTATGAAGTTGGTAGGGACAAATAAATGCATTCTATCTTTACAAAGGCATGGAAGGAGAAGATAGAATGTCATGTACAGGGATCAGCCAGTGGGCCAGTTTGATTTAATAGAGTGCCCAAAGTCACTCTAGGATTTAATTCCTCTTTCTATTTTTTCCCTCCATTCTCTGAGGGGAGTACTATGCTGGGTACACAGGGAAGTACCCAGAGTATGGTAGGCACTTATTGAATGATTAATTAGTTACTTTATACCTCTCTCATGCACTTGAGTTCCCTTGTCTTCTAGGTATCTGTGCACATTTCTTATCCTTTTGCTTTATCTGAGCTCCATGAGGGTAGGGACATATGATTTACCTGCATATCTCCCTAAACTTTAAAGCACAGGACTCTACAGAAATTCTTGGTGAATTGGACACTTTGGGGGTTCCAGTTGGGGAGGCAGAAAAAAGGCAGTAAATGTCAAGGAAGAAATCCACATCCTGAGGGATTAGGTGGTCTGGGTCCAGTAAGCTTACCCGGTGATTGATTCCTTGTGAGCCCTTCCCTGACCACTGCAGTGGTCGTTAATTAACATTCCTTGTCAGTTGTGCCTCTGTGACTTTACCTGTGTTGCCTATCAATGCTGGTGCCGATTCCCTGCCTACAATCTTGCATTAAACAAACATAGACGCAGCTTTCTGGTGGTAGGTCATAGGTCATAGGAACGGGTTGAGAAAAGGACAGCTTCCTAAATCTCCACCCCTCTTTCTTTTCCACCAGAGCACAAAGGTCTATCAGGTGCCCCCCTCCCCCCAGCCTCCTAATTATAATCCATCATTGTTATCAAGTTTGATGTTTGCAAAGCACTTTATTGCCATTGTTGTAAGTTTTTCCTTCTATTTACAAAGCACTTTACAAGGCTGGTTATGAGTCCCACCTCCACCCCCACCCCAACCCTATCTGGGGGTAATGTTAACCCAACTCCAGGGCTGGATGGACTACCTCCATAAAACAGGCCGGGCAAATTCCCTTGATGCCAAGCACTAGGCAGAAGCTTTAGGGACGATAGCTCACAGGTGCTTACGCCTTTTTGCCCTAGAAGAGTAAACTCACAGGTTACTGTGAAAATAGCAGTGCCCTCTGGAAAAAAACTGAACTGCACTGCCTCTTATGAGGTAGCCAAGTCACAGAAAGGTTAAGTTATGACATCTTGGTTCAGACCAGCACAGCAGTTACAGACCTTGGGACCAAGGGCTCACAGCCCTCCCTAAGTGGGCTAAATTAGCTCCCTAAGAGTTCTAAGTCTGTAGGACCCTTCAACACTAGCTTTCTATCCTGTGGAGTGCATAAAAGGATTCAGGGTAGTCACATTTTATTTAAGGAATATTACAGTTAGGAGGAGGAGAAGTAGATTGTGCACAAATAAATCATGAGAGTTTCTGACTAGACTGGAAAGTAGACCGTATACTGAAATGTGGAATCCACAGGAGCCGCAAGCTGACTTCTAAAGATCTCTAATCTAATTTGGCCATTATCAGCCACCCATTGTGCAGATACACTTCCCTCCCCCCCTCCTCTCCAGAGCAGGAAATTTACATTATGAAATTGGTCCCTTTCTGATTGCAGTTCCAAGAATCCCTCCTCCATCACTGCAGCTCTACCCAACCCCTAATTCCTGTGATTGCTACTAAACAGTCTTCTCTCCTAAGCCCATGTCTTGGACCTAGCTTTGACCTTACTCTGTCCTTGCCTCATGCACCAACAGACCCCAACCATAAAAGAAAAATTCCATTTTTCAACCCAATTCTTTCTGAAAAACAAGCATTTAAAAAAATTTCTTATGTGCCATAGGCACTAGGAAAAGAAATATAAAAAGCAAGACAGATAGTCCCTATTTTTGAGAAGCTTGTATTCCACTAGACTCTATTAGAATATGACCTTGTTTTGTGTCATAGGATTCCTTTGGCAGTCCAGTGAAGATTATGGACCCTTTCATAGAACAGTGTTTTTAAATTGAGGAAAATGTTAAATTTCAGTTAGAGATAAAGATTATTTTTTTCCCCATCCAAGCTCCATGGGCATCCTGAAATCTATCCACAGAGCCTGTGGGCATCCATGGACCCTAGGTCAAGAATCCTTTTATTAACTGAATGTACCATATTCAAAGAAGCAAATAGAAGATACAGAATGGATAGATGCAAAATAGAAGATACAAAGTAATTCACAAGGGAAGTAGGGTACTAACAATTAGGGTAATCAAAAAATCTCAGTTCCCAGATTCAAGACTCATTTTGGTGATAAGCTTAGCATACTCTTTTCTGTATTTTGTGACCTGGCTCCCCAAAGAGAGTCCCCTAGGGGTAAATATTCTTCCTCCCACTTCATTGTAACTTACTCAGTGCAATGCACTTAGTTGATCTGATGCTCATTTTTTTGTTGTTGTTGTTGAAGATGAAATAGTCTTGACTTAAGGGCTTATGAAAACCCCTGGATCTTTTAAACTATTTATAAGTAGTACACACCATGACTTCCACGTAGACTTTAGGATCATAGCTGTAGAGTTGGAACAGACCTGAAAGGCCATCTAATACAACTCCATCATTTTATAGAGGAGGAAATTGAGGCTTAGAATGGTTAAATGATTGGCCTCATGTTCTATACGTTGTGTTAGAGGTCAATTTTGAGGCCAGGTCCACTATATCACATTGCCCAAGAAGCTCCAAGTCTTAAAATGACATCTAAGTGAAGTAAGTTTTGAAGGGTCAGTTAGAGATGGCTATTTGAAAGAAAGTTATTTCTTTGAGTGTGTTGTTTAGAGAGCCAAAGGAGATTATTTCTTAACTATTTATGAAGAATTTGTGCCATGTTAAACCAGTTTAGTTTATTATGATGTGAGAAAGTTCCTTCCAACCCACAGATCTCCAGGAAAGGGAAAACTGAAAGGTGTGAAGAGCAGGGAATTGAGCCAGCTGGGCAGCGAAATATTTGCCTGGGACTCATTCCTACCTGGTACAGCCCCAACTCTGCCACCCTGGGCAAGTCACTTCCCCTCTGGGTCTTAGTTAGAATGCTAGAATAAATAATCTTTAAACTCCTAGCTCAGGTTTATTTCCAGTTTTTGTGACTCTCTTAAAAAGAAGGTTGTGTTCTGGATAGAATTCCTTATTCATTTGTGTGGCTGTGGAGCCCTCCTGTGGCCACTACCACTACTAGCTGGCTTTTACTGAGTGGCTTGAAAAGTATAGAATCCCAGTCAGAGAATTTAGAGCTTACAGATCATTTGCTTGTTTTATAAGAAGGAAAATGAAGCTCAGAGAGTAAGTTAAAAGATTTTAAGGTCTCACATGTAGTGAGAAGAGCCTATATTTGAGAACAGGCTCTGAGACTACAAGATCAGCTCTTTCAACCGCAACAGCTTATCTTACATAGAAGGAACCAATCAATCAATCAAAAAGCATTTATTGGCACCTTCTATTGCCAGATGTTGGGGAAAGCAAAACAAAACAAAAAAAAAAACTTAATAGCTCCTGCCCTCAAGGAACTTATAATCTATTAGGGGAAACAACAGGTGTAGTTATAAGTAAATACATAGACAAAGTAAGCCAGGTAGAAGTGTGAAGAGCAGCACAGGACATGCAAGTAGACTCAAATGATGGAGGTAGGAATGAGAACTCTCAAGGCTGGTGGCTGGTGCCCATCCTATGCCCACCCTCCTCTCACCCGACTCTTGTCACTTTGGCAAGCTGCTTCCAAGGCTAAGAAGCTTAGTTCCGGGAAGCTAAAGAAGTGCTGGTTTCTGGTGAGTTGCCTCATTTCCTGAAAGGTAGCTGACCTTGGCTGAAGAGTTCGAAGTGTAGTACAGGTGCAAAAATAGCTGGCCTTGTGACTGTGATGTACACAAACAACATAAGCAAACAACCATTCACACCTGCCTGGTGTTTACCTGGTTGGGACACTGACTGACTTGGTTTGCAGGTGCAAATGACTGATTTGCTACCCAGAGTTAGGACCTGAGAATTTTCTTTTGGATGAGCCAGACCTTCCAAACTGTGACCCTGAAACAAATAGATGATAGGATCATCATACAGTCTTTAAAAGAACTGGGATTTTTTTTTTCCTAAGCTAGGGCTTGAAGGAACAAAAGCAGCTTCAGGGGGACAGAAGTAAGACAAGGAGACCAATGGGTGATAGTTATGAGGAAGCAAATGTCAGCTCTATATAAAGAAGTTCTCAATAATTAGAGCAGGCTATAAATAAAACACACACACACACCACCAGTTAATTTTTATTTATGTTTTTGAAGTTTTGGTGGCTAAGCTGGGAATAAATAAAATGAGTTAAATGGAAAAGAAAAAAAAATAAGATTCTCAGAGCCTGAGTGCGTGGCCAATATAAACAGCAGGGTGACTCAAACTCTCAGTTGTCAATGAATTTTTAAAAGATAGCAAGCTCCTCATCCCTGAGGATGCTTAAGCTGTGCCTGGAGACCACTTATTGGAAATGTAGAGGAAAAACTTTTTAATTTGTCATTTTGACTCCCCTCCCTTAATAAATCTCTTCCCTGTAACAAAGAACTATGTTTAAGTAAAGCAAATCAATACATTGACTGTGTCTGAAAATATGTGGCTCACTTCTTACCTGTACTCTACCATCTTTCTGCAGAAAGGAAAGAGGCATGCTTCTTCATCAAGGTGTCAGAAGTGACTACATTGATCTGAGTTATTATGTAAATTTTTCTCTTGCTTCTGCTTACTCTTACTCAGTTCATGCAAACCTCAAGTTTCTCTGAATTTTTCATATTTGTAATTTTTTACAACACAATATTATATTCACATACTACAATTTATCTAGCTATTCCTAAATGAGTATATACTTTCCAGTTCTTTTTTACTATAAAAGGTGCCACTATTAGTATTTTTGTACTTTTTAGTATAATGTACGCCCTTTCTCTTGGGGTATATGCCTAGCAAGGTATAATGGTATATACTGGGTTTTAGAGTATGTGTGTGTGTGTGTATGTACTTGTGTATGTATATAGGCTTAATGACTTCTATTGTGACATTTGTGGATATTTTGTGTGTACTTGTGACCCTTGGGAGTATAGCAGTAGCAGAAAGCATGTGCCTTCCCTTAATCGTACAAGTAGGTATTGAATATGGGGGCTGTAATATATCAGTTGTCCACCAGGTGATGCTTTACCCAAACTATCAGCCCAGTGGTATTTCAAAGTCTGTGTATGAGCTTTATATATCTTCTTGTATTGTCAAGTTGAGCAGCTCTGGGGAGCTGGACAAGTGAAAAACTACATTGACTGAGTCCTGAATTTAGACTAAGAAATAGAAAAAATTCAAGAGATGAAACATTGCTGATATATATAGATATAGATAGAAATATATAGTATAGTATAGTATATAATCTATAATAAATATGAACATATATATATATATATTTTTTTTTTTTTTTAAGGAAAAACTATGGATATGTTTCCTGGACTTTACTATAAATATCTGTCTTCATTCACAGGACACAGTCAATGAGCATATGGTGGCTATAGAGTTTATTAGACATAGTCAAACTAAAAAGAAAAATGATTAAGCACACTCCAGATGGAGCTCTTTTCCCAACCATCTCCAGCAACTCTGATCCTTGGCGTGCCTGAGGAAAAGTTCCAATGGAACCCACACCCATATGGTCCCAGCTCTGGACTTCAGATTTTAAATCTATGGTCTGGCATTGCTACTTCTGTTGTCTAAGAGGATAAAATACTGACTTACTATCATTGATATGTTGTTCCCTCTGTCATTTAGGATCATAGTAAGGATGAATGAGATTGTGTTTAACAGTGATTTAAATTCTTGGAAAGAAATTATATTGGGATTATGCTGCTTAGGTTATCAGACATAAGACCAGATATGGAGGAAAATTAACTTCTGTATTTTCTCTCCACTTATTTCCCAGTAGATATGTTTGATGACTTCTCTGAGGGTCGAGAATGTGTCAACTGTGGGGCCATGTCTACCCCTCTCTGGAGGAGAGATGGGACAGGTCACTATTTGTGCAATGCCTGTGGGCTCTACCACAAGATGAACGGCATCAACCGGCCTCTTATTAAGCCACAACGTCGTCTGGTAAGCAACCCCTCCTGAAGCCCCCTACCATGCTTCCCTAAGTCCAGCACTCTGGGGAGCAGCCATTGGTCCTGTACTTCTTATGTTTCAGGGGCTTTATTTTTATAGGTTTTACCTTTTGTAGGTTTCACCTGCTGGAACTTTTACAGAATCATTATACAGAAGTTGTGCTTCTCTATTCTTAGGAGTTTCCTTAGGTCAACCTGGCTTTGGGGGCTCAAAAATTACTTGTTTGAGTATGATGTTTAGAGAGTCAAAGGGGACTCTTTATTAACTATTTATTATTGTGCCATGTTAAACCAGTTTAGTTTATTATGATGTGAGAAGGGGGAGATGCCAAAAGGAAAGGGGAATGGTCTTTTAAAATTCTGCTTTGATCAACATTAATATTTTTTAACTTAATATAGATTCAATGTGGAATCTTTTTCCGACGTGAAATGGACTCGACCTTGGGTTCTCAAAGACTAGGCCAGGAGTCAACTCAGCAAACTACTGACCTGGCCAATTCAGCCCACTACTTGCTTTTGTACAGCCAGACAAGTTAAGAATTGTTTTTATGTGTTTTTTTAATAGTTTAATTGTATATAATTTTTTTAAAAGTCTTATTTAAATTGTAAAATTGTAAAATTAAAATTGTAAAAGCCATTCTTTGTTCACAAGCCATACAAAAGCAGGCAGTGGGTGGGATTTGGTCACCTCTTCCTAGTTTGCTGATGCCTGGGTTAAGTCATTAAAGCACAAGCTCTGAAAAGTCTTTGCCAAGATTTAAGTATGTGTCTTATCTAAGGACCAGCCCAGCCAAGAGGGGCAGCAGAGGGTTGGCCTCTCAGAGGTGAAGACTTGTAGCCACAGAAACTCAGAAAGACTGCTAATGCATGAGAGTATTGCAATCTGTGTCAGTGGTAGATGGGCCAACACTACTGAACTAGATCCTTGAAGCATGGATTCATTCCAAATAAAAACTAGAACAGGAACAGGGACCAGGGAACATATGGTAGCTTTTTATGCATCCTTCTCCTTATCTTTTGCCTCATATTTTTTATGTTGTAGTCCTAGTTCCACCATAGGCTGACTTTTTGTTTTCACCTAAGGGCCTAATGTATTTACTTCCTTCTTAAAAAAAAAGTTTCTTTGGTGCCTTCAATTTTTACATTATAATCATTTTTGGATATACTTCCTACTCCTCTGCAAATAAAGAAAAACAGCTCATTAAACCAATTAACATGGTGATCTGTCAGTGTATATAATATTATTCACCCATAGTCCCCTACCTCTCTTCCAAAAAAAGAGAGGTCACAGGGTCTCTTTAAAAGGAGAGGCAAGTCTTTTATATATTGCTAACTTTTGACCTGGTCTGAAACCCTTTGTTGGAGCATGTTGGAGGAGGGGTGACAGAAGTCCAAACAGGTGAGGACAATTTAAGTTGGAAGTTAGGAAAAAATGCAAGTGCAGTATGGCTAAGATCTCTCAAGCAGAACAGACTCAATTGTAGCCCCTAGCCCAGTCTGAAATCAGCAGCAGAATAACCGGGGCAGGAATCCTAAACCAAAGGAGATTTTGCAGTTTTATCACCCTGAACCAGCAGGTCTTCCTAGGACTAATAGAGACTAAGTCTGGCAGGAATCTACTATTGCTTGGACCTAAACCCAGGTCAGAAACTTGCAGAACTCAGATCTGGGGTTCAGTGATCAGACTTTGTTTTGGAGGTCCTAGATCAGAATACTTTAGGAGCACTGAAAACTTGCAGGTCCCCAGTATGGGCTGTCCCTGAGACCCTAGAATCACATAATATCCAATATACCAAGAAAACAGAATGGGAGCAGCCCAGACTTTTCCTCCAGAAGTGCCAAGCACCTGGTTCTAACATTAAGACTGAAGCCAGGAAGTAGGCTGGAAGAATGAGCAGATAAAATAAGAATCCCACCATTTAAAAAAAAAACAAAACCTCAAGGTATAAACACAGAAGAAAATTACTCCAAAGCATCTCAAGCAAAGCCTCAAATAAAAACACAGCTTGCATATAGATTCAACCAGAGTTTCTGGAAGAGATGAAGCAAGGTTTTTGTTGTTTTCTTTTTTAAGTAAATAGTGTTTTTACAAATGAAATGAGAGCACTAGAGGAAAAATTTGGAAAATTAATGAGAGCTATGGAATAAAAAATTGGAAAGTGAATTAACACAGAAATTTGTGCACAGAAGGCACAAATTATTACCTAAGCAATAACCTCCCTGAGAATTAGAATGGATTAAATAGAAGACAATGACTCCAAGAGACAAGGAGAAAGATGTCAGTTAAAAGACTTAAACAATAGCAGAAAAGTCGAAATATCTCAGAACAAAAACAACTTAACTGGAAAACATATTGAGGGAAAAAAATTGGACTACCTGAACACCATGACCAAAAAAGGAGCCTAGACATCATATTTCAAGAAATCATAAAAGAAAACTTCCCAAGTCTCTTAGAACTAGAGGACAAAGCAGAAATAAAAAGGATGCATTAGTAACCTCCTAAAAGTAACCTCAAAATGAAAACTCCCAGAAACGTTATAATAAAAATCCAGAGCTTCCAGGTCAAAGAAAAAAAAAATACAGAAAACAGCCAGAAAGAAACAATTCAAGTACCAAGGAGTCACAGACAAGATCACACATGATTTGGCAGCCACCACTATAAAGAAGCAGAGAGCTTAGAATATGATATTCCAAGAATCAAAGACATAGGCTTGGTTGTAAAACCATGAATAACATACCCAGCAAAACCTGAATATAATCCCACAGGGAGAAAATGGATCTTTAATGAAATAGAAAACTTCCTAGCATTCCTGATTAAAAAAAAAAGACCAGAGCTTTGTAAAAATTTTGAAGTTCAAACATAGGAATTAAGAGAAACATAAAAAGGTAAACATAAAGAATTGTAAAAGGCTAAATAAAGATAACCTATTCAAATCTGGGGAGATAATACATGTCAGAAGGCTCCCCTCTGAACCAAAGGAGTTGGTTCATCACCAGGAGTCATAGAGGAAGGAGAAGAAAAGGAAAGTTAGGGAACATTATCTCACGTAATCAGAGTGTGCAAGTAGACATCTATATAAAAAAGAAAGAGGAGGTGATGATAACTGCTGATACTTGAACCTCATTCTCATCTGAACTGGTGAAAAGGAGGGACAAATATGTGCACAGAGATGTGCGCAGTTAGGTGGCATAGTAGATAGAGTGCCGAACCTGAAGTCAGGAAGATTCATATTCCTACCCTCAGACGCTTATTAGCTGTTTGACCCTGGGCAAGTCACTTAACCCTGTTAAACCTTCATCTGTAAGATGAACTGGGGAAACAAATGGCAAACCACTGTGGTACCTTTGCCAAGAAAACCCCAAATGAGGTCACAAAGAGTTGGAAATGACTGAAAGAACTGAACAACAATAAGGTACAAAAATACACTTCACTCAATAGAAAAGTAGGAGAGAAAAGGGAGAAGGAATGTCTAGGTGGAATTAGAGGGAAGGTTCATTAAGTAAGGGTGGGGGGTAGAGAAGATGTTACTCCAAAGCAAAACAAACTCTAAGGTTGTGCAAAAATATTTATAGTTCCTTTCAAGGTAGCTAAGAGTAGGAATCTGGGTAGGAGTGCCCATACATTGAAAAATGACTGGACAAGTTATGGTATATAAATGTTTTGGAATACTGTTGTGCTGTAAGAAATGATGAAAGAGATCCTTTCAGAGAAACCAGGGAAGACTTATATGAACTGATGCAGAGCAAAGTAAACAGAGCCAAAACAATTTATACAATGACAACAATATGGTAAAGATGAATAATTCTAAAAGAATGGGAGGTTCTGATCATCATAATGACCAACCAAGCAGAATTATCAAGAAAAGACTAAGTAATTTTAAATTTACCTCATATTTATATCTTATTTATATGTTTATGTTCTTTAAAGAGTTTGTGAGGTAAAAGGAAGAACATAGAGGGCTCATTATGGGATAAAAAGAACCTAAAGGGCTAAACCTTTAATAGGAGAAGAGAAGGGGAAAGAATTGAATTAATACAAATCCTCTAATTTAGGAATGAATCCGTATCTTTTTTTGTAGGATAGAATACGAAAGTGGGAAGTTCTATAAAAGGAGAAGAGATATATGTGTGTGGGGGGGGTGTTTCCCCCCTACCAACCTCTGAATAGTGAAGAAATCATTGTTCTTTTAGTCTCTCAATAAGTCTGGGGTTTATAGGAGAATAGGATAAAGGCAATGGGATGATTGAGTTGAAAGTGGGGGGATTCTATCCCAAAAGGACAAAGAAAAACTTTTTCCAGGGAGAAGAGGTATATGTCTGAAATAAGACAGAGCCCTCATACTGAGTTCTTCTGATGTGTAGGGGGAATTTGTATTTCAGGAAATCATCTCTTAGAAATTATTATACCACCCTGAAACACACTGTCCCATGGGCAGGGGATGTATAAATGCCCAGAAACAGTCAATCTCCTAGTTAGGGGGACATAGAAACAGAGCTTTGATACCACAGTCTTGGAAGTCACACCTCCCTCAGGAAGTGGGAGACAGTACTCAGGCCCTTCCCACTTATTTCATGATAGAAGTAGAGTCCTTCACTCTCGGGCACAAATGCTGAAAAAAACTACTACAAATTTGTCAAACTGATTTACAGATGCCATCAGGTTGCTGGCAAGGGTGATGCCACCTCTTTCCTCTAGTGTCCCTTAATGCCACCTAGACATTGTGTTCGTTGTTGGCACCATATAGTTTTGGCTGTCAGAGCACATTTAAGACCTTCTATGGGAAAGAGTTACAACTGCAGCTATTTTACAAAAGCAACTGGCTTGAAAATCTATGGCATTCCAAATTACTAGTTAAATAATATTTTTGAAGTGAACACTATCATTAGAGTGATATGACTCCCAATGAAAACGTGATGGGATTATATTACACAGTATTTTATTTGTCAAAATTTTGTAATTTAATGTAGACACTATTTTGATCTTGTTTTTGCAAAAATGTATATGATTTAGAATGCAGAATTGTGTCATTAACTTTGAAATTCAAAAAGGAATCGGAAAAAAAATAGTTATTACCTGAATTTAAGAATATCATAAAGTAACAAATAACTGTTCACATTGTACAAGCATTTCTCATAATGGTTAATTAGCTTATGCAAAAATTTTCATATGATTGAATCATGCTGCAATGATTGCAATTGCCTGATATGTCAAGCTATTTAACTATAAAATAGTTAATTGCATTTTTTACTGTAGTAATTAACTATAAATGAGTCTTTTTTTTTTTCCATGCAGTCTATGGATCATTTGCTTTCATTTCCTGTTTGATTTGAAAAATGAATCCTAGATTCATATCTCTCTTCATAATCTTATGGTGCCACTACCAAAAGAAGAGCCTTAAACACAAGTAGGGGAAATTGCACTGAAGCTGTTATTTGTTTAAAAAAAAAAGTCCTTCTTTCTGGCACTAGAGGGCCCACTAGAAAAATCTAAAAGCTATTCCAGAAAATGTGTTTTGTTTACTATTTCACGGAAGTCACTTGTTAACTGCTAAACAGTATTTTGGCAGCTAGACTTACCCTTTATGTTTCATATAAGTTAAAACTTATGTTTAAACTTTATGTAAAGGTATATAAGGGGAAAAAAAACTACCGTATATGTATATAAGCCATGTAAATATGTTTGCCAAACTATTTAAAAATTGGTATTTTTTCTACTTAAAATATTGTTTCATTTGAGACTTTGTTAGTATATTTGTAAAAGCAACTCTGAACCAATAAAGATTAATTTTTGTAACAGGAGTTTGTTCTTACAAATGAAATGCTATTTTAGTTAAACAAAATATGACATAACAGTGAGTACCCTGGCCCCCATTGTCTGAGAGCCAGATGTTATATTCCACCCCTCCCTAGGGTTCTCCAGTATCCCTAGGTGGGTTGGGAGTATCTAGTCTCTACCATTGACTCCATCCCCCACTGATTTATGTTTGCCTAGTTTTAGGGGTCCCATGCACCCCAGTTCTGTTTACCAACTTAACAGCCAGATTAGCTTTTACAAAGAAATATTTACTTCAGAGGTATAGCAAGAATACAAACATCCTCCCTCCCAACATCTGGGGGGCATAATCCCCTACACAATCTCAGTCTCTGGAAAAAGGAAAGCAATTAGATTCTCAATTGAACTCATTTCACTGTGGGTAGATACCATAGTCCAAGCTCCCCTTGGGTTTGAATCCTGGTCAGTCTGATTTCACAGGGCTTCCCTGCTGGGCTGGCAACAACATCTGGCCTGGAATCCTGTCTCCAAAGTCACCATAATTTGAGTACAGATCCAGAGACTCTATCTAGCTCCTGTGCCTAGAACTGAAAAGGTTGGACAAAATAGATCAAAATTCCAAGTCCAATTCTTGGGCTGGGTGGTGTGGGATGTGGGGTGGGAAGAATATAGCCCTCTTCCCCCCTCCCCTTAGCTTCACTCATGGCTCCTGTGCAAGGTAAACAGGATCTTCATGCCTTTGGTGGCAGAGAGAGAGAGAGAGAGAGAGAGAGAGAGGGCAAGTCCCTGCTGTCTCGCATGTGGATATTTCCTTCCATCTTGGATGATCTTGGTATGCCTCAAAGCCCCATTAAAATATTAAATGTTGATATTTTATCAAAGTTGGCTGTAATAATTTTTGTAAGTTATATTTCTGTAAGTTGTTCTGAAAAAAAAATGACATTCTAATGACAAAATATTTCTAAATAAAATAATAAGATTAAAAACACCAACAGTTCCAGCTACAGGGCTATGACTATAAAGTCAATGGAAAAAGACTGTTCCCATGCATATGGAAGTATAGCACAATGTCTAGCATACTCTAGGACTCTAGTCACCCAGAAGCAAGCTTCCAGAATCTTCCACAGGAATGACGCCATCTTTGCAAACACATGACATCTGCGCATGCTCCGAATCCCCATTACACATTCTTCAAGCCATACTACCTATCCCATTTGGTCTGCCTCCACTCTCATTAGTGCTCAGTAGCAACACTAAAGTTATATCTTCTAGCTTTTATGAATGAAAGTTGTTCCTGAAACTTCTCACTTTTATCTAGAAGGTAGTCCAGGTATCTACTAGGAGATTCTGGCTTCATGACTCAGTGAAATAGCCCAGGGACTGAAAATGATAACTTAAGGTCTAGAAGGGATCTGAGAGGTCATATAGTCCAACTCCCTCATTTTAGAGATGAGGAATGAGTGTTTAGGTCACATAAGTAGTAATTAGCAGTACCGAGACCCTTTGACTCCAAATCCAGTAGTCTTTCCCTATAGCACACTTCCTCTCAAGACATCATACCCTTCCTTAGAACTTCACGGAGATTCTAAGGACCTTACCCATGTGACATGATCCTACATGAAGTTGTTTCATTGTATTGGGCATATTTATTGACTACTTTTGGTTCCACAACGGGA
This sequence comes from Vombatus ursinus, assembly GCF_900497805.2. Classification (NCBI taxonomy): domain Eukaryota; kingdom Metazoa; phylum Chordata; class Mammalia; order Diprotodontia; family Vombatidae; genus Vombatus; species Vombatus ursinus. The sequence goes on from NW_020954619.1 coordinate 22,197,105, forward strand.
AATTGTCTATTTTAGGATTAGGTGCTCTCCCATTGGTCTGATCAAGAAGATCCCCTAGGGACAATCTCTCTCTTGGTAAAATACAAAATAAACCTTTTGGTCCTGCCTTTTCAGTCTGCTTCCCGCCGGGTGGGGCTCTCTTGTGCAAATTGCCAGACCACAACCACCACGCTATGGCGCCGCAATGCAGAAGGAGAGCCTGTCTGTAATGCCTGTGGCCTTTACATGAAACTTCATGGGGTAAGTTAAGACTGGGTCCCTGAACCTTGCCAATGTGGTGACTGTTCATTTCTCTGTTTGTTAGGTTTCACTTCCTTTTAATTGTCATTTTTATGTTGCCATTGAATAGAAATGTCTTCTTCTGATATCTTATCCAGTGTTCTTTCTACTATATCTTGATTCTTTTTCTTATCTTTCACCTAATCTTACCCAGTAGAATGAGCTTCTTGATAGTAAGGGCTATGTCATATTTCATCTTTGTCTTCCTAAAATTTTGCACACAGTAAGCACTTAACAAATGCATGTTGAGTTGTACTGAATTACCCTCTGTGCTAGCTTCTATAATTATTTCAAGAAATTTTTATTGACCACCTAGCAAGTGCAAAGCACAGTGCTGAAAACAGCATGATGGGTGAGGTAGACTATGTTTTTGGAAGATCAAATGGGCAGATCTATCAATGAATTCATTTATTAAGCATTGACTATGTGCCAGGCACTCTGCTAGTTACTGAGCATACAAAGATAAAAATGAAACAGTTCTTCCCCTCAAGAAGTTTACATTCTATTGGGGAGAACAACATGTACATGTACAAATATATACAGAATGAATACATAAATATAACTTGGGAAGGGGGGGAGTGCTAGCAGCTGAGAAGATTAGAAAAAGCTTCATGTAGAAAGTGGCCCATTAGCTGAATTTTGAAGGAAACTAAGAGGCAGAGGTAAGAAAGAAATTAATTCCCTACATGAGGGATAGTTAGTGAAAAAGCAGAGATAACAGCTAATAATAAATATTTATACAGCATTTACTGTGTGCCAGGCACCATGCTAAATGCTTTATAATTGTCATCTCATTTAATCCTCACAACAACCCTGGGAGGCAATGCATTAGCCCCATTTTACAGATGAGGAAACTGAGGCAAATCAAGGTTAATTGACTTGCCCAACGTTACACAACCTAGTCTGAGACCACATTTGAACTCAGGTCATGGAGGCTGGTTTTCCCAGGGTCACACTAATATTCCTTCCTCATTCCTTCCTCTGCACCCTTGCTCATCTAGAGAAGAACAAGTTTGGGCATAAAAAGGAAGAATTCCGTTTTGGATATGATGAGTTTGAGTTAATGACAAAACATAGAGAGATGGAGATATCCTTTTGGACATTTGGGATTGGGGCTTCAGGGAGTCAGTCAGTCAACAAATATTTACCAAGTACCTAATACGTTCCAGGCACTATGTGCTGGGGATACAAAGAAAAGTAAAAGATTGTCCCTGCTCCCAGTGAGTTCACAGTTTAATGGGGGAGACAAGATGCAAACAATTACATAAAAACAAGCTATATACAAAATAAATTGAAAATAATCAACAGAGGTAAGACAGTGAAATTAAAAGGGAGGGGGAAAGGCTTCCTGTAGAAGGTAGGATTTTACCTAGGACCTGAAGCAAGCCAGGGAAGTCAGGAAGCAGAGATGAGGAGAGAAGGCATTCTAGGCAAAAGGGAAAGCCAATGAAAGTGCTCAGAGTTGGTAGATAGAATGTCTTAGGGGTTAGAAATATAAATAATAATTAGAAAATTAGAAAAATTCTAAAATATATAATTATAAAATGAATCATATATACATATTCAAGTTCTCAGTATATAGGTGGTAGCTAATATTGTGAGACAAGATCAATTAACTAAGGGAAAGAGTAGAGAGAGAGAGAAAAGAAGGCCAAGGAAACCTTAGGGAATGCCCTAATGAGCAGGTTGGAGGAGAAAGTGAAGAGATGAACTCTAGGGCATAGGTGGAAGAGCATTAGAGCATTAGGAAGAAGGAGGGACAGCTTTTTCTCTGGGACTGGAGGAATGAATGAAAGAATGGGTATAGAGATAAAGAAAATGGTAAGTTGTGTCATTCATGATGTAAGACAGCTTCTCCCCCAATCTTACTATGACAGGAAATGAAATTACCTTCTCAATGTTGTTTTTTAAAAAATAACTTTATATTGATGATTTTTTATATAACCGTAATTTTTCCCAGTATTCTTCCCTCTTCCTTCCAGAGAACCATCCTATATAACAAATAGCATTTTTTTGGAAGACAAAAAGAAAAATAGAGGAAAAAACAGCATGACTGATCAACACTTAGAAAAAGTCTGAAAATATGTACAATGTGCATTACTTGGGAACCTCCAACTTTTGTAAACAGTGGAGTAAGGGTGTCTTTTCCCATCTTTTCTTAGAAGTCATGCTTGTTCTTTATAATTTTATATATTTCTTTTGGGGTCTTTTTGTGGCTATTCTCAATTTACATAGTTATAAGTCATTGTCTTTACTGTTTTCTTGACTCTGCTTATTTCACTCTGCATTAGTTCATATAAATCTTCCCATGCTTCTCTGTATTCATCATACATATAATTTCTTACAACACAGTAATATGCCAAACATTCAACTACTATAATGCTTAGCCATTTCCTAATCAATGGGCATCTACTTTTTTCCCAATTCTTTGCTATCACAAGAGGTGTTACTATAAATATTTTGATATGTTTGGAGACTTTTCTTTGGCTTCCTTAGGGCATAAGCTTAGTAATAGAATCTTTGGGTTAAAGATGGAAACTTTAGTCACTTTATTTTTATAATTCCAAATTGCTTTCCAAAATGGTTGCACAGATTCACAGCTCCATCAATAATGTATTAATGTGCCTATCTTCTCATAACCCTTCCAACATTAATTATTCCCATCTTCTGTTCCTTTAAAAAAAAATTTCAGGGTGTGAGGTGAAACTTCAGGGTTGTTTCAATTTGGAGCGTTCTTTCATGTAGTTGTTATACCTGTTCTAACTTCTGACCTAATTTTCATCTCTGCTCTTTTTTTTTCTTGTCTGTCCTATCTTAACTGTTTTAATAATCTTTGTTAGTCCTATAACAAATAGGTCAATTACCCAGACTAAGAGACCAAAGAAAAAGTTATTGATGAACAAATTCTAAAATTCCTTTGCAAGGCTGATTTCTTCCAAAATGCTTTCTTGTCAGAATTTCCAAAATCCATTCCTATTGCTTAAACACACAAAGCTATGGTTGTTCAAGATGATTCCTGTCACTTCTCTGCCCGTTGCTGTATATTAGAAAATAGATTACATACGGAAACTTGTGTTTGCTTACATTATTATTTTGGTCTCCCTAGGTCCCAAGGCCTCTTGCAATGAGGAAAGAAGGGATTCAAACAAGGAAACGGAAGCCCAAGAACCTTAACAAAGCCAAGACAGCATCAGGTGGGACTCTAATATTATTAACAATGTGATATGTAATTATGTGAAAAAATCAGTAGAACTCTGTGCTGTGAAAATGGTTATTCCTCATGCTTAACTAACTCTCAGCGCAGTGTTATGTAGCTGGTTTCTAATCATGATAGTAACAATGATGTCAGTTCCTTCCTTTGTGTGTGAGGGTCTATGATATGCTTTATATAAAATGTTTTGAGGTTCACCATAGTTTCTCTGCTTCATTCTGTGGTCTTATTAATACTAAATATGATGAAGGAGGGCAGGTTGTCTAGGAGGGCTACAAATGTCGCTCTGCCTTTGCTTAGCCGTGTAAATCCATGAACTCAGTTTGGTCATTTCCCCAGATATGATCAGACTTAGAGAAACTACATCTCACTAACTGAGATAAGAAGTCAGTTTATAAGCTAAGGTACCAGTATATACGGAAGCAATAGTTTCCTATCTTGCCTCTTATGCTAGACACTCCTTTCTCAGTACTGAGGGACCTAGGAAGTATTTGTTCATTCCAATAAATATTGATGGCTTGTCAACTTGCTTTTAAAGAAAGGAAACGTATTTATGTTCTTTGACTTTTCAATCAAGCCATATTAGAGCTAAATGAATCACCCCTCACCACTAGAGACAAAACACTTACAAGTGGTTTCTTCCTATGCCCCAAAGATGGACTTGACCAGTCTCTTTTAGAATGGGATAATAATGATAATAGCTCACATTTATTATAGCATTTTCAAGTGTGCACATGCGCTACATAAATTAGTTCACAACAAGGCTGTGAAATATCTCCATTTTACTACATTTATCTTTACTCCATGCTCCAATAAATGCGACCTAATTGGCCTTAGAGTCAGGAAGACCAGCATTCAAGTCCTATCTCTGCTATATTGTAGCTTTATGAACCTAGGCAAGTCACTTAACTTTTCAGTGCCCCTAGGAAACTCCCTAAGATTAAAAATTGCAGAGAAAATATTGATCTGCCTTGGTATAAGTAATTCCTTATCATGAGCTCTATATTCTGATGAAATCACAGGTCTGGTTAAAAAAAACCAAAAACCCTCCATTTTATAAATAAGAACACAGAGTTCCACACAAGTGACTTGTTATAACTGGTAAGTACCAAAAATAGGATTCGAACTCAGGTCTTCTCCTGACATTGAGAACAGCAATGCTTCCACTATATTATATTGCCTCTTGTCACATGATTGTAACATCCTAGCAAAATTTTACTTTCTAGGTCTTTACTCTATACTGATACGACCCTCCTGATTTCTGGCCTCTTTCTGGCCATAATCCATCCCATCCTTCCCTCACATAATCATAAAGTCTCTTTCTGTAACCAGCAATGCCATTGTTATCTGCCTCCTGCCCTTCTTAGAGGAGATGTATCCCTCTTTGTCTCTGTCACTCTGCCTGAGGGTCACTGCTGTGTGTGTGCCTTGTTTCTAGGTCCCCCAGGTAGTGAGAGTCTTACTCCCACCACCAGCACTGCCAGCAGCTCTAGTAATACCACTAACACTGAGGAGATGCGTCCCATCAAAACAGAGCCAGGGATCTCCTCCCATTATGGACATACCAGCCCCATGTCTCAGGTAAGTATGGCAAGTGAGATGGGAGGAGGCTCCCTAGTGGGCAGATAACCCCAGGATTAAACATAGCTTTGATGAAATATGAGGAATGCAATTTAACCAGAAAACTTTGACCTTGAACTAGAATTGAAGCAAGGCCTCAGTGAGCGATGGGGTTGCCCTGTGATGAGTATTATAAATATCAGGGCTTATTGTTTTATAGTATATATTTATATTGGGACTGTAGGGAAATTCCCCACTTTGGTTCAGCATCCAGCTTATTGTCATTTTAAGGAGGCAGCATGGTGTAGTAGAAAGAGTACTGGATTTGAAGTCAGATGATCTGGGTTCAAATCTCAGCTCTACTACTTATTACCTATATGATCATGGGCCAGTGTTTTAACCTGTCTGAGCCTAAAATTCCTCTTCTGGAAAATGAGGAGATTGGGCCAGATGAGGAGCTCCAAGGTCCTGTCCAGTGGTAAATCCCATGTTCCATTAATGTGGGGAGGTGGACCTTCAAAAGATGAATTGGCTCCTCCACATTTTATTGTTCAGTTGTTTTCCAGTCTTTTCTGACTCTTTGTGACCTCATTTGGGGTTTTTTAGGCAAAGATACTGGAATGGTTTGCCATTTCCTTCTCCATTTCTTTTTACAGATGAGGAACTGAAGCAAACGAGGTTAAGTGACTTGTTCAGGGTCACATAGCCAGTAAGTGTCTGAGGGCACATTTGAACTCAGCAAGATGAGTCTTCCTGACTCCAGGCCCAGCACTGTATCTACTGTGCCACCCAGCTGCCCCCTTTCTTTAGTAGAACGGCCTTTACCATTGTTTCAGAAGTGTCCTGTCCCTATTCTGTGATCCAGGCTCAGGACTGCCCTAGTTCTTCTGGATTCCTTGGCAACCACTGTGAACTGGTTTTCCTGTTTCATCTTGGGGCTAGATTAGGTGATGGAAAACCCACATTCCTTGTCGAATCCACTTGCCCTTTTCTTTGGATTACATGAGGGAGGGTTCAACATTCCTAACTGCCTTTGTATTCTTGGGGTCAGTGGGGCTTTGGTCCTTCTGAGTGAGAGAAGCCTTGAGCATCTTACATAGGAATTGAAGGGAAGGGTCCTCACTGCTAAGTGCATACATGCCAGAGGTTCAGTTGTCTTTCACTGTAGCCAGATCACATAATGATGATGATGATGATGATGATGATGATGACAAAAATTAATATTTATATAGCACTTACTATGTACTAGGCATTGTGCTAAGCATTTTTCAATATTATCTCATTTGATCCTCACAACAACTCTGAGAGGTAGGTGATATTATTATCCCCATTTTACAGATAAGGAAACTGAGGCAAAGAGGTAAAATGACTTGCCCAGGGTCACATAGCTAGTAAATATCTGAGGTCACATTTGAACTCAATTCTTCCTAACTCCAGCATTCAATCCACTGCACCACCTAGCTGCCAGTAGACATCACTGTGTGTCTGATAGCTGCATTGGTTCCTTCTAAGACTTCTCCCTTTGTCATACAATGCTTATCCTATCAAGGCACCATTTTGATACTCTTTATCAAAGCAATATGGTATATATGAGATTCTGGATTCTGAAGACTTGTGTTCAAGACCTGGTTTCAATAACTGTAATCTGTGACATCACAACCTCTTACTATCAGCTTCTTCACCTGTGAAATGGGCACAATAACACTTGTCCTATCTCTCTCATAGGCTTATTATGAGGATAAAATGAGACAATGCAGGTGAAAACTCCTTGTGGCCATGGAGAATGTCATACCTCAATGTTGAAGATAGATTTCAGTGCTGGAAGGAGACCTTAAAGGTCATATCATCTAACCCCCATCATTTTACAGATGAGAAAACTGAGACCCAAAGAGAAATGATTTGCCCAACGTCTCACAAGAGTCTAGTGCAAAGCTGAGATTTTAACCCAAATTATCTGACTGCAAATCCAACCCATTGTCCACTGGGATGGTAGGGGCAGAGAAAGCAATAAACACCATGCCAAGCTACCTTTATTCAATGGACCCAGCTAGGAGAGGGACAGATTGGTTTGCCTTTCATTTTGCTTTTTCCCTTTTCCTCATCCTTTTTCTTTAATCCACTTGCCAGAGGCTTGGGTCTGCCCAAGCTTTTAAGATATGGTAAGTGGCTGAGAATTAAGGGCTTCCGAAGAGAAATAATTTAAGCCACAAGTCAAGGGTCTCCATGTGGCATGAGCCCTGTGATTAAAATTCCACTTTGAACTCTCCCATCCCAGATATTTTGTAGCCTTCTGTGATGAACTCTCTTTCACTTCATCCTTTCACTTTTTGTTTCTAGTCATTCTCAGTCAGCTCGATGTCTGGCCATGGGGCTTCTATCCATCCAGTTCTGTCAGCCCTGAAGATCTCTCCTCAGGGCTACCCATCTCCAGTCAGCCAGTCCCCACAGACTGGAACCAAGCAGGACTCCTGGAATAGCCTTGTTTTAGCTGAAAGCCATGGGGATATCATCACTGCATAATCTCACCTCTTTCTCCACCTCAGACTCCTCATATGGACTCCGGGATTTTGGAAGCCAGGGAAGAGAGAGATTTGGGGCTTTCTGTAGCCAGAATTCCCAGTCCTTCCCTTGATGAGACTGACTCCAGAAGAATGATTTGGAAGAAACTTAAAAGGCTACTTGGGTAGGAAAACTGGAAAGAGCCTGGATCATCGAGTACAGAGACCTACCTTCCACAGACCAAATGGGGAAAGCTTCTTCATTGTAGTCAGAGACCATTTCTCACATGACTTCCTCCTACAAGATTTCCTGATAGGAAGATCTTTTCCTTTTACCATTTCACTCCCATGACCTAAGACTTGAGGCTTTGCCTGGAATACAAAGCCATGCCAGAGAAGAAGGTCTGATTGGGCACTGCCCCCTCAGCTGAGCTCAGTGACTTGGAGATGACAAGGTTTTGGAGGTGGGAGGATCTTTCTGCAAGCCAGTGATTCTTATTCCCATACTCTCTGAACCTTCACTTATGATGCAGCTCTCATGTATAATGTAACATGTACCTTCCTTGCCTCCTCTCAGGCTTTTTCAAAGGTTCTGGACCAAGTTATGTGTATAATGATGAGATATTAACTGGCTTAAATGTTTGACTCTGATTTTTTTAAATGGAAATCTTCTACCTGGCAGGGAAAAGCCTCAAGAGAGTTGAAAAAACATCCCCTAGAGGAAAGCACTGAGTGTGACCCGTTGGAAAGCCTCCACTGTGAGCTTCTCTGGAATTGGTCTTTTTTCCTTCCCTACCTTACCCTATTACTGCTGTCCTAGAATACTGCTGATTCAAAGAGGGCCCCAGGGCCCCATAGAGACTCTTTACCATGATCTTTTTTCCTTTTTCATAAACAGTGCTGTAACTGTCTATGACATTACCTAACCCTGACCCAAAAGAATCTACCAGTAGCAAAGAGCATCTTTAAAACAAGGTTCAATTTTAATCTCCCATTTTGTTCCCTTCCATGAAGGATGGATGCCCATACCCCTCTGACCCCACAGACCTGTTAACGTTGTCTTAAGGTGAGGTTGCTGTAAAATCAGTATTTAACTAATAAATTTATCTCTGCTAACCTTTCTATTCTCTTTCCCTTTCAGAGGCCTTTATTTTGTAAAGTTTGCTGTTGCCATTTGGCAGGGAAATTCCAATTACAGAGCCTATCCTTATGGTTTCTGCACAGGTTAGACACTACAACACTCCTTCCTTTATAACTTTTTGACATAGATATCCACTTTATATAGGGCATGGTGTAGAGAAAGCTAAAGACTTGAGTCCAGAAACCTGTGCTTTAGTCACAATTCTACTACTATTTGGCTGGTATGACCATGGACTATACCCCCCCTTAGTTGACCTCAATTTGTCCTCTGTAAAATTGGGAGAATTGAACTAGATTCTGCCATAACTAGGACAGAATGAAAAGGCTTTGCCCCAGGGTGCCAATATTCAAGGGACATACTTTCTCCAATGCAGCCCTTTATCCTCCCAGCAACATGCCTTGCCCTAGCAGCTTCCTCCCTTCTCTCTTCTGGCCCAAGGCTGCCATACCTCTAGAGGTTAGTCCTGCCTCTCTCCCAATGTCCATCTTCTTCTTAAACACAGCGAGGGTAGATTGTCCTCTAATGCACCACCGTAATTCACCTCAACTGAATTTGCCTTAGGAAACAAATCCTACCTAGGCGTGTGGAACGAGATAATCTCTGAGGTCTCCATCAAATCTACAATGTTATGATTTTATGGAGAAGAAAGTAAAGTATGGATGTGGGCAACATTTTTTTTCTTTTAAAAATATGGAACACTTCATGAATTCCTATGTTATTCTTGAGCAGAGATCATGCTCATCTTCCCTTTAACATTACAATTTTAGTAAGTGCAGCTGAAGCAACCACATGGACACATTTTCAAAAACACTTGACAGAAACCCTCAGTTTTTAGGTTCATTGTTGTTGGTTGATTTTTTTGTTGTTGTTGTTGTTAATTGCTTTGTGCCCCACCTCCTCAAACAAACAAACAAACAAACCACTACAATTCTTGCTTTTTTTCACTTAAAACTATCATGGTTTGATCCAAATAAGCAACCCCTATAAAGCAAAGATATGGAGAGGGGTCAGAAGAGGGGAATTATGACACTATCTGTTTTTTGACTCAACTGGATTTTTTTTTTTTTGAGACATTCTAAGTGACCCCATTTTGGGGTTTTCTTGGAAAAGATACCGGAGTGGTTCCCTATTTCCTTCTCCAGCTTATTTACAGATAAGGAAACTGAGGCAAACAGGGTTAAATGACTTGCCTAGGGTCACAGTTAGTAAGTGTCTGAGGTCAGATGTGAATTCAGGTCTTCCTGACTCCCAGGCTGGTGTTCTATCCACTGTGCCACCTTACTGCCCTGGTAACCTGATTTTTTTTTTTAAAGTAAGAAAGTAGAATCTGTGAATCATCATACAGTAAGCTTAACTCCAATTCCTGGCAGATTTCTAGAATGTATTACTAAAAGACATTTAGAGAACATCTAGAAAAGGAAATGATCACCAAGAAATCAGCATGGTTTTATTAAAAATCGTTCATGACAGACTTTATTTCTTTCCTGTTTTGACATGGTAGCTAGACTGGTAGATCAGGGAAATGCTATTGATGTTTAACCCGAGAAGGGGTACTGCAAAGACTTTACTTAGATTTTAGCAAAGCTGAAAGTCAAATGCTTTGTTAGCTTATGTTATCATCCTCTTCATAAGAAAAAACATCTATGCCACATAGGCTAGGTATTTTTTCCTTAAACTGTGTTGAAACCACCCTGAAAACGTAATCAGCCCAGTTAGCTTAAGCTCAGCTCATTGGCATTACTTCCTGGTGGTACAAAAGCCAGCGTATGAAAATCCTGGAGCTCCTCCTTCTGGCTACATACAAGTCTCTGACTAGCCAGCCCTCCAATATAGCCAAGCAAGGATGCTGTGTTCAACCAAATCAATGTTGTATCCATGTTGAATATCCTTTCTATGCTATGGCTAAGTAAATTTCCTTTTATGAACTATTAGATGGTCTATAAGTGTCTCATTTCATTCCAATCCTGAAGCTCAAACACTAGAGGCCTAGATCAGGCCTGGCCTACAACATTTGGTGTTGGTTGGCAGGATTGGAGAGGAATGACTTCGATGAAATGAAGGAAGGGCAATACGAAGGAAGGTGGGGCCTGAGTAATCAGAGCCCCAGATACAGAAGGTCTGTACCCTCTACCTTCCATGGTTCTGGCAAAGTTTCTGGAAATGCTGGCTATATACATTGGACAGGGTGGAAATTCAGCAACTAGAGACAGATGTGAATGTACTCTGTATCTTTAAGAACCATGCCCTGAAGATGATGAATATTGTCTAGTTTTCATAACATATTTGGGGTAATAGTGATCTCTAGGCCCTCTGGCTATTGTAGGACTGGTCCCTCCCTAAAGACTTTGGTTTGGGGATTGTCTGGAATATATGCTAATAGACTGCATGGAAATTCTTACATGGTCTTTGGGAGGCCATTGAGAACTGTGCCACATGGACTTTCTCGGGACTCCGGCGAAAGATACTGGCGGGGTGGAGGGGTGAGGTGGTATTTGGGAGATAATACTGGATCCTTCCCAGCGCTATAGAGACTTTTCTGAAATGATGATAGAGATAAATATGGAAAATATACCCCAGCTGATTTGCTAAAGATGGGAGGGGGCTGCATCTGTTCAAAAGGAGAGACCACTACTCTGGTTCCTTTCAACTACAACTCCCCAGTAAGGGGTAAGTGAGAAGCCACCAAAGAGTGGGCCCTAGAAGAAGCCATAGGCATAATCCACACTGTCAAAAAACAGCGACTGTTCCCACATGACAGGTAGAGCACATGTCCTGGCCTAGAAGGCACACCTCTTTAGTTTTATGCCTCCCCCTCCCTACCCCTACTCCCTAGCATAGGTGAGTGATAATGAAATCGATAATCTTAGCTTGGGTAGCAGCTTTGTGAGTTCAAGATGTAAAGAGCTTCTGGGTGAAAGCAAGAGTTTTATGTGTCAGATAAGATAATTACTAATAGAGGAGCTCAAGACCTAGTTTGACTAACCAGAAAACCCCTTTGAATTGCCTGAGCCAATTCACGTGGCCATTTCTGATCTCATCTGTGTGGTGGGCCAACCAATTTTCAGTGCCTGGCCTGCAGCACTGGAAGTGGGTGATAGCGGAGGGAGATAGTGCTCAGCCCAACATGGAGGTGCCTTGGTAGCCTCTAGCCCTAGCACTCAGCTAGGCACAAAGGAACAGCAGTAATACCCAGTAATGTTCTGACCCCAGCACAGAAGGATAATAACAGTGCCTGCAGAAGTGCTCTGGCCATGGCACAGAGGGGCATCACTAGGCCCCAGTAAAGGAGGATAATGGCAGTTCAGGTCAGGCATGGGTGGCATTGTTATATCCTAATAGAGGGGAACACCAGTCTTGGCACAGGGGGCAGTAAAACTGTCCAGAACAAGCATAGGAGGGCATTTCTTGGCCCTAGTACAGGGAAGTAGTGCTGCAGCCCTAACTCATGGAAGCTCTTTGCCCTGGCCCAGGGTGGGACAGTACTTGGGATCCTGGCATAGGGCTCATGCCTCAGGGCCTGGTTTACATGATAGTTTTGAAGCCTCATCGACAGTGAACAGTACTTGGCCCTGAAACAGGAGGGCAGTGCTCTTGTCTCATCATAAAAGCACAATGGCAGTGCTTGTGGTAGTACTTTGGCCCAGGCACAAGGGCAGCACAGTTAAGTGCTAAGGCCTCAGAACAGGGGAAGCATTTATACTCTGGCATGGGGGTCACTTCCTAGTCCCAAAGTAGTGAGCAGTGTTATAGTCCCCAATAGCCACAGGACAGGCAGCAGTAGCCCTTGCCCCAACAGCAGTGGAGAGGGTCAAAACATGGCTCTAGCTGAGTGGACACAGGCATGAGCCGCAGCTCAGGCAGACCATCAGAGCCTTTTGCTTACTATAATATGAGGCATAGCCCCTCCATATTGCTTTCAGTTTTGTACTTAGTGGGCAATGGACAACTTCTCAAGAAGGGCTTGGAAGACCAAGGGGGTAGAGTTGTTGAGAGATCCCTCGCTTTGTAATGAAAGAAAAAAGATGAAACTGTCTATCCAAACTTTGCAAAGGAAGGAGGACAGATGCTAGGCAGAGACCTTTAGCAGAGGTTCTCAAAGTGGGCGATATGGTCTCTGTGGGGCACTGGAAAGCTCCAGGGTGGGCAGTAGTAGCCTCAGGTGCAGTTGGGGGCATTGAATAAAAATAAGAGGGCAGGGTGGAAAGATAAGGAAAGAAGAGAAGATAATAAAATTTTAAAAAACCGTATATGTTTCATCTGTTGTATAACAGAGTTAAAGTCATAGTAATTACATTATTTTCCAAATAAACACACAAAATGCAAGTTATAACTGATCAGTGGTCAAGTCTGATGACAGGTCTTAACAAGCTAGTGTTGGCAGGCGAGCATGTGGGCATTATTGGGAAGTCCAGCATACATTGGCAGGAATATGTGTGAGTAATGACTTGTTTACAATATGATACTATGTGGTTATATGATGCAATATTGCACTATCAAAATTTCAATGCAGGAAAAAATCCATAAATTTACAAGAAATTATTAAATTTAAGCTGCGTCATTTTAAAAAATATATATTTTATATTTTTTTTGAAATGATGCAAATTAAAAAAAACTGTTAAAGGATTAAAGAAGATAGATTTCCAGGTTGGGGGTAGTGGTGCTGAGTAATTTTTTTTTTTTAAAGGAGACAGTAGGTCAAATAAGTTTGGGAACCTCTGTTCTAAAGGTTTGATATCTCTTCCCCCACCAGTGGTTACCAGTGAGTAGGGGAGGTCTTGGCTGGTGGGTCATGAAACATAGAGTGTGGAGTGGTACAGGATGAGTTTCTTGACCTTGGTTCTTTTTTTTTTTTTTGGTGAGGCAATTGGGGTTAAGTGACTTGCCCAGGGTCACACAGCTAGTAAGTGTCAAGTGTTTGGTCTGAGGCTAGATTTGAACTCAGGTCCTCCTGACTTCAGGGCCGGTGTACTATCCACTGCGCCACCTAGCTGCCCCTTGACCTTGGTTCTTGAAGAGAATATGCAAGACAATAATGTCCTCTTAGCTGTTTAAGATCCCAACCCAAGATGAGGATCAGTAACTATGCCAAAAGTGCCATCTTCTGTGCTGTGGCCCTGAGGTTTCTGGTGCTATTCTTGCTCATTATTACCTTTTTACATCAGGAGATGTACTATGAACAACAGAGGTTTGACATCAGTCAGAATATGAACCAATTCAAAATTCAGTTGAAGCCTGAGATTTCTGGTCTCTGTTCTCCATATTCTGTCACTTCTTCAGAGGGCTGTTGCTTGTTTTCTTTTTTGCTCTCTGTTTTCCTTTTTCTCCTCCAGTATTGCCTATGCCAGGCTTTTCACTTCCCCAAAGTCAAGGTTGTCCAGTAATAACCACATTAATAATAATAATCAGTAATAACACCATTTAAGTGTTGGAAGATTCTCTCGAAGACCTTTACGACCTTGCCACCAAGGAGTAGTATGTGATAGGAGCAACATCTGCCCCATACAGCCTAGGCTAGGTTTTTCCTAATCAGTATTAAAACTGTCCTAGAGTCTTAATTGGTCTAGGGAGCTAAGGTTCAAACCATTGACATTACTTCCTGGTGACCAAAATATAAAGCCAGTGTAGAAAAAGTCAAGAACTCCTCCTTCAGCTACCCATATGCCTCTGATCAGCCTACTAGCCTATTCAACAGCAAGGCAGGGAAACTGTGCCCAACTAAATCCATAATGTTATATTGTTACATTTGAAAATTAAGGTAAACTTAGAGACAATGGTCTGAGCATGATCAATTTATTAGTTAGGTTAGCAGTAACCAATAAATTAGGCCAATGGGCTGTCTCAATGACCAAAGACCCCAAGGTAGGGCTCACCAGCCTTAACATAGTTTGGGGAAGTATAGAGTTATGTAGGTGGGGAAGAAAGTGCTATTGGTTACAGGGTGTATAGCATCATGGAGGGTCAGGATGACATGATTGGTTACATCAGGAAGAGCTGGCTAGCATTAACACAGGGCTAGCAACCACCCCTCTCTATCACAGAAATGCTTGATTGATTTATGCGACACATCTGCATATTGCAGACCTTGTTAGTGGATCTTAGCTGACTCCCTGGTGCCTAGAAATGTTTGTTAGGGAAATAAGACCCTCCGCAATTATACAAGGGACAATATACTTCTGGGGATGATAACAAGTCAACTTATAACTTTAATTCTGAGGAAAGGCTAAGTTGATTATTAAATTAATACAGCATAAAATCAGTTAAATTCATGCAGTAGAGCTTAAGAGGTAATATTAATTTTGATATTTTCATTATTCTTGCTGAAAATCCTTTCCATGCCCTGGCTAAGTAAATTTTTTAAAAAATTTTTAAAAAGGAAGTTAATTTTGTTCTTGATTACCTCAGCAAAAAGCAAAAAAAAAAAAATTATTATTTTGTTAAATATTTCCCAATTGTGTGTCAATTTTTTTTGTGAGGCAATTGGGGTTAAGTGACTTGCCACTTAAGTCACACAGTCACACAGCTAGTGAGTGTTATATGTCTGAGGCTGGATTTGAACTCAGGTCCTCTTGACTTGAGGGCCAGTGCTCTATTCACTGTGCCACCTAGCTGCCCCCTGTGTCAATTTTTTAAACTTTCATTTTTTAAAATGTTGAGTTCCAAATTCTATCCCTCCTATCCCCCTCCATTGATAAGGCAAGCAATATGATATTGATTATACATGTGAAGTCATGCAAAATATATTTCTATGTTAGCCTTGCAGCAAAAGAAAACACACACAAAGATACAACCAAAATAAATAATTTGAAAAATATGCTTCAGTCTACACTCAGAGTTCATCAGTTCTCTCTGGAGGTAGAAAGAATTTTTTTGATCACAGGTCATTTTCATCACGAGTCCTTTGGAACTGTCTTGGATCATTGTCCTAATCACAGTAGCTAAGTCTTTCACAGTTGATCATCCTTACAATATTGCTGAGTAAACTTCCTTTTATGAGCTATTAGATGATCTATGAGTGTCTCATTTTATTCTATTTCTGAAGATGAACCATCATACTGGCATGAGATAGGCTTGACCTACCACACTTGTGGACAAAATAAATGTGGGCTAGGTGATAGTATAATTAGAAGAGTCAATAGACCCAAAGAATAGTCAATAATGGTTTGATTTCAACTTGGAGTGAGTCACAGGAAATTACATTCCTCCATATTACATTTCTAGTAGATAATCTGTTCCTGCCCTATATTGTTTATAATTTTGTAATGATTTGGATGAAGACCTAGATATGACAACTTACATTTATGTAGTACCTAAGGTATGGGAAATGCTTATATCTATATCTATATATAGATATAGATATATATAGATAGATATAGATATATATATACAATTTTACCTTCACAATAACAATGTAAGATAGATGCTATTATTATCATCATTGTGCAGAGGAAGAAACTAAGGCTAAGAGGTTAAGTGATTTGCCCAGAGCTATAGGTAGTAAATGTCTAAGGCAGGATTTGAACTCAGGTCTTCCTGATTCCAACTCAGATGCTCAATTTGATAGAAAATGAAATGAGTTCAAATTCACGAAGCACATACTAAATAATACTGGAGTGAAGCTATGCTATTTCACAATCAAGACAATTCTCAAAAAGTGTAGGGAAGATGGCAGAATAGTGAAATGTAAGGTAGAAAACCAGTTCTACCCAAACACCCTGAGCAATATACAGAAACTTCCCCAATTTTATTTCAATCTCCTAGAAAAAGGGCAAGTCAACCAGTGCTATTCCAGTTGCCCCTGACACTGATCCTACCATTCAGTATCGACTCATATCTCAAAACTAGGATGTGATACCTACCTTTGCAACCTAACCAGTCATCTCTCTTTGCATGCCTAGCCCCCAGACCCACTATGTAAGGTCTTTTTCTATCCATCCATCTTCAGGTTTCTCTACCCTGATCCTAGTCTTAGGCTATCACAGAAAGGCCTTCTCTCTACCCCATCTCCCTATCTTGCAGCCAGGAGGGTCCACTACTACAATAAAAGTGTCTTCTCACATCTGTCCCTGCCTAGAGCCACCCCATATCTTTCCACTCTGCCAGAACATTTTCCAGTACAGGCTTCAAGTAGGTAATATTTACCTATTCCTTTACCTTTCATTTCTCTTCCTCTCACTTCCATTGCCTGCCCCCCGCCCCCCAGCCCAAGCCATTGTAGCAAGATTGCCCTCTATGTCCCAAATTCCAACTTCCAAAGGCTTCCTCTGACCCAGTTCACCCTCCCTGCTCTAGTGCCTAGCACAAGGGTTCTTAATCGTTTTTACTGTTACGGCAATCAGATGAAGCTTATAAACCTCTTAGGATAATGTTTTAAAATAAATAAAATAAAATGCATAGGGTTACAAAGGAAACCAATTATATTGAAATATATTTATAAAAAATAATTTTTTAAAACTTTCAGACCCCAAGTTAAGAACTGGTATTCTAGCAGCTAATAACTTTTACTTTCAGCATCCACAAATCCCACTACTCATCTCCAGAGGTTTGATAGCTTTCATTTATACAAATGAAAGCACAAGATGAGATAAAAGGAATAATTAATGAAAATGCAAAGTGAACATTAAGAGGATAAAAACGTCAATGGAGATAACAAATAAGAAAAAAATGAATAGTGCAAAGATAAGTGAATAAAGGAAATAAAATTAAAATATAAACTGAGTATAACAGAAATTAATAGCAACCAATGGTTATGTGCTACAAAGTTGCAGTTTTTGTAGAGTGAGATGCTTATACCTTAGATTAACCAGAATTCCCAAAAGTACTGAAAAAGAAGAAAAAAGTGCCACCATAACTGAAAATCTAATCAAAAGGGAGACAATGGGAGGAAGAAGGGAAAGGTAGGACAGAGAAAAAGATGGAACATGATTTTGTAGAAAGTGAAGGGAAAATGGCCTCTGCCCCAGATTCTTCTACCCTGCTGTATTTCAATTCACAATATTTCCAAGAATTTTTTAAAAGAAAAAAATAGGGGGCAGCTAGGTGGCGCAGTGAGTAGAGCATTGGCCCTGGAGTCAGGAGGACCTGAGTTCAAATCTGGATTCAGACACTTAACACTCACTAGCTGTGTGACCCTGGGCAAGTCACTTATCCCCAATTGCCCTCACCAAAAACCAAAAAAAAAAAAAAAATAGAGCTACTGATAAATATATAATTCTAGGAATAAATTGTCGACAATTTCTGAAAAACCACACTAATTAAGCTAATGTGACATCTAAATTGATGATGGATATCAGTTAAAATGAGATTAACTAACTCAGTAAAAAGAAGTTCCACATAAAATATGTAACCAGCAATGACAGTGTTATAGCCTGAAACTTTCTCAAGGTACAGAGGGGAAAGAACCAGGCAGGAGAAATATCACAACTGTTAATCAGAGTAAGCAAAATCTGGAGAGGGGTAGGGTTGTCATAATTTGGAACTGATTCAAGAAAACTGAGTGAAATATATGATTGTAATTTGTTGTGTCAACTGTTGCAGTTTACTGATGAAATACCTTTATAATATTCTTGATCTTGCATAATATTTGGCGTATGGGATAGGCAAAGGGTGGAAAGCTTTGGTTTTATAAACCAAAAAGGGTTAGAATATACTATGGGCTTATTATGTACTACTGCTGCCAAGATTGTACAGTTTAAATATGTCAGAGGTAACATCAAGGCAACAAAAGCTTTGATTTAATTAGCAAATGAGGCAAAGAAAAGTCATTTTGACTGTCTACTAAAGGTCACTAATGGGGAAGGATAGGAAAGAGATTACTAGATTTAAAAAAACAAATAATATTCATATTTTAACATTATGATACCTCTGCTGGGCCCAAGGAGCTGGGGCACTTGACCTTCCCAATTCCAGACTTAGGTATGCACTTGAACTGGGGACAACTACCTCTAATGAGAGGAACAAGGCTCCCTATTTTCACACTCTTTGTATTGTTAATCACACTATCCTGGAGCCCCCAAGGGATGATTTTACTTACGGTTCACATCTAGGACTTCCTCCAGAAAGGAGGAAGTAAAAATGGCACTCAACATTCAAAAGAATCATGTGTGAAACAGGCAATTTATCCTAACACATAATACATTCATAAACATGCCTGATCATAATAGAATTCAGTAACTTAACTTGGAACTACTTTTAACAAATTTTAGGGAGGCTAATATAATACGCAAACCTCATGAAAACACAAAGCAGTTTGCAGGATTGCTCATTGTATGTTTCACCTTGGCATCAAACTATACAAACCACACCCGGTGGCTAACAAAACCACCAGACTTGGACTGATTTTTTTCCTGCTCCTGCTGCAACCTCTCAACCTCTCAGGACCTCCAGACCTCTTGAACTCACAAGATCAACTCCAAGTCTGGAGTTCCACCTCAGGAGTGATGTATAGTCACCTACTTAGGAAAAAGAAACACAAAAGCAAAGAAAGGGTGTCAGGGATCTGGGCACAAGCCTACCTAGTCAATGCCATACTCCACATGGAGTTGGTGATGGGGTGGGAAAAGAATCACTACCTATTACCCCACCATCTTATACTGGAGAGCTGAGATCATACTACTTACCACACAGAAGAGTTAAAGCCAAGAAGGCCAAGCCAAAGACCATTTCTTATTTTAACTAATGTAAGTACTCTCCTCTACCCCCTCCTGTGGTCACAGAGCAGGAAAGATTGACTGGGGTTTACCAAATTATACTAAAATAAAAAGTTTTTTTCAGGGCTGGGCCACTACACAGATGGAATCAGGCCCAAAGGATTCACATGGTCACTGGAACCAGGAATGGCAACTCTGGACATGTTCAATGGTAGGGAATGGAGATGAGAGGTAAAAGTCCCTCATATACCATAATTAATTTTTTCTTAAAGTAATGAGGGGCAGGGGCAGCTAGGTGGCGCAGTGGATAGAGCACCAGCCCTGAAGTCAGGAGGACCTGAGTTCAAATCCAGCCTCAGACCAAACACTTGACACTTACTAAGCTGTGTGACCCTGGGCAAGTTACTTAACCCCAATTGCCTAAAAATTTAAAAAATAAAATAAAATAAAATAAAGTAATGAGGAGCAAGAAGAAGAATTGTTTGATTAAGGATGTTGCAAATACAGAAAAGTCAGGGTAAGAAGAGGAAGCAGGTAATCTTAAAAGTGACCCTCTTATCTGGGATAAATGAGGGAAGGGGTCATGTGACCAACAAGAAGAAAGACCAGACATTTTTTCTGAACCTTTCCAAAATGGGAATTATGCACAAGAGATAAAGCAATTTCAGCTGTCTGCAAGGTTTCCTTGTTGTTGTAATTCATCCATAAGAGGACTAATGACATCAGGACATTGACTTGGGTTTGAATAAAGCAGAGCAGCAAGGTCTAAGATACCAAGAACTTCCATGAAGTAAAAACATGATGAATTAGCAAGGACAGAAGGGCTAATCACTAAAAGGGTAATGTGCTGTCTCAGCACTATCTCCCTAACACTCATCTGGCAGAGTTTCACAAGGTGACCCCTTGGCTTGCACAGAATAGTTCACCTCTGCCCCACCTTCCCCCACCCAAACTCCCTCTCCCATCAATTTGCCTGTTTTCCATCAGCCCTGCCAACATGTGTCACTTCTCTTTTTTGTCAATGTTGCCAATCAGAACAACCAAGTTACTTTAATTTGAATTTCTCTAATATGGTGGGAGCAATATTCTAAACCTTTTCCCCTAACTAAGCAAGTTGAGATCATTGTTGTATAAGTATATGGTTTGTTTTTGTTTTTGTTTTGTTTTTCCCCAGGAAAGAGACAAAGCTGTGCTTTAATTGGCCCAGGGGGGTAACACTCAAGCTATTCCTGGTAACTTCTGGCCTTCTTGATATGGCTCCCTGACCACCTAAGGGCAGAAAAAGGCCCACCTATGTGGCATGTGGGCATTCAGAGTTGGAAGATGTAGGACAGCTAAGTGGCACAGTGGATAGAGCACCGGCCCTGAAGTCAGGAGGACCTGAATTCAAATCCAGCCTCATACCAAACACTTGACATTTACTGGCTGTGTGACCCTGGGCAAGTCACTTAACCTCACTTGCCCTTTAAAAAAAAACAAACAGACTTGGAAGATGTCCCTGCCACACCCTGCCCTGTTGAGCAGATTCATTTTTATATGGAGACAAGGAGGGGCAATCTATCTAATCCAAATTCTGGAGCATCTTTGTTGAATATCTTTTGTATGCTGGTGCTAAGTATAAACCTCCTTTTGTTAATTGTTGAATGACCTACAAGTGCCTCATTTTTTTCAATATCGAATCTGTACTAACAAAATAGGGGCCTAAGTCAGGCCCAACCCTAACAACTAATTATTAGTTTTTGGACTATTTTTTTATATTTTTTCATTTTTATAGCTAGCTTAGATTCCTTCCCTTGAGGACTACCTGTCCACATTTTTTGACCATTTATCAGTCAGAGAATGTCTCTTCTTATAAATTTGAATAAGTTCTTATAAATCTTGGCAGTGAGCCTTTGTCAGAAACTTGCTGCACAAGTTCTCCGTCCACCCCCCCCCCAATTAAACATTTTTCTTCTTTGTAAAAAGGGTGGAAGTTGGATCAAGCTTAGAGAATACAGGGTACATATCAGAGAATGTAGAGAATAGGGGTAACTCACAGTTCCTGGAATCCTTCAGATGTTCTCAGGGACCATGTAAATTTCTTGCTGTTTTCTTTGTAAATAGAGCTTTCGCTCTGCCTTTTCTCATTGGGTCCAGTCTGTCCTTATATGGGGATACTGACACTGCTGCCCTTCTGCTGTGCTGGGACATTATCAGGATGCTGATAAAAAAGGTCAAGTTCTCCAGCCTTCCAAAGTTCCCAAGATATACCACTTTAATCACTATGGCAGGGTGGGATGGGGAGCAAGAGACCAAAGCTAAGGCCAAGGTGCTCTTCTTCACCCCTGCCTCCCCCCATCTCCCTAGTAATTCCTCAGGTGTTTTGGCTCAATGATTACTCAAATCTCTTGGTTGCAGAGTTGGATCCATATTTTATAGGAACCCAAAAGGCATGACCAGTTTTCCTTTCCCAGTCCCATGCAATGTAACTTCAGTCCATCCAATGACTTCCAAAGACTTTTCTCATTTAGTCTACAGTGGATTGATTGAAATATTATCTCACGTGTTAAATATATCAGGGTATTTTCTTGTAACCTGGTTCCCACTGCCTAAAGACCAGATGTGTTATATCTCACGGCATCTTCAGTATTCTTCAATACTCTTGTTAAAAGAAATGTTGGTTCAGGCCTCACCCTGGTCAATAAGGCAAACCCAGAAAAAGAAAAGTAAAAGTACTTTATTAGCACACGAAGGCAGCAAGCAATCAGTTGTACCTAAACTGCATTGCCCCTCCATCTCTTTATAGACAGGAATAAACTACTTCCATATAAGGGCAAAACTATGCTGATTAGTACGCTTCTCAAGAAGAAAGGGGTTTTGTGCCCTTTAGCTTCCCCTCAACCTGCCTACCCCCCATGTCTAAGTGCACCTATTCAAGGGATTTCTACTGCCATCTCCTGCAAGCTGATTCACATATACCAAAGTTTAAGCAAGGTTTTAAACATGGAGGTTTTCAGATTGACTCTGCACAAATAGACTGCCTTTGCACCCCATTAAGGGGATTTGGGGGTGTCTAGTATCTGCAATTGGCTCAATCCCCCACTGGTTGTATTCCTAAGGGTTCCTAAGCACTCCAATTCTATTTAATCATTTACTAGTCATATTAACTTTTACAAAGAAATATCTACTACAAAGATTTCATAAGAACAAATATACAAAAATTCCTCCCTAACATGTGAAGAACATAATCCTCCCTTGTGTCTCCTCAGTCTTTGGGGAAGGGAAGGGGAAGATTCATGGTTTAACTCAGTTTCTATATAGTATTGGTTCTACCAGGTTCTAAGCCCAAAGCCCCTCTGGGTTCAAGTTCCAGCACCCTGGCTTCTCAGGTCTTCCCCAGTGGATTGGCAGCAATATCCCACCTAGAATCCTGCCTCCAAGGTCTGGGTCTGGAGATTCCATTGACTGTACCTAGAACTAAAAAGGATAAATGAAACATGAAAACCCAAAGTCTTATTCCCAGGGTCATAGGACCTAATGGGACAGGGGTAGGGGGAAGGTAGCTCCTCCCAACCCCATTCGGTGCATGGTGCCTAAGCTTTGGGTGAATAGGACCTTCATCCCTTGAACAATGCCAGAAAAAGAGAGAGAGAGTGAGGGAGAGAGAGAGAGACCATCCCAGTCTTCTAGTTTTAAAGATGAAGCCTGTTCTAGCTACACAATCCCTGGAAAGAGGTTGTCTCATCCACGCGATAGGTGAATGCCAAATGTCTTCTCCCAGAAGCATGTCCCTGGCATCTCCCACATGGGTGCCTCCATTTTAGGTAATCTGAGCATATACAAAGCTCCATTTCACTCAGATATGCTTATCCAGTCCTAGTCTTCCTCCTAATTTCCAATCTCACTTCTCTAACTGACTGTAGGACATCTTGAACTATGTCCTTTGGACATCTTAAACTCAACATGTATAAAACTAAATTCATTATCTTATCCCCCCTGTATCTAAAGAACACAAAGAAATTTGGAAAACTTGATGATAATACTAGCTAGTATTATATAATACTTTATATTTTACAAAGTACTTTCCATATGTTATCTCAAATGATCCTCACCACAACCCTGTGAGGTAAATGCTGTTATTATCTCCACTTGACAAATAAGAAAACTGAAGCTGAGAAAAGAAAGATGACTGCCCAGGGTCACACAACTAATAAGTGAGTTAGGATTTGAATTCTGGTCTTTCTACCTTCAAGTCCAGTGCTCTACTCACTATGCTACCCAGCTGCCCATTATGAAATAATGCAAACCAAAAAAAAGCAAAGTTAGAAATAGAGCCCCTTGGACCCCCTCAGCAGGGTTGGGAAGTTAGCCCAGGTGAGCTGCCGCAGCCCATTGCTTTCCCAGTTGAAATGCTGAGTGGAGTCTCCCTCTCAATAACAAAACTAAGTCTGGAGTGAAAGAAGAATAGTTTATTACGGTTCTTGCAAGAAGTGTATGCACCCCCTGGTGGGAGAGGCACACCGTACAGAATCAAGAGCCAGCTTTTATACTGTTAGCATGATGCTGCTCCTCCCATCAGAGCTAGGATTAGTCCTAGCCCTTCCAGGTTACAATCTTCTTCATACACCTATCTCATGTTGCTCCTTGACATGTTATCCACCCAGATCATGCATCCCATGTTCAAAAATGGCAGCAGTCTCTGCTCTCAAGGTGTGTCAGTTAATATTCAATAAGCTTATTAAGTAAGCAAGGTGGAGAAAAGCCTTCGTCCTGTCCTTGACCCCAACTGGTTTGAGCTGCTTTAGGGTCTGGGTCCCTCTATCAGGAACTTTGTGTTTAACTATATTCTTGCTTCAAGATCTGATTGGCTGGGGCAAGCTTACCCTTTCCTCCGGGGCCTCCTGTTTCACCATCCTGTGGAAGTCAAACATCAGCACATTCCTTACAGCAAGACTCTGAAGATCAGAATATACATGAACTCCAGTCATAAAAGTAGAAAAGTGTATAGAAATGAATCAACAAAGAAAGCTAATGGAAATTCAGCAAGAGGAACTAACAAACAGCCATAGACAACTTGTATGTTGAAGTTCGCTTATTCAAATGGAAGTAGTGGAAAGCAAATTTAATGGATTTTGTTGGTTTCACATTAAATGTATGACAAATCCTTTTTTAAAGACCATATTGCCTTTGGATCAGATGGGCTTTAGTTTCTTGGAGAGAAGAGCTCTCGGAAAATATCTAAGTTACCAATTTACAGAAACCATAGCCTTTAATTGCTGAAAGATAGCACCAAAAAATGTTGTTGGCAGGTCCCAAGTAGCTACAGGGGATTGGTGACAAGGCTGTTTATGTCGAAGTATCAAATGTGAACCATCCTATAAATATGTAATGTAAGGCCTTGATTGTATCCCAAGAGATAGCCACAGTAATGTTAGGAAGTGAGGCATAAGTAACTGCCACCAGACTGGAATCAGAGCCCTGAGTTCAAACTCTGACTTGGACCAGACTTCTCAAGTCTCTTAATCTCTCAGATCCTCAGTTGCTTCATCTGTAAAACAGGGACAATAATACTTGGACTACCTTCCTCACAAGGCTGTTGTGATGAAAATGCTTTGCAAAACCTTAAGTGCTATAGAAACATTCATTGTTAGTTATCATTATTATCTGTTAGCAAGAATACAAAAGAAGCAAGAAAACAACACTAATGGCTATGACTTTGTGTTCTACCCTAAAAATCACAAATGTTTTGAGTGCCCTACAAATCCCAGACATGGCTATTGTCTTTGCTTGCTAAATGGATCTAAATGGACGAAACCAAATCAAGGTGCAGGAGAGAGCTCTCCAGCCCTTGTTCCTTCTCCATGAAGGCATTCAGGGAGCCAGAAAGACTGGAGATTGTCTTCTGTGTGATAATGTAATAAAGGTGTGCCACTACTATAAACAAACCTGACAAGAAAATCTGGATTTACAAAGCAGACAACTTGAAGGATGGAGAAGAAGGGGTGAGTGAGGGTGAAGGGAGATTCTTTATTTACAGAGTTGCTATAGATACAGGAAGAAAATTACAAACATACTTACTGCATTTAGGGTATGATTTGAACATTTGTACACAACCTTTTGGAAATACAGTTCCTACATTAAGGAGAAAAATGAACTGGATTGCACTGGAATCCCAAGCTACTCCTTGAAATAAGCACATCTGATTAACACCTAATGACACCGTAAGACTATAAATCACATAACAACACTATATTCAAAGAATCAAAATTTTATGTTACCCAAAGGGCAATAGTGGTGGATATAAGTAGGCTACAACATATTACCAATTAAGACTTGTATGTAGAAAGAAGCAGAAGAGAAATATGACTAGAAAAGGATTTGGGTCTTATTGGCTGTGCTTTTGGTGGACTTTTTGGAGTCCTCACTCAGGGACCGGTGAGAAACAACACTGTAAAGAGAGAAGCCTTTGGCCTTCTCTCTGAGCTCATAAAAATGGGGCTCAGTCCTTTCCTCTCAGTCTTTGTTCTTTCCTCCTATGTGAAGAAGATTAATCTGTACATTTCAAAAGATCAGGTGAGTGAGTGTGCTTCTGCAGACAGCCCAGAACCAATGTTCTCCAGGGTACCAAGAGTGACCTTCTAGACTCAGGCCACTGAGATTGCTACATTTGAACACAAACTTGGTAAGATCAGTGTAATATAGGTATTGAACTAAGATGATTATACTTTGGGCAAGACTGAGGTACTTCAGAGAAAGGGGTGGGGTTTGATACATTTTGGAAATAAATATCCCTTTGTAAAAGCTTTAAAAAAAAAAAAAAGACTTCTGCTTCCGGGAGCCAAGATGGCGGAGTAAAAAGGTAGTTGCTCTCACCCTCCCCTATCAACCTCTGAAAACCCAGAAAATATCACCCCAGAAAAAACCCTGGAACAGCTAAACCAGAAGAAAGACAAGGCGCAGCAGTGCAGTAGCCCAGGTAGCTAGAGGGATTAACGGGAAAGGCCCCCCTTACCCTGGGGGAAGGGGAGCAGTAGGAATCCAGGAGTCACCCAGCCAGCGAGTGGAAAGACCCACTTTAGCACACCAGGAGGAGATTCTGGTGCCTTGGCATTATACAGCAAACAGATCTCCCAGTGCCTCAGCAAAAATAAGGGAAGCAGCACTACAAAGGGCCCCAGGCGGATAAGCACCCTGCAGCATTCATCTGAAAGGAGCTGAAGAAAGCAACCTAGAGCTGCCTGAAAGTTCCAGCCTTGTTGATTCCAGCCCAACACCAGGTAAGCTGTCAGAACCCTACAGCCTCCAACTGCCAACCAGGAGGAGATCCCGAAGCCGAGGTGGTCGAGCAGGCATATGCCAACAGCTGTAACTCCGAGTGCCTCAGTGAGGGTGGGGTAACTGGTGGAAACCAGCTCAGAAAACACCAGGTGCCTCAGCATTCTACAGCAAAGAAGTCTCCCAATGCCTCAACAGAAATAAGGGAGGCAGCACTGCAAAGGGCCCCAGGCAGATAAAAACCTGGCAGCACTTATCTAAAAGGAGCTAAACAAAGATAAAGGAAAGGAAAAGCAGGCAACCTAGATTTGCCTGAAAGTCCCAGCCTTGCTGATCCCAGTCCAACACGTTAAGCTGCCAGAACCCTACAGCCTCCAATTGCCAACATAAGAGGCCCCAGCACACAAAGCCAGTGACCAAGACTTAGGCTCCCAACACAAGAAGCTTGGGTCAGTGCCCTCTGCTCCCCAGCAGGAGAGCTTAATCTCTTCAAAGGCCAGGGTATAAAGAAACACCATGAGTAAAAAGAAACGTACGATAGATTCATATTATGAGAAGAGTGAAGATCAAGACAGAAATTCTGAAGAGGACAACATGGTCACCAAACCCACATCTGCAACATCAAAAGAGAATATGAAGTGTTGTGAAGCCCAAAAAGCCTTCTTAGAAGAGCTCAAGGAGGATTTTAAAAGTCAGATGAGAGAGGTAGAGGAGTCCTTAAAAAGTACAATTGGCTAACTGGGAGAAAAAAGTATACTGAAGAAAACAAATCCCTTAGAAATACAATTGGCTACCTGGAAAAAAAGTACAGTGAAGAAAACAAATCCCTTAAAAATACAATTGACCAACTGAAGAAGAAAGTACAAAATCTAACAGAAGAAGACAATATGTTAAAAATTAGAATTGAACAAATGGAAACTAATGACTCTATGAGAGAGCAAGAATCCGTCAAACAAAAACAAAAAAATGAAAAAATAGATGAAAACGTAAAATACCTCATGGGTAAAACAACTGACCTGGAAAATCGATCCAGGTGAGACAATTTAAAAATTATAGGCCTACCTGAAAATCATGATGAAAAAAAGAGCCTGGACACTATCCTTCAGGAAATCATAAAGGAAAACTGCCCTGAAGTCCTAGAACCAGAAGGCAAAATAACTATAGAAAGAATCTACCACTCCCCACCTGAAAGAGATCCCAAATTGAAAACGCCAAGGAATATAATAGCTAAATTCCAAAATTACCAGATTAAAGAGAAATTACTGCAAGCAGCCAGAAAGAAACACTTTAAATATCATGGAACCACAGTCAGGATTACACAGGACCTTGCAGCCTCTACATGAAAAGACCGTAAGGCATGGAACATGATATTCCTTAAGGTAAAGGGGCTTGGAATGCAGCCAAGGATTAACTACCCAGCGAAAAAGAGTGTGATTTTTCAGGGAAGGAGATGGATATTCAATGAAATAGGGGACTTCCAAACCTTCCTGATAAAAAAGACCAGAGTTCAACAAAAAATTTGATCTTCAAGTACAAGATTCAAGAGAGACATAAAAAGGTAAATGGGACAGAAAGATACAATATATTGTTAATACGGGCAAAATGTTTACATCCCTACAAGGGAAGATGACACTTGCAATAATAACTATATTGTTATTATACCATGTTAAAGGAGTATACATAAAGGGGGTAGATATAAGTTGACTTTGATGTAATGATAAAAAAAAATTTAATCAAGTGGGTTAAATGGATCCAAGTAAGTGGATTAGTCTGAGCTAAGAAAATGTACTGAGAAAGGAGGAGACAGACAATGTAAATTACATTACAGGAAAAGACGCAAAAACCTATTAGAGTAGAGGTAAAGAAGGGAGGGGGATGAGCATTGTTTGAACCTTACTCTCATCAGATTTGGCTCAAGAAGGGAATAACATAATCAGTTAGGTATAGAAATCTAACTTGCACTATAGGAAGTAGGAGGGAAAAGGGGAAAGGAAAGGGAGGGGAGATAGAAGGGAGGGAACAAGCAGTAAGGGTAAAGGGGAAGAAAAGGGAGAGGGATAATAGAAGGGAGGTGGGACTGAAGGAGGCGGTAGTCAAAAGCAAAACACTAGTGGGGGGAAAATGAGAAAGAAAAGCATAAATGGGGGGAAAAGGATGGAGAAAAAGACACAGTAATCATAACTGTGAATGTGAATGGGATGAACTCTCCCATAAAATGGAAGCTTATAGCAGATTGGATTAAAAACCATAATCCTACAATATGTTGTTTATAGGAAACACATTTGAAAAAGAGTGACACAGACAGGGTAAAGGTAAAAGGCTGGAGCAAAGTATATTGTGCTTCAGCGGAAGTAAAAAAAAGCAGGGGTAGTAATCCTGATCTCAGACAAAGCAAAAGCAAAAATAGATCTTATCAAAAGAGATAAGGAAGGAAACTACATCCTGCTAAAAGGCACCATAGACAATGAAGTAATATCATTACTAAACATATATGCACCAAATGGTATAGCATCCAAATTCTTAGAGGAGAAGTTCAAGGAGTTACAGGAAGAAATAGACAGCAAAACTATACTAGTGGGGGACCTCAACCTCCCCCTTTCTGAACTAGATAAATCTAACCACAAAATAAAGAAGAAAGAAGTTAAGGAGGTGAATAGAACATTAGAAAAGTTAGATATGATAGACCTGTGGAGAAAACTGAATGGGGATAGAAAGGAATATACTTTTTTCACGGTGGTACATGGCACATACACAAAAATTGACCATGTACTAGGGCATAAAAACTTCACAATCCAATGCAGAAAGGCAGAAATATTAAATGCATCTTTTTCAGATCATGATGCAATAAAAATTATATGTAATAAAGGGCCATGGAAAGATAGACTAAAAAATAATTGAAAACTAAATAATCTAATCCTAAAAAATGATTGGGTCAAACAACAAATCATAGAAACAATAATTTCATTCAAGAGAATGACAATAATGAGACAACATACCAAAACTTATGGGATGCAGCAAAAGCAGTTCTTAGGGGAAGTTTTATATCTCTAAATGCTTACATAAATAAAATAGAAAAAGAGGAGATCAATGAATTGGGCATACAACTAAAAAAACTAGAAAAAGAACAAATTAAAAATCCTCAATTAAACACCAAATTAGAAATATTGAAAACCAAAGGAAAAATTAATGAAATTGAAATTAAGAAAACTATTGAACTAATAAATAAAACTAAGAGCTGCTTTTATGAAAAAAAAAAACCAATAAAATAGATAAACCTTTGGTTAATCTAATTAAAAAAAGAAAGAAGAAAACCAAATTACTAGTATCAAGAATGAAAAGGGTGAAGCTACCACCAAGGAAGAGGAAATTAAAACAACAATTAGGAATTATTTTGCCCAACTGTATGCCAACAAATTTGACAATCTTAGTGAAATGGATACATATTTACAAAAAATATAAATTGCCCAGATTAACAGAAGAGGAAGTAAAATACTTAAATAACCCCATCTCAGAAAAAGAAATTGAACAAGCCATTGATGAACACCCTAGGAAAAAATCTCCAGGGCCAGATGGATTTACATGTGAATTCTACCAAACATTTAAAAAACAATTAATTCAAATACTATATAGACTATTTGGTAAAATAGGTGAAGAAGGAATCTTACCAAATTCTTTTTATGATACAAATATGGTGCTCATACCTAAACCAGGAAGAGTCAAGACAGAGAAAGAAAATTATAGACCAATTTCGCTAATGAATATAGGTGCAAAAATTTTAAACAAAATATTAGCAAATAGATTACAGCAACTTATCACAAGAATAATACGCTATGACCAGGTAGGATTTATACCAGGAATGCAGGGCTGGTTCAATATAAGGAAAACTATCAGCATAATTCATCATATCAACACCAAAACTAACAGAAACCACATAATCATCTCAATAGATGCAGAAAAAGCTTTTGACAAAATACAACACCCATTCCTATTAAAAACACTAGAGAGCATAGGTATAAATGGAGTCTTCCTTAAAATAATAAATAGCATCTATCTAAAACCTTCAGCAAGCATAATATGTAATGGGGACAAGCTAGAAGCATTTCCAATAAGATCGGGGGTGAAACAAGGATGTCCATTATCACCACTGTTATTCAACATTGTACCAGAAACGTTAGCTTTAGCAGTAACAGAAGAAAAAGACATTGAAGGTATTAAAATAGGCAAAGAAGAAACAAAGCTATCACTCTTTGCAGATGACATGATGCTATACATAGAGAATCCCAGAGAATCAAGTAAAAAACTATTTGAAATAATAAACAACTTTAGCAAAGTTGCAGGCTATAAAATAAACCCACATAAATCATCGGCATTTCTATATACTACCAACAAAGCCCAACAGCATGAGATAGAAAGAGAAATTCCATTTAAACTTACTGTAGACATTTTACAATATTTAGGAGTCTACCTTCCAAAACAAACCCAGGAATTCTATGAACACAATTACAAAACGCTTTCCACACAAATAAAGTCAGATCTAAATAATTGGAAAAACATCAGTTGCTCATGGGTAGGCTGAGCTAATATAATAAAAATGACAATTCTATCTAAGCTAATTTACTTATTCAGTGCCATACCAATCAAACTACCAAAAAATTATTTTGTAGAGTTAGAAAAAATAATAGCAAGATTCATTTGGAAGAACAAAAGGTCCAGAATATCAAGAGAACTAATGAAAAGAAATGCAGGGGAAGGTGACCTAGCCATTCCAGATCTTAAATTGTATTATAAAGCAGCAATCATCAAAACTGCTTGCTACTGGCTAAGAAATAGATTGGTGGATCAGTGGAATAGGTTAAGTATGCAAGACACAGTAGTCAATGACTATAGTAATCTATTATTTGATAAACCCATAGACCCCAGCTTCTGGGATAAGAACTCACTCTTTGAAAAAAAAGCTGCTGGGAAAACTGGAAAAGAGTATGGCAGAAATTAGGCATAGACCAAAATCTCACACCATATAAGGTCAAAATGGGGACATGATTTAGATATAAAGGCTGATACTATAAGCAAACTGGGAGAGTGAACTGGCTGCGCGCCGACCTTCTGCCGGCCACGCGCCAGTACCCTCTCCTCCTATAAGGAGCACACTACCAGAGTCATACTCACACTCGAGTCTTCGGTCCTCTGCCGGATAACACGCAGAGACGAGCCATCGGGAGGTGCCAACACCAGAGCTTTATTCAGAGGCCATCACAGCAAGCCATCATAGCAAGGCCAGAGCAATAGGGCAGGAGCCAGGAGAGAGCACGCATGATCTGACCACGCTTGTTCCTAAATACCTACCTAGCCCCTCCTCCCCAGCCCGCTTACTAGCCAATGATTGTAGGGTCAGATACCGGAAGGGGCTGTCTGAGTTTAGCACACCAAGGGGGAGGAAGTGACGTAGGAGGCTAGGATCGGATACAGGGAGGAGGCATCTGGGATTAGCGCATAGACAGAGTACGTGACCTAGGAAGTCAGACTCAGACACTGGGAGGAGGGGTCTGGGTCAGTGCTGCACAAAGGGACCCAGGAAGTCAGGAAGGTCACAAGAGGCATCTGGGGATGACGTTGCATATAGGGATGGGACTAAGCAAAGGGAACTCAGTCCTCTGCCGTCCCACTCCCACATGGCACGGCCCCTTGCCTCAGGAGCTCAAGCTCCAGCTACTTCCTTGTACCCAGCTTATCTCACATAGCACTGCCCACTGCCTCAGGGCTTCTCCGTATCCAGCCCATCCCAGTTCACCACGACTCTGCCTACCACAGCCCCTGCCTCGACTTCCAAAAATACCCAGATCTTACCCTACTCTTGCCACAGTGCCCAACCTGGTAGCTGCCAACATCAGACAGTCCCTCACAGGAGAGCAAGGAATAGTTTACCTGTCAGATCTATGGAGAACAGAAGAATTCATGACCAAACAGGAGATAGAGAACATTACAAAAAGCAAAATAGATAATTTTGATTATGTTAAATTGAAAAGTTTTTGCACAAACAAAGCCAATGCAACTAAGATTAGAAGGAAGGCAGAAAATTGGGAAAGAATTTTTACAACCAGTCTCTCTGATAAGGGCCTCATTTCTAAAATCTATAGAGAATTAAGTCAAATTTATAAGAATACAAGCCATTCCCCAATTCATAAATGGTCAAAGGATATGAACAGACAGTTTTCAGATGAAGAAATTAAAGCCATCTATAGTCATATGAAAAAATGGTCTAAATCACTATTGATTAGAGAAATGCAAATCAAAACAACTCCGAGGTACCACATCACACCTATCAGAATGGCCAACATGACAAAACAGGAAAATGATAAATGTTGGAGAAGATGTGGGAAAATTGGAACACTAATGCATTATTGGTGGAGTTGTGAAATGATCCAACCATTTTGGAGAGCAATTTGGAACTATGCCCAAAGGGCTATAAAAATGTGCATACCCTTTGACCCAGCAATAGCCCTTCTAGGGCTATATCCCAAAGAGATCACACAAATGGGAAAAGGACCTACATGTACAAAAATATTCATAGCAGCTCTTTTTGTGGTGGCAAAGAATTGGAAATTGAGAGGATGCCCATCAATTGGGGAATGGCTGAGCAAGTTGTGGTATATGAATGTGATGGAATACTATTGTGCTATAAGAAATGATGAACAGGCTGACTTCAGAAAAACTTGGAAAGACTTGTATGGTCTGATGCTGAGTGAAGTGAGCAGAACCAAGAGAACGACATTGTGTGATGACTAATATTGATAAACTTAACACTTCCTGGCAATATAAGGATCTAAGACATCTCCAGAGGCCTTGTAATGGAAAATGTTATCCACATTCAAAGAAAGAACTATGGAAGTCGAATTGCTATTTTTTTTTCTTTTCTGTCAAGTTTTGTTTTCTCTTTCTGATGGTTCTTCCTATTGGTTTTAATTTTTGCTTACAACATCACTAATGTGAAAATACATTTAATATGAATGTAAATGTATAGCCTATATCAGATTGTGTGCTGTCTTGGGGAGGGTGGTGGGGAGGAAGGGGGAGAAAAATTTTAAACTCAAAAGCATATGGAAGTGATTATTGATAAATCAAAATAAATCAATAAAAAAAAAGGATGTGGAGCTGGTCATATAGCAAGATCAAGGGGT
Source organism: Vombatus ursinus (assembly GCF_900497805.2). Taxonomy (NCBI): domain Eukaryota; kingdom Metazoa; phylum Chordata; class Mammalia; order Diprotodontia; family Vombatidae; genus Vombatus; species Vombatus ursinus. Next base: position 22,230,869 of record NW_020954619.1, read on the forward strand.
GACTAGTGTAGTCCAAATGCTACACTGCGACCCATAGACTATTGTTATTTTTAAGAGGTTAAAAAATTATTAGGCAACATGTTTACTGATCTTTTCTATATTTCTTTACCACAAGGAAACGTCCAAAAAAAAAATCACCAAACACATAAAAGAACATTTTCTGTGTTTTTGGACTCATCTTTTGGAGTTTATAATGGGGAGATTGGGTAAGAAGTTAGAAGCCTGATTCTAGGTAGCTAGGTGAAATGATGGAGAGAGCACTGGACTTGGAGTCAGAAAAACTGTACAATTCCTGTCTCAGATACTTACTAGCTGTGTGACCCTGAGCAAGTCATCTAACTTCTATTAGCCTCAGTTTCCTCATCTATAAAATGGGAATAATAATAGCACCTACCTCCTAGGGTTGTTGTGAAGATCATATGAGATAATACACGTAAAGCACTTTTGCAAACCTTAAAGTGCTATCTAAATGCTGGTTTTGTTTCCCAAAATATATATATAGATAATGATATAAATATATGACACTAAGAGCCATTCCCCCAATAGATAAGTGGTCAAAGGACATGAACTGTTTTTGTATGAATAACTGCAAGCTAAAAGTGACCAAATAAAAACATGCTCCAAATTACAAAGAAAAATGCAAATTAGAATAACTCTGAGGTTTTTCCTTGCACCATTCAAATCAGCAAACTTGACGAAAATAGTTAATACTGAGGAACTATTGGAAAATAGGGACACTAACCTACCTGTGAATTGGAAATTATTCAAGAAAAGTGTCCAAATAATCCATAACTTTTGAACCAGTAATCCCACTATTGGGCATATTCCTCAAGGAAGTCCAAGATAATAATTCAATCAATATATGTCAGAGATTCTGTTAAGGGCTTACAATAAAGGGAAAAAAAATAACTTTTTTCAAGGGGCTTCTATTTAAATGGTGGAGAGAACTCATACATATGACCCACATATAGTAGACACAAAATTACCTTAAAAGGAAGAACAGTAGCCCTTAGGGAGGATCAGGAATGGCCCCCTAGGGACAGTGACATTTGAGCTGAGTCTTGAAAGAAGCCAGGGACTCAGAGGGGCAAAAGTGCATTGAAGATCCAAAACATATGAAATATCCTTGGCAACACACTTTATGGTAGCAAAAAACTGAAAACAAAGCTACTATCCATTGATCAGACGCTGGCAGTCCAAGTTGAAATCCCAACTTCTACAGGAAGCCTTTCCCATTCCCCTGTAATTTTAGAGCATTTCTTCTGTTGATTATCTATAATTTAATATATATATTATATATATTATAATATTATATATATTATATATAATAATAGAATCCTGTATATATCTTCTTTGTACACAGGTGTTTACATGTTGTCTCCCCATTAGACTGTGAGCTCCTGGAGGGCAGGGACTGTTTTATTTTTTACCTTTCTAGTATCTCCAGAATTTAGCATGGAGCCTGGTACACAATAGGTGCTCAATAAATACTTATTGACTGATTCACTGATGGTATGTGGATGTAATGAAACATTATTGTGCAATAAGAAATGATGGTTATAAGGAACTCAGGGTACATAGCAAAGGAAGATTTGCATCAAAACAATGTACATAACAACTAGAAAAGATCACAAAGAGGAGGTCAAAGTAATTTTTTTAAAAAGAAGCACGTGGAGAACAGATAATGAGATATATTTCTCGACTTAAGAAGAGATAGGGGATGACTAATAGACAACACTGTCAGATATGATGACCGTATATATGCTTTTGCTGAACTGATTTTCGCTGCCATAAGGGAAAGGTTCAATCTAGAAGGGGGAGTATTGAAATGACTATATTTTAAAGACAAGAAACATCAATAAAACATATTTGAGCCACTCTCTGATAGATAAGTGGCCAAAGGATATATACAAAGAGTTCTCAAAAGAAGAATTGCAAACTACCAATAACCAGAAGAAAGAATGCTCCAAATCAAAGTTGACAAAAGATGGGGATAGTGAGTGACAGAGGAATTGTGGAAAGATAGGCATAGCAGTACATTATTGGTGGAGCTGTGAATCAGTACAACCGTTTCGGAAAATAATTTGGAATTATGCAAATAAACTGACTAGAATGTCATATCCTTTGACTCAGAGATTCCACTACTAAGCACATAAATGAAAGAGGTCATTGACAAGAAGAAATACAGGGTGTTCCAAAACTTTAAGTTTTAATAACCTCAGAAATATAAATGCTACAAACATAAAAACATTTAAATGTCTAATGTTTAAATTTCTTTTACACTCATTTAGTTTTGTGATTTTTGAATAATACATTTACAATTTTAATTTCAATATGATTGGTGTTATGCATTGCTTCTGTGACAGTTTCTGGATTGCACTTTCTTAAACCAGTGGATCAGTAGAGGAGGTTTTTTTCTTTGGCCTCCTCAGTTACCTGATCAATCTCCATTAGACTTTTTCTTGTGAAGTCATGTCAAAACTATCATCAAAACCTTATATTGGAAGGCTTGACCCTTTCCACCAAATACTAATTAAGGGGTGAGAGGGAGAAGGGCAGGTGGACCTAGTATGACTTTTAAGAAAAGCACAAAGTCTGTAAAAGGTAAAAGATAGGAACAATGAAAGTAAAAAGGAGAAAGCCTTTAGGTGCAAAATAAACATTCCCCTCCCTAGAAAGGTGGAATGGGCTTCAATACCTTAATTGTAGATGAAGAAGCCAGCAAGAAAATGAACATGCCTCCAAAACATAGAATGCGTTCACATAATTGTCCCTAGTCACTTATCTATACAAGATTACCAAAGAAGTATTGGGAGGGGTTATGTGAAAAATACTGTTTACCCTAAGGAAACAGGGTCTTCTTTAAGGATGTAAGGGGCTTTGGAATTTGTCAAAAAGCAAAGATAAATCTTCTCCTATCACCTTCCCAAAAGGTATAGCCCCTGGGGTTAAGGCCCTGAAAGTCAAAGAAAAGAAGCTTCTTTGGAAATCCAGCTAAGGGTCATAGATCTATTCAAAAGAACTTGAGTAGCATTCCAGTAGAAAGGATCCCAGTAATATTAACTGAAGATACAACCTATCCAGAGGCTGAAGGAGGAAAAGGACTATAGCTGCCCATGGAAGAGGGAGCATAGGCTGAGCTGAGTGGCCTATCTAGCCCTGGAAACAAGCTGTCAGATATAAGCTGTATGTATTTGTAAGAAAATGTACCCTTGATGTTGGGAGGAAATTATTTGTAGCTACTATGCTTCCTATGCCATTTGAGTAAATTGCTTTTGCTAAAGATGTAACTCAATCAGTCAATAAACATTTGCTAAACACCTATTGTGTTCCAGATACTGCACTAAACTTTGAGGATACAAAAGGGGGGAAGGGAATAAGCATTTAGGTAGCACCTACTATATGCCAAGCACTGATCTAAGTGCTTTCAAAAGACATTCTCTGCCCTCAAGGAGCTCACAATCTACTAGGGAGATAAGCAAACAAATATGTACAAACAATCTATATACAGAATAAACAGGAAATTAATAACGAAGGAAGGCATTACAATTAAAAGGAGTTGGAAAAAACTTCCTGTAGAAGATGAGACTGAGTAAATTGGCTGATTTTTACAGCAGTAGAGGCTTGTGAGTTAGTGTTTGGGAGGATAGTCCCCCACAAGGTTACCCCTAGAACTCTGAGGTACCTGAGTGGGATGCCCCTGTGAAGACTTCTCAGTGTAATTAAGGTTTGGGATAAGACTATCCTGAATTTGTAGATAAGTTCAGAAGATAGTTCCCTTTTTCTCACAGTCTGACATCATAGTTAAAGATTGCCAAGTCTGAAACCCCCCCACCCCCCCACCCCCTGTACCCCCGTATTCTGTTGCTATGTTCCAGTCACAGTGACCTTCCCACAGCAGCGTCTAGCTTGATCACACATTCTAAATTGTTCATTTTTGTAGCAAACTAAGGTGATGGATATGTATATTGTTTCCTTGTTCTCTGTCTCCGGGAATAGATTTTCGCGCTTACATTGTAAGCCAAATATTGGATAGTTGGTGGGAGGGGGAATTTTCCCCATTAGGGCTGTTTAATCTGGCTTTCTGCTTCTGTAATTTGTCTCCTTTCATCAGAAGCATCCTGGTGAGAGGACACCCAATTCTCGATAATTGAAATAACCTTTCTGTTCCTACCTTGAGATACCTCTGAGTTTTTTTTTAAGTAGCATCCCACACATACCCTATTCAGATTCAACTAACCCATGGGTGTGTGAGTTCAATGAGTGAGCCCTAAGGGGATGTTACACTAGTTTCACAAAATACCATCACAAGGAGAGAATAAATCCATCTATCCAAGTAGATAGCAAACAGAAATCTAAGAAGTTATCCAGATTAGACTATGCCAGACACGAAATGAATGAGATCTCCACTGGCAACGAAACATCTCTCTATCCCTAAGCTCATCCCTATGTGCTCACTCAGCAACCCCAGTCTCTCCTCCAGACTACCAAATGCACATCTCAAGGCAGGTCTGGGATATCTTGCCTGGGGTGGATTTTCTATTCTTCGGTTTTTCCACAGCCAGGTTATCTCATCTCTTCGTCTCTTAGTTGTGTTTCATGTGGTCATTACTACCATTTGACACAAAATGAATGAGCTCTCCACTGGAAATGAAACATTCAGCTCAACCAAGAAAAAGTACCCAATCTTACCTAAGGGGAAATTCACCAAAGCCTCTAGAGAGGCAAGCTGGAAATCAAGGGCATGTTGAGTTGCCAATTCCTCTACATGTCTGCTGCTTTTTAAAATCTTTTCTCCTGTGTGGGACAGGGACCACTACTCAAATTCAGAACAAAGACTTAGTTACCTTGAAAGCCGAAAGGAGTTTATTGCTAAAGGGTACCCACCTGCCGGGGAGGATCAGTACTCATAGCCCTGATGGTGCTGGCCAGTGAGGACCAGGGAGGACGAATAGGGTACTGGTACAAGTTGGTTACAGAAAGCAAGGCTTATTTATACCCTAACTCGAGTTCCTCCTCCCAAAACCCCCTTCCCCTTGTCCCACTGGCTGGGCTTCAGGGGGCACAATCTATTCATGGAAATCTTCCGCAGCAATCAAGTACACAAGTTTGCCTGGAGACAAGAAAAGGCAGGAAGTCTTGCAGTTTAGGTTGGGGGGGCGGGGTAGGGCCATTCGACTGCCTCTGCTACGTGCTCAAAAATAGGGCCCGAGGGGGTTTTGACAAGGTCAGAAGGGAGTGTGTTTCAACAGTAGGACTAGAAGGGCATCTGCAACAGGTGCCTCCAATTTCTGTCCTCCCACTCTTCTTACCATCTGGCTTCTGACCTTATCTCTCTCCAAATGACCAGTGATCTCCTTATTGCTGCCCTTTGTGAAAACTATTAACAAAAACTATTAACCCTTTGAGAAGGCTTCACTTCTGAGAGAACATCTCTCACACTCCTCTCTGGGTTTCTCCCAAAAGTGGGTCTGGAATCAGGAATGCACTCTCTCAAAGATGGAAGAAAAAAGATTATCTCCCTTTCCCAAGCTCTTATTGCCAACACCACCACTCATGGAGGAATGAAATGATGAATCATCATTCTCTACACCAAAGAGGAGAGTCATATGTAAATACATAGATAGATATAGGTATCTGGAGAGAGAGAGAGAAAGAGAGAGAGAGAGAGAGAGAGAGAGAGATGCTTCAGTCCAGGGAAAGAAAACAAAACATTGAAACACCAGTGTGGTCCAGGAGAAAGAGTGTTGGACTCAGACTCAAAGAAACTGAATCAATCCCAGCTCTGTTACTAATAATCTATGTGATCTTGGGTAAGTCATTACACCCAGGAGTGTTCTGGCTCTTCAAAGATGCATGATACACTTTTGCTTTTAATCTACATTATGAATTCTCCATTTTCTTGAGTTTAGACAATCAACAAAACAATAACTGAAGCCCTGATTTGTAGCATATGCCAATGTCCAAGATGTAAGTGCTCACATTGAAAATTTAGCTGCAATCTGATATGATCTGGCTCCAGCACATCCCTGAATTTTTTCTAGGGTTATTAGTAAACTAATTAGCAAACTAATGCTCATTGGTACAAGATGACTAGACATACTAGATGACTTTGGAAGCCCCTTTTAGCTTTAAATCTATGATCCTAATTAGCAGAAAAATGAATATTAAACCAATTATAACAGTCAGCCCAATTCCTGAATAAATACAGTATTTTTCTATTTCTCACCAAAATGGTTTGGGAAACAAGTCTCACACTTATGAAAGAAGGCATAGGCTCACTATCTCTCTGTGTGCCATCCCAATATGCTCATTCAGCAACCCCAGTCTCTCCTCCAGACTACCAAATGCACATCTCAAGGCAGGGCTGAGATATCTTGCCTCAGGGTGGATTTCCCATTCCTCAGTTTCTCCACAGCCAGGTTATCTCATCTCTTAGATGTGTTTCATGTGGTCATTACTAGCATATGAGACACAGGCCTGAGGGCACCAGATTTCTTTAACATCTGATGTCTACAGTCAATCAAAAAGCAGTCACTGAGGCTTCTCTACCACCAAGACTATGTGGATGGATTAGAAAGTGTCTTCCCATAACAGAATGAACACAAACCCAGCTATGCTTTGGTTCATGTCCCTTCTCTTATCCTTCCCATGCCCCTTTGCCAATTTTTCCCTTTCCCTGATTGGCTTTTGCTCTAATTCTGAACCGGTGCCAGGGAGCTACAGGGGTTAGAGATAACCTGGAGAGTCTAACAGAAGTTGCTTGGCCCACAAGGGATAGACAATGAAAGCTGTTTAGCTCTATTTAACCCATGTTTTGTGAAGCTTTCGAAAGATCAGAATTTCAGAAACCAATGGGTAAAGGGAGGGCTCACTCAGAAATGGAGGGCGTTTACATGAGTGAATTAGAAACCGGCACATTTAGAGTATCTCTTAAAAAAAAAAAACAAACCTAAAAAACAGTTAATGGCTACTTGAGAGGGGGAACTTCCAGTAGCAGAAGCTTCGAGAGACTGTGAGTACCTAGGACTAGAAGGGGATATTTAATGTTCCTATTGAATAACTAAGTCTTTAAGCACCCAAATTTTAAACAGCTGCTCAATATAAAGCAGAAAGTATGAAGGGTGGAGATGTATAAGAGGAACTCAAATGGCCTAAGTAGTAGGTAATTATGCTACTTGAATAGCAATTAGTCATTGTGTTAAACAGTGCTTTGAGGTATTTATAAAGCTAATAGCTAGTATTTATATGGGTTTCTAGATTTGTCAAGAGCTTTACAAATGTGACAGTGGCTAAATCCCAGTGTAGCTTGGGGGGCATCTGTGCCTGGTAGGGAGGCAGAATTGGTATTTCTAGCCTTTTCTCCCCCCTGCCTCCCTTCAAGGGAGTCTTTAATTCTAATCAGAGGGGAAAGCAGAGGGTTGGGACCAGAGGTTATTTTGCTCTCCTCAGAGAGGGAGGGTATTGGGCTAGAATTATATCTCTTTGCTCCCTTAAATATTCTTAATCTAGTGGATATGATTTTCAGTTTCAGTTTAACTTCTGATGGCTGTTTCCTTAATGGGGGAGGGGGACCCCAAGCTTTATATCCAAGGCTTGAACCCTTTCCTGCCAAATAACCAATTCCACCATGAACACACATAGCACTTAAGAAACCCATTTATCCAATTTGTAGCAAGATAGAAATCAAAGGTTTATGTAGGAGAAAATACACCAGACAAAACAGTAAAGGAGTTCTCTCACTGGTCATGAGGTAACTCAGCTCAGCCAGTACTGTATCTCACCCAAGGAGAAGTTCCCAAAATCTCTAGTGTAGCAAGCTGGTTATAGGGACATACTACAGACTGCCAGCTCCTCTTACGTTGGCTTCTTTCTGGTCTTTTTCTTCAGCCAAGGTGGAGTTGGCATCTCTTATCTTCTCTCTCAAAATCTGGAATGCCTAGAAGCACAGAGACTGAAGTCTTCACACATTCATTTCCACCGATGAGGGGAGAATACCATGCTAGTGGGTTTTGGGACAGGGATTACACAAATACTACATCATTTTATCCTCACAACAACCTTGGCAGGTAGGTGCTATCATTACCCCAATTTTACATGTGAGGAAACTGAGGCAACTAGTGGTTAAGTGACTTGCCCCAGAGCACAGCTACAGGCTGAGGCAGGTCTTGAGCTCAAGTCTTCCTGACTCCAGGTCCAGATCCATTTGTGTATCCACCTGCCTCTGTTTAGTGGTTTACAAACAGAAAGTAATTTTTTCTTTTTTTTATTAATTTATTTTTAGTTTACAACATTCACTTCCATAAGCTTTTGAGTTTTAAATTTTCTCCCCCTCCCTCTCTGCCTCCTCCCCCAAGATGGCGTGCAATTTGATATAGGCTCTACATATACATTCCTATTAAGCATTTTTTCACATTAATCATGTTGTAAGGAAGAATTAGAACCAATAGGAGGAACCACAAGAAAGAAGAAACAAAACTGAAGGGAAAAAAAAGAGCAAATAGTATGCTTCGATCTGCATTCCAGCTCCGTAGTTCTTTCTCTGGATGTGGATAGCATTTTCCATCATGAGTCTTTTGGAGTTGTCTTAGATCCTTGAATTGCTGAAAAGGGCTAAGTCTGTAAAAGTGGGTCATTGTACAATGTGGCTGTTACTGTGTATTATGTTCTCCTGGTTCTGCTCACTTCACTCTGCATCAGTCCATACAAGTCTTTCCAGGTTTTTCTGAAGTCTGCTGCTCTATCATTTCTTTTTTTTAAGGCAATTGGGGTTAAGTGACTTGCCCAGAGTCATACAGCTAGTATCAAGTGTTTGGTCTGAGGCCGAATTTGAACTCAGGTCCTCCTCCTGACTTCAGGGCTGGTGCTCTATCCACTGTGCCACCTAGCTGCCCCTCTATCATTTCTTATAGCACAATAGTATTCCATTACATTCTTATACCACAACTTGTTCAGTCATTCCCCAATTGATGGGCATTCCCTAAATTTCCAATCTTTTGCTAACACAGCAAGAGCTGCTATAAATATTTTTGTACATGGGGTCCTTTTCCCATTTGTATGATCTCTTTGGGATATAGCCCTAGAAGGGCTATTGCTGGGTATGCACATTTTTATAGCCCTTTGGACATAGTTCCAAATTGCTCTCCAAAATAGTTGGATCAATTCACACCTCCACCAATAATGCATTAATGTTCCAATTTAACAGAAAGTAATTTTTAAATGGTTTAAATCAGTGGTTCTCAAACTTTTTGGTCTCAGTGCCTCTTTACACTCTTAAAAACTATTGAGGATGCCAAAGAGCTTTTGTTTATGTAGGTTATATCTGTCAACATTTACCATAATAGAAATTAGAACTAATATTTTTTAAAATATTAATTAAAAATAAGAGTAACCCCATTGCATAGTAACATAAATATTTTATGAAAAATAACTAAATTTCCCAAAACAAAATTTTGAGTGAGAATGGCATTGTTTTATAATTTTGTAAATCTCTTCAAAGTACTCAATCTGCCATGACAGATATGTTGCTTTGGTTGAAGTATATGAAGAAAATTTAGTTTCACACAGATTAACAGCTGGAAAAGGTAGGAGTATTTTAACAGCCTTTTTAGATAATTGTGGATATTCTTTGGTACGACACCAAAACCTGACAAGTGATGGTTTTGTAAAGGTTAATTGCAGTGAAGAATCTGAAACCCTATCAATGAACTTTTGATGCTCTGTTAAATTAAAATTCATTGAATAGACCTCTCTATCAGCAAGACATCTATTAAACAGGATGGCACAATGGAAAGAGTGCTGGGCCTGGAGTCAGGAAGCTCAAATCTGGATTCAGACACTTCTTAGCTGCGAGAACTTTAGTAAGTCATATAACCTGTTTGCCTCAGTTTCCTCATCTGCAAAATAAAGATAAGAACAGCATCTACCTCCCAATCTTGTTGTTAGTATCAAAAGAGATATTTGTAAAGCACTTAACATGGTCCCTGGCCATAGTGCTATATAAATATTAGCTATTATTATTATTATCATCTTGAACTTTGAATGGATTTTTTATCCATGCATGATTTAGTAACATCATCCAATGATCATTTGGAAAATATTGGTTCATTGTGTTATGGAGATCTTCCAAATGATGATGTATTTCCTTTTATAAATATCTGTATCTACATATATATCAAATATAAAACATAATATCAAAACAATTCAATATCCAGAAATCACATTAATTAATATCACCACCCATCTATTCAGAAAAGTCTTTTAAATATTAGGAAGCTGTCAAACTTACAGAAGCAGATACAAGTTTCTCAAAATTCTAATTTTCACTTGAAAGCTCAAATTTTATCACTGGCAACAAACACTGTCAATTGTTTTCCCTGCAGTGCCGGACTTATTCAAGTCTGAATAAGCATAGTTTGCCTGTCAGTTGTACGTGCAGAAGGGTTGACTTTAGCAAGGAGAAGGACTATTTCTTCATTGGACAGCAAAACAAAGGAAGGTATAGTACAGGATGATGTGAAGAGATTGTGAAATGAAGAGGTTTCCTGGTATAAGGTGATATCCTTGACTGAGAAAAGGCAGTGGTGTTGTGGTCAAGGGGGCGGAGTTTGGGGTGCTCTTAGATGCACAGAGGCACCCCAAGATCAGGGGAAAAAGCCCAAATCACAGTGCAGATCTGCCTGAATGAATTCACCTCAAATCTTCTTCCAGCCTGAGAAAAAGTTTATTAAAGATAAGCTTATAGGCCAGACTCCAAAAGACCCAAACATCAGTGATCTAAATGGGGTTTAAGGTGGTCAGGTGACGCTCGCAAGGACGAGCAGCGTGAGGCAGTCTAGAAAGCTCAGCGTCTGAGTGGGGGCTGGGGCTAAGGTGGTCAGGCCAGGTGACGCCCATTATGGGCGGACATGGGGTCTCATCCTCTAGAGGCATGAGAAATTCTCAGCCTCTGAGTGGGGGCTGGGGTGGACAGGCCATCTGAAGCCTGTGAGGAGGGGCGGGCATGAGGGATCTCAGCTTCTAAGCTTGAGAACAGCTCAGCATTAGAATGGGGGAAAGGTGAGCCTTAAGTACAGACTGAGGGAGGGGCCATGCAGTTTGGAATGATGGAAGGAGGGGTCTAAGGAGTGGCCAAGCAGCTTGGAATGATGGAAGGAGGGGTCCAAGGAGTGGCCAAGCATTTTGGGGTGAGGGGAGGAGGGGTCTAGGGAGAATGGGGTACAGCCAGGGAGGCCAGAGAAGGGGGTGGAGATAGGTGCTGAGGGGATGGTGCTGTTGGAGGTTGGGAAAAGGGAGGGACCGTACCCTTAAGAGGCACAAGAAGGGGATCGTTCAAAGTCTATTTGATCCCCACTCCCCATTAGTGGGATGGCTCTAGCTATAAGCATCTTACAGTCTTCTGACAACGGGGTCCCTAGACAGCTCAACGTAAGCCATCAGATAAGAAATCCCCACCCATTTTCTTTCTCTGCGACAATATTTTTCTGGCTCTGAGAGGGTTCTTACCTGTAATGTCCCAAAAAGGGGCCATGCCTCATAATTTTCCAGGTGATACTGAGGTCAAACGGTGTTGCAAAAATACACCAGCTTTTTCTTTTTAAGTCCTTTAGAAAAGCTAAAATTTTTCCAATTTTGTAAAAGGCAGCCCAAAGGCGAATTCTTGGGAATTGAAGAAGATTGACCCATGGTGGGCTTAGGGAAAAAGAAAAAGAGAAAAAAAAGAGAAAAAAGAAAAGGGGAAAAACATATCCAACAGTTTCTCAATTCCCTGGCGCCAAGAGAACCGATAGAATTAGACCATACGCTTCCTGACAGGGCGTCTGTCCACTATGTCAGGGAAGGTATGCTTAGGTTCTAGCGCTCAAACAGAAACACTTGGACCAGAAGCCTGAGAGCATCAGGTGGAAGTTCCAGCAGGACCCGAGAGGTCAGGTCCGAAAAACAGTTCCAAGGCAAGGCTAGCTAGCTGCTTGGAAATCCCCCTCCCAGCCACAAGACAATGGGGAATTGGGGAAGGGGAGATTTACGTACTGTCGTGGCTGGAGAAGTCTGAGGTGGGCAATTTCCCGGTCCAGGGAACCATATGGGGGGGTTTGGGGTGCTCTTAGATGCACAGAGACACCCCAAGATCGTGGGGAAAAGCCCAGATCGCAGCGTGGATCTCCCTGAATGAATGCAACTTAGATCTTCTTCCAACCAGAGAAAAAGTTTATTAAAGATAAGCATATAGGCCAGGCTCCAAAGGAACCCAAACATCAGTGATCTAAATAGGGTTAAGGTGGTCAGGTGTGGCATGAGGTAGTCTCAACCTCTTGGGCCTGAGGAAAGCTCAGCGTCTGAGTGGGGGTTGGGACTAAGGTGGTCAGGTCAGATGACGCCCAGAGCGGGCATGGGGGTCTCATCGTCTAGGGGCATGAGAAATTCGCAGCATCAGAATGGGGGGAAGGTGAGCCTTAAGTACAGACTGAGGGAGGGGCCATGCAGTTTGGAGTGACAGGAGGAGGGGTCTAGGGAGATCTGGATGGGGGTGGCCAGCAAGCTGGGGCAAACGGAACACTGCTGCCTAGCTAGGATTAAGGGTGGAAATGGCCAGGAAGGCAAAACAATAGGAAAGCCAGTTGATGGGGGAGGTGGACCGGTTGGAAAAGGGTCCAGGTGAGAATTTCCGTTTGGAATGTCTGAGTGATTGGAACAGACAATGAGAATAGATAATGAAGGGAGCTGGAAGGGGAAGTTTGCTTTTAAAGGGAAATAAGGCAGTTTCTAAAACTTTAAGAGTTTCCTGGGACCCGTAAACAAAACTGAAGCCAGGTTCTTTTTGGGGGTGGGGAGGAAAGATGTCAAAGAGAAATAAGTGGGTCTAAAAGTTTTAAGGTTTTTCTGGGAATTGTAGGTAAACCTCTTCAGTGTGACTCCTGAGATAAGAACTTTGGAGTGGCTACTCTGGTGAATGGGATAATTAGAAATAAAAGGACTACCTTGCTGAAGTGAGGGTCCAGTTGAGGTTGGATATCATAAATATGTAGTGGATCTAATTAGCAGTTATGTGACTTTTTCTAGGTCAACTTAGTAGGGTGACATCTTTCTTCTCTCCTCATCTCCTGTTTAAGTGGCAGCCCAGGCACAAGATTAAATTAATCTACGGTTGAGTTTGGGCAAAGCATGAATATTAAGTACCTACGTATACAGAGCCCTTTGTCTAGGTGGCCTAGACACTCACTAGTTGTGTTACTCTGAGCAAGTCGCTCAATCTTGGTTTGCTTCAGTTTCTTCAACTGTGAAATGTAGATCATAACAGCATCTACCTCAAATGGTTGTTGTGAGGATAGAATGAGGTATTGTTTGTAAATCAATCAACAGAGTGCCATATAAATGTTTGTTTCCTTCCTCCACCCATGGCTTTGCACAGGCTGTCAGGTCCTGACCTGTCCACGAATGCCTGGAACCTCCTCACCTCTGCCCCACAGTACTTCTAGTTTCCTTCAAAGCTCTTCTCAAGCACCACTTCCATTATCAAGCCTTTCCAGATGCTTCAAGCTGCCAGTGCCTCCTTCCTTCCCTTCCCAAATTACTTTGTATTTATTTTGTATGTTTTCATTTTCCTACATATCTCCCTGATAGATGCAGGTTCTTTGACAGTTAAGACTATTTCATTTTTGTGCTAGGCACTAGCACTACCCCTGCCCCATCCGCACCTCCCTCCTCCCCCAAAAAACTGTACCTACTGCCTGGTACATAGTAGGGTTTAACAAATGCTTGTTGAATGACAGGGCCAGAGACCTATGAGAAGGCGGGGTACCTTCCTTTCTTTGCCTTTCTCCTTGTCCTAGATTTATATAAAGTCAGGTATGAAGATGACCTTGGGGATCACAGGATCATTGATCTAGAAGAGCTATTTAATTTTTTTAAATTTAAATTTATTTTAATTTTTTTTTTTGTGAGGCAATTGGGGTTGCCCAGAATGACACAGCTAGTGAGTGTTATGTGTCTGAGGCCAGATATGAACTCAGGTCCTCCTGACTCCAGGGCAGATGGGGTTGGAATCTGAGCCCCAGAAAGGAAAAACTCTGGCCCTGATGGGGTTGGAATCTGAGCCCCAGAAAAGAAAAACTCTGGACTTTCCCACATGGCCAAATCTCTGTCCCCTGAGGTTAGAGTCCCATCTACTGGTACCTCCCTATGGCCCCAGACCACTTCCCACCCTTGGTCCCACCTAGGCTCCATTTCCCACCCTTGGGAATTCTATTACCTCATGGACTACTTGGCCACTCTCCCACGGTCTTTCTGTATATAAGGTCCATCTTGTCTCCATTAAGATGCTCTGATTCTTAGAATCTAGCCAAGAGCACATGGATGCTCAGATTCCTTAAGAGTCTAGCTAATATGGCGAATCTTCAATAAACCTTGTTTTTTGCTGCAAGAAGGCTTGGGTCGAATTCTTTCGGGCAGGACCCAGGTGTCAATTCCAAGACCCCTAACGTCTAGACCGCATCAGGGCCAACGCTCTACCCACTGCACCTACCTGCCCCTAAAAGGGCTATTAGATAGCCTTCTTATCTAATTCCCTGGCTTTACAAATGACGGAATGAACCCCAGAGAGGTTAAGTAAGTTTGCTTAACAGGGCACATTAAGTCTTTCAGAGGTGGAATTTGAACCCAGGTCCTCTTATGAGATCGCTCTTTCCATTGATCAACTACCTTAATTTGCAAAAGAGAAATCGGAAGTCGAGAGAGGAAATGTCTTGCCCAAGGTGACCGAGCGGCAAGGGGGGGGAAGGCCTCCCCCAGCAAGCAATCCAGATCCCTGAAGATCAGATAACATCTGGAATACTGTGTTCAGTTCTAAATCACCTCCTTTGAGGAAGGTACACACAAGTTAACCCTGCATAAACCAATAAGCAGCAAAACATTCGGCTGAAGGCGAGGAGGGCAGAGCTGGTCTAGACGCCAATCTGAAGGCGAGGAGGGCAGAGCAGGTCTAGACGCCAATCTAGTATTAGTGGAAAAAAACCAGAGATGCTTAGCGTTCAGAAGAGATGAATTCTCGTCGAACTGGATCCTCTTCAAGCCCAGGAATACGGCAGAGGGATTAAGCTTGTTCCGGCCCCAGGGGGCAGAATTAAGAACAATGGGTGGAATAGTAAAAAGGAAAACATTCCCCCCCCCACTTAAAAGGTATCCCCAAGAGGAATCGATGGCCTCCCATCCGGCAGTGTCTAAATTTCCCCTCTTGGGGAGGCTTCCCGCCAAGGCTTGAACGATCACGAGAAGAGAAGGGAGCAGAGAGGATTTTCAGGGATGACTCAGAGATCCCTGACAACCCCCAAGAGTCACTGAATCCAGCTCTGCTCCCTTTCTTTCTCTTCTGTCTCTTCTTCTTCCCAGTCTTTGGTGATAAATTCCCCACCCCTCCTAATCTCAGCCCCTTCTCCTCTCTCTTCCTCCTCTCCCCCGCCCCCCCAGCATCTGTGCCCTCTCTCCCTCCGCCCGTTCATCCCCGCACCTCCGCCTTCCTCTAAGCCCCACCCCCTTACTCTCTTCTCCAATGATCAGGTCCTTCGTAACCCCGCCCTCCTCTCTGATTGGATGAACTCATCCCGCGGGAGCTTCATATTTGAGGCTGATTGCCAAACGAGCCGGGGTGGGACCTTTCCACTTTTTGTTGTTTCCACCTGTGCTTGAACTCCCCCCTCCCCCCATCTCCGTGCCAGGGTCGGGAACCTCGGGTTAGTTAGTTCGGCTCATCGGTTCTTGCCACGCACCCTCCTCGTTCCCTCCCCCAAGGCACTTTCCCCGCTCCCGTTAGCCGAGGGTGGGAACTGCGTGCTCCGGGCAGATCCTTAGAGGGGGTTCCCGCTTCCTGGGGATGGGGGTTGAGGGGTCGCGGGCGGGCTGAGCCTGGGGCTGAGCCGCCTCCTCCCGGAGGAGGCCCCGTGAGCGCCCCTTCTTCGTTTCTAGCAGCTTCTTAGGTCCAGTTCCATCCGAGTTTTGCAAGTTCTGGGACCCTGGACCCTCCAGCGACCTCTCCGGGATCTCGAGTGGACTTCTGTAAGGGTCAGTAGAGCCCCCCCCACCCCATCTAGTTCATTAATAGGCCTACCTCCGTAGGGTGCCATTCTCTGGTAGTTTGCTGTGTGTAGGTCGTTTGCATGTTGTCTTAGCCATTCTATTGTAAGCTCTTTGAGGGCAGGAACTGTCTTTGGGCTTTTTATGTCACTTAGCGCCTAGCACAATATATGGCAAATAGAAGGCCATTGAATTGAACTACTGAAATAGGGATAATTCGGGGAGACATATGATCAGAGGCCTAGAGTTCCAGGCCAAGTTGTACGACCATGTTGTGGGCATCGGTTTCCTGTTCAGCTTTGGCAGCACAGCCTGGGGACAGTAGATGGTACTCTTGGAGCCAAGAAGGCTCCAAGGCTGAGAATGTACTGGTAACCCGGGCCTATAGTATACATCACATACTCTAATGTTTTTCCCTGAGTGGGCCTGGGAATAGCCTTGGTTATCCAGAGTACGTTCTTACACAGGGGTTTTTATGGACAAGGAGAGAAGGCAGTAATGTCTTCACTTCTTGTGATGTGACTTCCCTGAAGTTTTTCATCTGCTCAATAACATTTTTAACTGTCCATTCTTCTCATTATAAAATTTGTCACCTTAGCATGAGAATCGGGGAGCACATATATTCCTGAGCCTTTGTTGTTTTCTGTGTAAAATAAAATATATAATTGCTTAAAGTTCATTCTAGTTCCCAGCATTCTTTGATCCTGTGATCTTTCCCCAGTCTCCTTTGCAGGATCCCCTTCCAGATCTCTTAACCGTAGGTGTCCCTTAGGTTTCTGTTCTGGACCCTCTTTACTTCACCTTCTATATTCACTTTGTGATCTCATCAGTTCCCTTGAATTTAATTACCATCTCCATACTGATGATTCTCATCTACCTATCCTGCCTCAAACTCTGTGCCTCCAGTCTTGCATCTCCAAATGCCTTTCATCTCGAATTGGATGTTCAGAAGACATCTAAAACTTGGTATGTTCAAAACAGAACTCGTATTCCCCCCCTAAAACTTCTCCCCACCTCTACCTCCCCTTCCGCATTACTGTTGAGGGCAAATGATCTTTCTAGTCACTCAGAGACATGAAATTGACTTCTCACTCTCTCTTATTCTCTCCTTCCCCCTCCCCCCATCCAATCTGTTGCCAAGTCTTGTCGATTTCATCTTTGCCAATATCTCTCCAGCATGCCCCCTTCTGTGTGACATTGCCACCATTCTAGTGAAGATCTGGATCACTTGATTCCTGGACTGTTGTAATAGACTGCTGGTGGTTCTGCCAGCTGCAACTAAAAAATGCTGTTTGGCGTTCAAAGCCCATCATAACCTGTCATCGTGCCCCTTTCCTCTTCCCCCTTTTCAGTCCTCTTTCACATACTCTTTGATCCAGTGGCATTGGCATCCTGGCTCTTCCATGAACAAGACACCCCATCTCTTGGCTCCAGGCATTTTTCTTATCTGTCCTTCTCGGCTCTAATTACCGACCTCTCTGGCTTCCTCTAAGAGCCAGCTAAAACCCCACTTTCTACAGGAAGCCTTTCTTAAATCCTCATAATTCTGGTGCCTTCCCTCTGTTAAATTTTAACAATTTATCCTGTATATAGTTTGTATATATTTGGTTGCTTGTTGTTTCCCCCATTAGATTGTAAGCTCTTTGAGAGCAGGGGACTGTGTTTTGCCTCTTTTTGTATGCTTGGAGCTTAGTACAGTGCCTGGCACATGATAGGTGCGTAATAAATGTTGATTGATTGAAATCCAACAACCATATTGACTGGGTCCAGTATGAATTCATATTATCCAATCTCAAAAGGGTTCTTTATAGCTGTATAGCAAGGTTTTTATTCTTCCTTGATTTTTACCCCACTCATCTTACCTACTGTTCCAAACCATTTCTCTTCTCAAGCCTTCAGTGTTCTGTCCATGATTCTAACAGATGTTCTTGATTCCTACTCTAAAAATAGTAAAATAGAGGTCCTTTGCTATGAACTCCCTTTTCTTTCCTATTTCTTAAAAATCTCTCTACTTCTCCACTGTCTCTTTATCCTTATCCCTAAGGACAAAATGGTTCTTTTGCATTGGTCCCAATTTCCTTAAACCTTTGAATACTATCCCTGGGCACAGGTCTCCTCAGCCCCACCTTGATCTGTGAATCAGAACTGGATAGTGGGTGACAGAGTTGCCAATTAAAACTCATTCCCAAACCTTGCATGAAATTATGTGCCACATTATGAGCCCTGGATCTCATTTTGGTAGAGTGCATAGCCACAGTCTTCTTTCAGTTGCTTCCTTGCTAGAACTTGTCCCCAGTGTCTACAGACCTCTCTGTCTATCTCCCTTTGTTGACTTGGGCTGGAAAATGACCCACTGTGACTTTTTCTTGGATTTCCTAATATGGATTCTGTCTAGTGCATTTTCTAGCTCTATTTGGAGGATGTTGGGGGAGAGAAGGGGACAAGGGGTTGGTGAGCAGTTCCTATGCTAATCTGCCATCTTGGCTCCATTTTTGCCAATTAATTTTTAATCTCTCAGTGGCCTGTTGAAAAAAATGGTTTTGTTTTTGCATTATGGCCAGTAAAGGATGTGTTTTAATATTTCTCCATTTGTTTATAAGGTTGTTATGCCTTAATGGTAAGTTTTTGTAAAGTTGCCATGTATACCTTAGAATATATATATATATATTCCTTTCTGTTCTCATTTAGTAATTTTGAGAGATCTGTCTTGGTTAACTTTTCCAAAATTTTATTGAGATCCTTTTTTCTTTTTTAATTAGATTAATTTAGCTCTTATAGGGGTGCATGGAGCCCCCACTATTATAGTTTTGCTGTCATTATCATTGTAACTTTTAGCTTTCCATTTTAATACTTAGATGCCATGCCTTTTGGTGAATATATGCTAACTATTAAAGTGAATTCATTGTCTATAGTATCTTTCCTTTAAAAATTTTTTTTTACTGATTTTCTTCATCTCTACCTCTTGATTATTTCCCTCAATATTCTCAGACTTTTATTTTTTAAAATGAATTACACTATTATGTTGAGCTCTGTAATGTATTCTTTTGATAATTTAATTGATATAGCATGAAAACTGAATAACTTTGGTACTATTATAATTTTTATTATATTAGCATGACCTAGTATAAGCCTTGAATATTTCTCCAGGTATTTAACTTTGTAGTTGAATCTATACAAGTACTTTGTGTTCTTTGGGAGATTTATCCCCAAATAATTTATTCATTTTATAGTTATTTGGAATGGAATTTTCCTTTCTATTATTGGCTCTTAAATTTAATCATTATGTGAACTACTGTTGATTTTTGAATGTTTGTTTTGTAGCCTCCAACTTTGCTGAAGCTATTATTTCATTTAGTATCTTTGCTGATTTCCTAAGATTTTTCCAATTAAACCATCATGTCGTCAGCAAACAGGGATAGTTTTATATCCTCTTTACCTAGCTTTATGCCATTAATTTTTTTTTTTTTTTTAAAGATAATTGCTGGAGAAAGTTGGGCCCCTCTTGCCTTTCCTGCAGCTTTCTTATCTGGAAATCCTGTAGCTAATGTTTATTGACCTAAATAGTAGTGGGGATATTAGATAGGTCATCTTTATCTGATGTTTCCCATCGTGTACATTATTCTTTAGCCCACCTTGGTTATTCTCTTGCCAATGAATGCATTTTGCACTTTGCAATTTGCTTACCTTATGCTTGGAATGTTGTTCCTAATCCTTCAGCCTTAAAACTTCCACCCAACCTGAATAACCTAATTCAAATGCTATTTCATTGATTAAAGCCTTCCTTGATCTACCTATTTTGTATCATCCCTTTCTGATCTCGTGTGGTGCTTTGGCTTTTAGCTCTTTAATGCTCTTAGGTTATTATGTTTTATGTATTTTTATTTTACCCCCTTAGTAGACTGTAAGCTCTGTGAGAGCAGAGAGTGTCATTACCTTTGATCTTACTGGGCCCTTTACCCTATACATTAATTAGAATCTTGAGATATGTTGGATCCATTAAATGCATTGTAGAAGAAAGCACTAAACTAGCAAGAAGCTCTGCCACCAGTGGGAACTTGGGCCTCTGGTTTGACCATCTTAGGTGTTCTCTAAAGCTCTATAATAGAGATTTGACTTACTGACTAGTGATCTCTGCTTTTCTTTTCTGCTGACAGGGATGCCAGAAGGTCCATCTCTGAGGAAGTTCCACCAGCTGGTGGCTCCATTTGTGGGGCAGTTGGTGGTCACCGTAGGGGGTAATAGTAAGAAGATAAACCCAAACATGCTAGAGATGCTGCGGCTCCAGGACTCACAGGTAGGTAGGTTTATAGGACAAATGTTTGATATCATTCTGACCCCTCATGCTGTCAGCCTCATTGATACAAGTACCTGTCTGCCAGGCTGTTTCAACAAGTAAGTGCTCATTATTTGTTTGGCATTTTGCAAGGGGTACAGAAACAAAATGAAACACAGACCTTGATCTTATATTCTATTATAGAATTTATAGAGTGTGATCTTCCTATTCTCCTGCTCTCCCTCTATTTGGGAAAAGATAGCTGTAAAAGTATTTCATACAGTATTATTTCTTTTAAACCTAGATTTTTCTTGCCAATTCATTTGGCTACCTTCTTCCCATTTATAACTCAGGCCCACCAGGATGTCATGGTGGAAGTAATTGATACACATATCATGTCTTCTTGACTTCTGCAGCATTTGACACTGATGACCACTATCTTTTCTTGAGTTTTCTTGTTGAGATTCTCTCTTGCTTCTCTTACTTATCTTTATCTCATTCCCTAGTTTCTTTTAGGACACACCTCGGGTGGCACCTCCTATATAAGGCCTTTCTTAATTTCTCCTACCCCCAACTGATAAAGCCTTCCCATCCCCCCATCACCTTTTATGACTTTCTATATGTGCATGTTCCTTTCCTTAGATAAACTGCAAGTATCTTGACGGCAGGGAGTGTTTTCACACTTCTCTTGGTATGCTCAGTGCCTGACCCATAGGCACTTAACATAATGCTGGCTCGTTTTTAAAATGTGTTGTATATACCTTAGGATTTGGTTTACTTTCTCCACATGGGAAGGATCAAAGTGCCATGTCTCCTTGGAATTTCTGGGGTTCCTTCAGCATGAATTGTGTGTATGTACATGCCTGCTACCCTTAGAAAACAGAGGAGCATTCCTCTAACCCTTTTACCTCCTTGAGGCCAGAGGCTAATTTGTACTTTGTGCATACATAGGTAGCAACTGTATATGTTATATGGGTCACTGCAAAACTCTCCTTGCCTTTCATACTTGCTCGAAGGCACATTCTCAGTCTTTTTTTTTTCCCTCTCTCTTAAAAGTTCTCTTAGCTAATCCTTTTGCCTAATTGCTGTGTTGATATGTTTCCCATCATTGTGCTGAGTTAAGTTCTCATTATCTGAAATTTTCTGATGTACTTTTATTTTCGGTAGGCTTTTATCCTTTTATTAAAATAGAGAGGGAAATCTTCATGTTTACTTTTAATTGGCAGGCTATGCATTCTTTTTAAATTAGTAGTTTCTTTTTCCCCCCAATTATATATAAAGACAATTTTTAGTATTCATTTTTACAAAATTTTGAGTTCCAAATTTTTCTCCTTCCCCTTCTCTCCCCACCTTCTTCCTAAAACTAAGCAATTTGATATAGGTTATATATGTGCAATCATGTAAAATATTACCGTATTAGTCATAGCTGTGAAAGAAGAAATAGACCAAAAGGAAAAGACAATGAAAAAATATAAAGTGAAAATAGTATGCTTTGATATCTGCATTCAGAGTTCATCAGTTCTTTCTCTGGATGTTGATAACATTTTTCATGATGAGTCCTTTGATATTGTCTTGGATCATTGCATTGCTGAGAAGAGCTAAGTTTGGGGCAACTAGGTGGGGCAGTGGATAGAGTTGCAGCCTTGGAGTTAGGAAGACCTCAGACACATAACACTCACTAGCTCTCTGTGTGTGTGTGTGTGTGTGTGACCCTGGGCAAGTCACTTAACCCCAACTGCCTCACAAAAAAAAAAAAGAAGAGTCAAGTCATTCATAGTTGATTATCATACAGTGTTGCTATTAACTGTGTACAATGTTCTCCTGATTTTGTTCATTTCACTTTGCATCAATTCATGCGAATCTTTCCAGGTTTTTCTGAAATCTATTCTTGTTGTACCCTAATAAAAACAGAAGCTGACCACAAGAAATTCATTTACATAACTTTGCCCACTTTATACTCTTGCCACTTGTCTCTAGCTATTTTGTTGTATTTACCTGATCCTTTGACCCTGAAAATTTTAGGAATAATTGGATTATTGTCAGTTGGGAAATGTTATCAAGTAATAAGACTTTGCATGACAAAGGTTTGGAGAAGGAAGGTCATGCCAGGGGTAACTGAAGAAACTGAGGTGGGAATAGGTTGACTTGAATGTGGGGTTATAGTGAAGACATTAATCTGAATTCTCTTAATAAGCATTTGTTGATTGTCCATGGTGTTAGGCTTGGCCAAGGCAAATACAAATGAAATGGAGAGTTACTGAAATAGGAATTTAAAGGTAGATTTGACAGTAAATAGAACATTCACAAATACATTGATAAAGCAGGCTATCAACTGCTGATTGATACTTTACTAGGAGCTGAGGAGACTCAAAGAAATGATAGTTGGGTTAATCTGCAAAAAATATCTGGATTGAGGAATTATTTTAATTATAAAATTTAAATAAATTAAAATTAAATTTAAACAATTTTAATTTAATAACAATTTTAATAACAATGCCTTATATAGAATTATATATTATATATAATCTATGTAATATTATATTTTATATTATACAATAATAAGTTTAATTTAAACAAATCCTATTCAACTCATATTTCAACTTTTTAAAGTTTTTAAAAGATTTATATGAATCTATAAGTTACAGCTGTTACAGCTTAGCAGTTGTTTCCTCTGTTTCTTTGTCCATTCAATCTTGTTTGTATTTTTTTTTCCTTTTTATATAGTTATGGTTTATGTATAGATTGATTTTTTTCTGGCTTTTCTTGATAATTGTATTATGTCATTTTAAGTTTACTTATATTTTATCCTCATAACAACCTGTGAAGTAAGTGCTATTAATATCCCCATTTTGCAGATGAGTAAACTGAGGCTGAGATAAGTCTTGCTTGGGGTTATTCAGCTACAAAGTGTTTGAGGCAGGATTTGAATTTAGGTCTTGACTCCAAGTTCATTGCTTTATCCACTGTGCTACCTAGCTGCCTCAATAAAGACTTATTTCACATAAGTCTTTGCATAATAGTATTCATAGGATCATATGTTATAACTGAGAAGGATCTTAGAGCTTTCCCAGGCCAACTCCTTTATTTTACAGATGAGAAAACTGAGTCTGCAGAGGTAAAGAAGCATACTCAAGGTTACCGAGGACAAAATAAATTTCTATTTATCATAATTCTTTCTATTCTTAATTAAATTGTGATATTACATTATATTGATTTACATTACCAGTTTGTTCAGCTTTTCCATGTTTGTTGGGCATTTAAGTGGTTTTTCACCTTTTTCCATGACAAAGAAGAAATGAATGGTGGGAATAAGCAGACCACAGTGTGGTACCAGTAATAACTTGGATGCCAGAAGTGGTGTAAAACTTAAAATTAGGCTCATAAAGGTTCATACCCTTAATGAATGAGGGGAGTGCCATGGTCAGATCTCTAGAGACAAAGCAGCCTAAACTCGCACTGGAAAACGGGAACACATGAGCCACAGCAGATTGAAAGGGAAAGACGGGGAAGCAAGGAACCTAGGGTCCTTCAGAAGGCCTACTGCAAGCAAAACCCAAAATATATGTTTGGGGCCTATTTGACCCAGTAATGGAAGAAAGAGAGCAATATTTATAACTGCACTCTGTAGTAGCAAAAAAAGAAAAGGAAAACCATTGATTAGAGGGCAGCTGAACATACTGTGATATGTGGATGTTATTCTAAGAGAAATTTATAAATACAAAATAGTCAAAGAAATAAGGAGAGGCTTAGATGAACTGATAAAGAGTGAAATAAGCAGAACTTCTATTCCAAAACTCCTCAGGATCATCTCTTCTTATTCTGTTTTGTGATAATGAGGGAATCCTTGTCTTTTGGAATCATTGTTTTCTCTTTGGCCCATTCTAGTTTTCAAAAAGTCGCCCAGTTCATGGATAAAGTTTATCTTCTTCTTTTCTAAGGCATTCTCCTTTCCATTCTTTCTTAGCTTTTATTTCATTTAACATTATATTTGAATTTTTTGCTTCATTTCTTTCAGATACTTTTACAGACCTTATATTCAAGTCATTCTTTTCTCTGAAGCTGTACTTGGACTTTTTGTGGCATTATTCTCTTCTGGGTTTACTACTTGGGCTACTCTCAATATTTAGTTGTCCTTCTATTTATTCACTCATATCTTCAGCCTTAGTTTCTATACTGGAGCCGTGTGACTGGGTCAGACTCTGCTACCTCCCATACTCTTGGATGGTGAAGGCAGGTCTTGCTGGCTTTTGGATGTGGTGGTGGCTAAGACTAAGCCCCACCCTCTGTAGGAATTCTGGGTTTTGGCTCAGTGTCCTAGTGGATCCAGTTAGGTTTTCACCTTTGCCCCTTCTCAGTCTCCTGCTTTTATAGTTCCAAATGTGGAGCTGGCTCTATGCCTTGCCTATGATATGAGCCTGATAGGCCCCAAACAGATATTTTGGGTTTTGCTTGTAGTAGGTCTCCTGAAAGACCCCAGGTTCCTTGCTTCCCTGTCTTTTCCCTTTCACCTGCTGTGGCTCAAGTGTTCCCCTGTTTTCCAGTGTGAGTTTTGGGTGCTTTGTCTCTAGATAGAGATCTGACCATGACACTTCTCTCATTCATTATATTTCATTGTCTCTTTATTGCCTCTAGAATATAAACTGACTTTTAAAGGCCTTTATAATTTTACTCAAACCTCTTTCCATCCATATGATATATTATTCCTCTTCTCCTACTCTGTATCCAAGCCAAACTGGTCCTCTTCCTATTAGTCAAATACAGCACTACATCTCCCATTTCTGAGCCTTTGTGCTGGCTGTCCCCTCTGCCTGGAATGCCTTCCTCACTTCTAAATTATAGAATCCTTCCCTTCCTTCAGGATAAATCTGTAGTGCCACCTTTTACATGAAACCTGTCCTGATTATAATACCCTTCCTCCTTGATGAACTTGCCTGACCCCTCCCCTATCCCTACTCTCCAATAAGTTCCTTGAGAACAGGGACTTTTAATTTTTGTCTTTTATCCTCAACACCTGAGACAGTGCTTGACATACAGCAGTCACTTAATAAATGCTTGCTGTTTGAATGGACATGGGACAGCTAACTTAATTATGATCAGTTTTGGTGCTAGAGAATAGGTGATGAAACATAGCTTTCTCATATTGGTAGAGGGGTGGGAAACTGTTTTAAGTGTGGAATGTTGCATTTGCTGCATTGCTTGGTTTACTTATCTTTGCATGGTAAAGATTCAATGGTGTTATGGTTTTATTGGAGAAATTATCATGGAGTTTAAAAAACTCTAAAAGCATAAAATTTAAGTAGTAATGTGAAAGACATTGTTAAACTTGTATAAATCAGAAGGGAGTTGGAGTTGGGCTGGCCATGTCTATAAAACAGTACTGTTAGATTTGATAACCTCTTAGATCCCTATCAGCTCTGAGATTAACCATAAAATAGTCTTTAATTGCATTATTAAATCCTCAATGGAGAAATTATGGAAAGATTTAGACAGAAAAGAGCACATCGAAAGAGAATCTGGCTGGCTTGCCAGTTGTAGCTATGGAAGAGGTACCTACACCAGTGAAATACTAGATATGATAAAGGAAACAATGCTGCTAGAAAGACTTTGAACAGGTAGCTTTTGTATTCTTTTCTGGTAACATCCCCATAACAGGATTTTTGGCTTAGAATGACCATTTTCCATATAGTTCTTGCCACATACTACCAGACTGCTAGAATCCTTTTGGAGAAAAATTTGCCAAATATTAATGCATGAGAACTGTATTTCTACAACCCCATCCATGTAGTTTTATTGTTAGGTGGGGGAGGGCTGTGTGGGTAATATGAAGTCTCACTGATGAGGTGAACTTTAAGGTTTTGAATAAGATGTAGAGAATGGCACATATAATGGTGTGCTGATAGGAAATTTCAATTCAACAGATACTTTTCAAGTTCAAACTGGTATCTCTTTAGTGCAGTGCCTGGAACATAGTAAGTGTCATCTCTTGTAACAAAAACTAAATGGAGGGGAGAACTGTTAGCAAAACTTAAAATATATGCTATGTTCTCAGCTCCTCCCTTCCCAAGTGGCCCCTCTTTATTCCTCTCCTTATGTTCTTTCTGAAGTGTTTTTCTAGCCACAACTACCCATTTTTACCCCTTTATTCCAAATGGGGTTCTCTTTTCAGTCCTACATACTTAACTCTCAAACTTGTCCACCCATTCCAACCTTGGAGAAGGTGTTGCCAACTTTGCTCTTCTTTGGTGACTCATGCACTGTGGCCTTATGTTAATTCTGTTAATAATACATATAGATCATTCCAGCTAAAAATAGATTTCATATGTCTTTTAATTGGTCCCCTTCCCTATAAGCAAAACTGATCTATGATTTAAATCATGTAGGTCTCTTAACAGATATGTAAATGGCCCACAATTCTTTAAGCCACAAAGTCTTAAAATCCTTAAATGTATCCTGATGGATGATTTCTGTTTTCCTACATCTTGTGGCATCCTCTGTCCCATACTCTTGCTCTAAATTCCTGTAGCACATACTACCTTTTCTGCTTATTTGGGAGCTAATCAAATACTGCCTTCTGTTATTGCAATGAAATATTATTCATTTCTTGCATTGTTAAAACATATGGATGGCTATGGCAGGTTCCTAGGCTCAGAATGAGCCATAGCTATCCATATGTTCTATGTTTCCAGACACATCTCCTCTAGAGTGTTGCAAGTTATGGCTAGTGAATTTCAACCCTGTTCTTCCTCCTAGGTCCATGGAAAGAATTTATATCTTAACTTTGGCCTAGCTGAAAACCTGGGACTTCCTGACAGTTTCCTATTGCCAAAGCATCTCCAGAAGGAAGTGAACCTTCCAGAAGAGACTAGTGATCATAAACTTGAATCTACCTCAGGGCTAGATGGACAAGAAGTTCCTGGCTCATCTTCATCCATTAAAGCACTTGAGCTTGGGGAAGAAGAGAAGGACCCTATTAATAATACGCCTTGGTGGCTAAATACTTCTCAAAATTCTGGGCCTTGGCTTTGCTTCCATTTTGGTATGTTTGGTAGTGTTCGGGCAAGTGAATTCTCCAGAGCCACAAAAGCCAACAAGAGGGGAGACTGGAAAGACCCCTTACCCAGGTATTAGTTGGGTCAAGGTGTTCTCAAAACTAAGGGATTGAGATGTCTGAGTGTCTGGCTTTTGTCTGTCTGTAAGTATATATTTTATTTCCTTGCACAGAGGAGGCAGCATGTTTATATGGGCTAATCAGTGTACCAAGAATTCAAATCCAGGTGCTAACCTAAATTTGTTGTAAAGTTTTTGGAAAAGTCACTTTTTTAAAAAAAAATATTTTATTTTCCCTCAGTTACATGTAAAGACAATTGTAAATATTCATTTAAAAAGAGTTTGAGTTTCAGATTTTCTCCCCCATTCACCCAACAGGGTAAGCAATTTGATAATTTGATATCAGTTATACATGTTCAATCATGCAGGGCATATTACCATATTAGTCATGTTATGAAAGAAGACATAGACCCAAAGGGGAACCCTTCCCCCCAAAAAAATACCCAAAGTGAAACAGTAGTATGCTTTGATCTGCATTCATATGCCATCAGTTCTTTCTCTGGAGGTGGATAGCATTTTTCATCGTGAGTCCTCTGAAATTGTCTTGGATCATTGTATTGCTGAGAAGAGCTAAGTCATTCACAGTTAATCATCATACAATATTGTTGTTACTGGGTATAATGTTCTTCTGGTTCTGCTCACTTCACTCGGCATTAGTTCACGTAAGTCTTTCCAAGTTTTTTCTGAAATCGGCCTGTCCAACATTTCTTATAGCACAGTAATATTCCGTTACAACCACAATTTGTTTGGCCATTCCCCAATTGATGGGTATTCCCTCAATTTCCAATTCTTTGCCACTATTAAAAATTGCTGCCATAAATATTTTTGTACACATAGGTCCTTTCTCCTTTTTTAGGATCTTTGTGGGATATTGCTGGATCAAAGGGTATGCAGAGTTTGATAGCCCTTTGGGCATGGTTCCAAATTGTTCTCCAGAATGGTTGGATTATTTCACAACTCTGCCAACAATACATCAGTGTCTCAGTTTTCCCACATTCTTCCAACATTTATTATTTTCCTTTTCTGTCATATTAGCCAAACTGATAGGTGAAGTCACTGTTTCTTTTAAGAGCTGTGGGTTTTTTTTCCCTATTTGTAAAATGAAACAAAAATAATGTTTCTTTTTCAAATAATAATTAATAATGACTTTAATGTCTCAGTAAGAAATTGGTGGAAAAAAAAAGAAATTGGTGGAAAATGCAAGGGTTCTTATGAATACCTAGTGATATCTTCCCCTAACCTGCTCCATTCTTGTCATTAGCACTTTTTTTCTGGGCAGTTTGAAATGAGGTGCAATGATTCTTCATCCTCACATTGTCTTTAGGAGTGGAAGAAGAGAAATGTATCCTGGAAGTAGTTGAAGTTAGTGACAGAGCTGAATCTAGAATTTAGATCCTTGTTTGGTCTTATGGAAAGAGAGCTGGCTTAGCAGGGCAGATACCATAAAGTGGGGTTGTCTCAGGGAGTGATAGCAGGATCTCAGCTTTGAGAAAGTCCTAAGTGCTTCTGTGGCTAGCACTCCCAAAGCCACTGCATTCCTCTGCCTGTTTTAATTTTTAATCATTGTTTTGATTAACAGTTGTCAACAAACACGAACATTTCAGTATACAAAGAACAAAAAAGATTGCATATTAAACATCCTGTTTGTTACATATAGTTTTTAAGTAACAAAATCACCTTCTTTGTGTCCCCTTCTGAACTTTTTGTTTTCTTCTGTGTGTTTTTATTGTGTAAATGATTATATTTTTTCTGCCCATGGTTTGTTTCATTCTTGTATCCCTTTCTCAGATTCTTTTGTATGTAGTAAGTGCTCAATAAATGCTGTTTTGAGCTCAGCTCTGTTGATGATCTGCCTTCTATTGTGCTGATAAATTCTCTCTTGTCTTCTAGGTTGGTTCTGCACTTTGCAAAGGGCTTCCTGGCATTTTATAATTGTCGGATTTACTGGTGTTTGGGACCCATGGTCAAACCAACTTCAGATATCCTCTCTGAGGAGTTTGATCGAAGGCAAGCCTTGGAAGCTTTGAAGCAGGCTAACCCTGTCTGCTATACTCTTCTGGACCAAAGATACTTTGCAGGCCTGGGTATGGATGGCCAGAAGGGATTCATATGTTTTAAAGTGTTTAACTTTTTTTTTATGCCATGTCCCCTTTTGGCAGTTTGGTGAAACCTATGGGTCCATTCTCAGTAATATTTTTAATGTATAAAATAGAGTTACAAAGGAAACATGCTGTAGAACACAGTGTAATAAATCATTGCAGAAGAGGAAAAGGGTCTCATGGGAATGAAGGGAGGAAGAGTGCTCTGGGACCACAGTGTGATTTGCCATACTCTGGGGGCATGTGCTCAGAGCTGATAATTATGTTGCTAATGGGATGAGACTTGCCTAGTTGCAGCCACAGCCAATGTGGTTTTTTTTATTTTATTCTTATTTTGTTTTGGGACTGTCTATCCCATCATGAGATCCCTGAATAAATAAACTTCCTCTAACTCTGCAGCTTACATCTTGGAGAGGTGCCTAGGGGCACTGAGAGGTTAAGAGATCTGCCTAGTGACCAGTGGACTATATCAGAGACAGGAGTGGGATTCAGGTGGATTTTAAGGTTGGCCCTCTCTATTAGGTCACATTACCTCTCTCTGTATTATAATCTCCTATGGCCAGTTCCCTACTAACTAGCCCTTACGTTTTAAAAATTGCTTAGCTGATCTCTCCTTCCTTCCATGAGTTCAAAGCATCAGTGCTCTAGTTTTAAGGCAAGGGCCTTCCTCAGGAGAGGGGTTTCTGCTGATCACTCAAAGCAGTTGTCATTGGGAATTGAGATGAATTGGCAAGTCCAATTACCCTTCTACTACTATAAATTGTAAATTTATTTGTATGCCTGTATTTATTTCTTCATATTTGTCCTTTTTTCTCCTTTCGTCTTCTTGGTTTCTAGGAAATATCATAAAGAATGAAGTTTTGTACTTGGCCAGAATCCATCCTCTCTCTTTAGGTTCTTGCTTAACTGCTTTGAACCTTGAGTCCTTGCTGGATCATGTTGTGAGTTTCAGTGCTGGTTGGCTTCAGAAAAAGTTGGAGGGGAAACCACAACACCATCTAATCTACCAGAAAGAGCATTGCCCTGCTGGACACCAGGTCATGAAGGATAGCTTTGAATCTCCAAATGGTTTTCAGAGACTCACCTGGTGGTGCCCCCATTGCCAACCCAAGGTGACACCGGAAGAGCCTAATGAAGTTCAGGTCACTCAGGAATAGCTTCTCTAATGTACTTTCTATACCTTTAAAGACATTCCCTTTTCCCCTTTTCTTTGGTGCTGTTTGATCTATATGTTAAATTGGGTGGGGCTTGCACAAAAGGGAACGGAAGAAAGTTCAGAAGGAAGTATAGACAACAAGAAGACAAGGTAAAATGTGGAATTACATAACTTTTTTTTTAAAGCAAATGGTATGAAATGTAGATTTACATTTTCATACAGTTCTCTTTTTGTGTCCTTTCTACATGGAAATACTTTTTTGGAATTTAAGTTCAGGATAAAAAGATAATGGGGTGGGGCTTATTCAAGAAGTTTCTAAGGTGTTTGGGTCTCAAGAGGCTTTTCTTAAGAGGCTCCCCTTTTTGAAATGTCAGTGATTAATAAAGAGTGTAGGCAGCTGGCTCCCAAAAAGCAATGCCTTTTGCCTATAGAAGTTTTGTTAAGAAAGAGATACCTAGCTAATTTTTCGTCTTTCATTTTCATCCTTAAAAGAGGAAAGGGGTATATTTTGGCCATAGTTAAAAGAAAAAATCTATGGTCAAAACTCTGCAATTAAAATACAGGCATTTGCAAAAATCATCTATGAATCTAAGGGATGCAATTGTGAGAGGTATTTTCTTTTTAAGCATTCTAGGTATAACTGAGAGGTAACGACGTGAAGCTGTTGGTTAGAGGAGCTCTGGAGTAGAAGATGGGGGTAACACCATAGGTAGAGAGATCTCATTCCTTTGTGGTTTTTTCCCCCTAGTTCATGTTATTTAAAAATTGAAACTTTAATATTTACAAAGCCCCTCGTCAAGATCTAGTGCCTATCTGATATTGATGCTGAAGCACAAAAATAAAACTTAACCCTTTGCCATTGACTTATCTTGTTTTTTTACCAGTAAAAATAGAAGGCAATGTTGTGTACAACTTGAATTCCAAAGTGACCTCTGTTCTAACTGTATTTTAACCTTGAATTCCTTATCCTGGAAGCCTTTTTCCTCATTTTAAAAACGAATTTAACACACATACTACCTTTTCAGTATTGTTGAACAAATGGGAGAAGGTGAACAATAACTAGAAACAGAATTTATAATTGGTTAACCAAGAGTATATTATAAAGATTCCCTGTTAGGGCTTGCATGGAGACCTCTAAGCCTGAGTTAACCTATCCTCTTAGTAAGTATGTAGGGCTTGGTCATATCAAGAAGAGAGTCTTTGGTTATTTAAACTATACCTCCATTTGAAGGAGAGGGACTGAAACAAGTCAGCTATTCTCATGAAAAAATCTGATTGAGAAAAAGGTCAACTACTGCGAAAATCTCTGAATTTCCTGTATTACTAATCTGATTGTTATTGATGAGTAATGTAAAGACTTCTTGTTGTTCAGTTCTTGCTAAGGACATACTTGCCTTTTGGAGGTCAAACCTAGTCTGAGCTGCCTGGTACTGCCCTTGACAGGGGTGCCAGAGAATACTATCTTTTCTGACCTTCTTAAAAATTAGGGTTATAAACACCTAAATAATCTAGATTTCCTTAGCTCAAGCATCCAGTCATTCATCAAAACCCTTTTTGAATCTTGTGTGAACCCTAGTTCAGGCCCTCTTCTCACCTGGACTTATTGCAATAGCTTTTTAACTGATTTCTCTGCCTCAAATTTCCACTCACAGCAATCCATCTTCCATTCAGTTGCCAAAGTGATTTTTTTCTGAATTGTGAGTCTGACCTTGTCACTTCTTTCTCACTGAGCTCCAAGAACTCCCTTTTACTATCAGGATCAAACATAAAGTCTTCTGTTTAGCATTCAAAGCAATTCATAACGCAACCCCTTTCTAGAAACCATTCCAGGCTTCTTAGATTTTACACCTTCCACAAACTCTGCAGTATAGTTGCACTGGCCTACTTGTTGTTCCTACATGTCACCCTCTATTGCTCATCTTTATGCCTTTGTACTTTTTGTCCCCCAGGCCTGGAATGTTCTGCCTCTTCATCTTGGCCTCTAAGGTTCCCTAACTTCCTTCAAGATTTGACTCAAATCCCACATTCAGCAGTTAGTCTTTCCTGGTACCCCGAGTTGCTAGTGTGTCTTCCCCTCTGAGATGACCTTCCATCCACTCTGTATATATCTTGTGTGTACCTTGTTATGTACATATCTTCCCTTATTACAATGAGTTTTTTGAGGGAAGAGACAGTTTTTGTTTCTCTTCATGTCCGATTGTCTGGTTCCTCCCAGAAACATTCATTCCTCTTCAGCCCGTTCTCTTGACTCTTGCTTTTCTCTACCATGCCCCCACCTTCTTTTCTTTCCTGCTCCTTATTTTTTTTTCTTTTTTAAAAATTTTTTTCTTTTAATTAATTTATTTTGATTTATCAACAATCATTTCCATAAGCTTTTGAGTTTTAAATTTTTCTCCCCCTTCCTCCTCACCTCCCTCCCCAAGAAGGTACACAATCTGATATAGGCTATACATATACATTCCTTTTAAACATTTTTCACATTAGTGATGTTGTAAGTAGGAATTAGAACCAATAGGAGGAACCACCAGAAAGAGGAAACAAAACACAACAGAAAGAAAAAAAATAGCAAATAATATGCTTTGATCTGCATTCAAACTCCATAGTTCTTTCTTTGGATGTGGATAGCATTTTCCATCATGAGGCCTTTGGAGATGTCTTAGATCCCTGCATTGCTGAGAAGGGTTAAGTTTATCAATATTAGTCATCACACGTTGCTGTTACTGTGTACAACGTTCTCCTGGTTCTGCTCACTTCACGCAGCATCAGACCATACAAAAGTCTTTCCAGGTTTTTCTGAAGTCAGCCTGTTCATCATTTCTTATAGCACGATAGTATTCCATGACATTCATATACCATAACCTGTTCAGCCATTCCCCAATTGATGGACATCCTCTCAATTTCCAATTCTTTGCCACAACAGAAAGAGCTGCTATAAATGTTTTTGTACATGTGGGTCCTTTTCCCATTTGTATGATCTCTCTGGGATATAGCCCTAGAAGTGCTATTGCTGGCTCAAAGGGTATGCACATTTTTGTAGCCCTTTGGGCATAGTTCCAAATTGCCCTCCAAAATGGTTGGATCCCCCTCCTTATTTTTCATTTTCCTTTTAAGTGTTGTCTTCCTTCATTACGATATAAGGAGCACTTATTTTTTACTTGTATTCTGACTCCCAGTAATTTGCACAGTTCCTGGCACAAGGTAGGCACTTAATGTTTTTTCACTGACTATGCCTACTTTGTTGGTTATTCAGTCAGCCTCTCTCTATTTACCATTCTTTTTAGACTATAACTTAGTGGCATGGGGCCAGTTTCCTGTTTTGTTCTTCACATTTCCAATGTGATAACTGTAGCTTAGAATGTGTGGGTGTGTATGTATATGTTATATGTTATATATACACATACATACACACATGCATAAATAGTAAAAGGATTGTATATATTTATCTCCCTTTATAAAGTATTTTCCTCACGGCAGCATTGTGAGGTAGTCATAGGATCCTTTACAGATGATAAATTGAGGTTAAGTGATTTTCTCAGCTAGTAAATGACTGAACTTTTCCAGTGTTTCTTCCACTAAACCCCACTGCCTCTTCACTAGGCACTAGTCCTCAATCATGAATTTATGATTAACCCAAGTCCTTCATGATATAGGTTAAAGCCCATTTCTTTTTGTTACCCTTCCTTTGTACAATATGCTTAAAACCCTTTAAGTTGGACTTCTGTGTATCTTTTTTGCAAGTCTAAAAGTACATTTTCTTTGGCCTTTCCATGAGACCTTACTTTCTTAACCCTTGAGGTAGTGATGTTGCTTTTCAATAAATATTCTCCAAATTTTCCCAAATGCATTTACTCAGTCAATAAATATTTGTTAAACCCTTAATGTGCTCCAGGCCTGTGCTAAGTGGAGCTACAAAGAAAGGCAAAAACAATGTCCTTAAGAGCCCACATTTTAGTGGGAAAATCAATCTGTAAAAATTTGAATTCAGGATATTTACAGCTGTGGACTCAAATGGACATAATATACTCCATTTTGATAAGTTCCAAAGAAATCACCTAATCCCTGAGTGTACCTAGGACCACCCCTGGCTTCCATTTTGAGGGAATTTGGGATATAAGACAGTATATTTGATCCATCAAACTTGTGAAAAAAGATTCTACCATCATTCCTTAAAACAATTGTTACCCCCTAACCCCTCAAATCCTTTAGGATTAGCCAATGAAATTGCCACCGCATCATTGTTGATCTTGTTAGGTGCCATGATAACCTTTTATCTCCATATGGATAATATGGGATGTGGCCCTTCCCAAATATCAGTCACACCTTTTGTTCTTTAAAAACTAATTCTTAACTGTAATTATCAGAAACATTTAAATATATTAAAGAATGAAAAAGCACTTATTAACTAAGTACTGGGGATACAAATAGAAAGGAGGCAAAAGGAGCACACATTCTAATGGGGAGACAACGTGTTTCATGCAACTTTACTTTTTTAGGCACACAATGAGGTAAGGTAACATGGGTCTATGCATTTTTCTGAACTTTGTATTTTTGGGGGCTGTGTTGCTAACAGTAATAGCATCAGCATCAGAATCAGGAAGGCTTAGGTTCAAGTATTCATCTCCACCCCTGCATACCTTGGCTTTGAGGCACTGGGCACATTACTGAATCCTTCAATGCTTAAGGCAACTCTGAGACTATAAATTGTCAACAAAGTTCTGATCTGCATTGATAGATCCTTCCTGAGAGTTCTCTATATCCGTGAAATCACAGGCCTTGTTCCAAAAAAAACCAAAAAACAAAACTCAACAAATTGACATACTTATCAGTGTTTATGTTCGCCAGAGTTTGCTTTCTTTACTGTGCATCAGTCCATATGTGTCCAAGTCTATTTCTATTTGTCATCATGGTACAGTAACATACCCCTGCATACTTCCTCCTTCACCCAACTATCATGAGAATCAAGTGAGATTTGAGGACTCAGAAAAGTACAACGTGTTTTGCAAATGTGAGATGGCATTGTTCCTTTACTTCGTTTAATAACAAAAACTGGAGGTGTCCTCATACCCTTTCTTGGAGAGAGTTCCTTATGATCTTATCATAGGTGACACTAGGTGTGGAGTTGAGAAGACCCGAGTTAAAATCTAGCCTCAGATACTTACTAGCTATGTGACCCTGGACAAGTCACTTAACTTTGTTTGCTTCAGTTTCCTCAGCTGTAAAATGTGAATGATAGTGCTTACCTTGCAGGGTTGTGAGGATCAAATAAGATCATATGACCTGTTATTCTGCCCTATCAAAAAGAAAATGCTTTTCCTTCAAATTATTCTCCAAAGTTTAAAAAAAAAAAGGGGGGGGGTGTGTGACCCAGTAGATAAAGGTCTGGCCCCAGAAGAAGTAAGACCTAGGATCAAGGATAGCCTGCCCATTACACAGACTGGCATTGTGATCCTTGGCAAGTTACTTAAATATTTCAGTGCCCTAGACAACCATCTCAAGGGAAGTGTAGGATAATAGAAACTGGATTTGGAGTCAAGTTTCAAAGATCTAGAGCTGAAATGGATCTCAAGAAGGCATCTAGGTTAACCCCATCTTTTTTTTGTATATGTAAAATTTTTCTTTTCCTTTTTTCTTTTTTCAACTACATGTAAACAAAAATTTTTAACTTTTTAAGTTTTGAGTTCCACATTCTCTCCCTTCCCTCTTTCCTCCTTGAGAAGGCAAGCAATTTGATATAGGTTATACATGTACAGTCATGGTAAAACGTTTCCATGTTAGCCATGAAGCAACGGAAGACACAGACAAATCCAAGAACATTAAAGTTTTTTAATTTTTTTTTTAATTTTTAACATGTGTTTTTAAAACTTTGAGTTAAAAATTTTCTCTCTTCCTCCCTCCCCATCCACCCTCATTGAAAAGGCAAGCATCTCAATACAGATTATAGATGTGTAGTCATGCAAAACCCTTCCATAGTAGTCCTGTTGTGAAAAACTAAGTATATTTCCCTTCATCCTATCCTACCCCCCATTTATTCTATTCTCTCTTTTGACCCTGTCCCTCCTCAGAAGTGTTTGCTTTTGATTATTCCCCCCCCCAATCTGCCCTTCCCTCATCAATCCCCTGCTCTCCTGTCCCCTTCCCCCCTTATTTTCCTGTAGGGTAAGACAGATTTCCATACCCCATTGTGTATGTTATTCCCTCCTTAAGCCAAATCCTATGAGAATAAGATTCACTCATTCCCTCTCACCTTTCCCTATTTCCCCTCCGCTGTAAAAGCCTTTTCTTATCTGTTTCATGTGAGATATTTTACCCCATTCTACTTCTCCCTTTCTCCTTCTCCCAGTATAATCCTCTCTCACCCCTTAATTTTATTTTCCTGATATCATCCCTTCATCTTCAACTCACCCTATGCCCTCTATCTATCTAGCTATACATACAATTTTTTCCCTCCCACTACCCTAATACTGACAAAGGTCTCATGAGTTACAAATATCATCTTTCCCTGCAGGAATGTAAACAGTTCAACCTTAATAAGTCTCTCATGACTTCTCTTTCCTGTTCACCTCTGCTATATTTTACTTAAGTCTTGTATTTGAAGGTCAAATTTTCTATTCAGCTCTGGTCTTTTCCACCGGAATGCTTGAAAGTTCCCTGTTTCACTGAATGACCATTTTTTACCCTGAAGGATTATACTCAGTTTTGCTGGGTAGGTGATTCTTAGTTGTAGTCCTATCTCCTTTGCCCTCCGGAATATCACACTCCATGCCCTCTGGATCCTTATTGTAGACGCTGCTAAATCTTGTTATCTTGATTGTGTTTCCACAATACTTGAATTGTTTCTTTCTGGCTGCCTGCAATATTTTCTCCTTGACCTGGGAATTCTGGAATTTGGCTACAACATTCCTAGGAGTTTTCCTTTGGGGATCTCTTTCAGGAAGTGATCAGTGGATTCTTTCCATTTATATTTTGCCCTGTGGATCTAAAATATCAGGGCAGTTTTCCTTGATAATTTCTTGAAAGATGATGTCTAGGCCCTTTTTTTGATCATGGCTTTCAGATAGTCCAATAATTTTTAAGTTCTGTCTCCTGGATCTATTTTCCAGGTTAGTTGTTTTTCCAATGAGATATTTCACATTTCTCTTCTATTTTTTCATTCCTTTGGATTAGTGTTACATTGCCTTGATTTCTCAAATTGTCACTAGCTTCCAATTTCTCCATTCTAATTTTTAAGGAAGTATTTTCTTCAGTAAGCTTTTGGATTTCCTTTTCCATTTGGCCAATTTTGCTTTTTAGGGCATTCTTCTCCTCATTGGCTTTTTGGGACCTCTTTTGCTGTTTGGGTTAGGCTATTTTTTAAGGTGTTATTTTCTTCAGTATTTTTTTGGGTCCCCTTTAACATCACTCTCAGTTTTTCCTCTACATTTCTTACTTGCTTCTCAAAATCCTTTTTGAGTTCTTCCATGGCCTGGGACCAATTCATATTTTTCTTGGAGGGTTTAGATGTAGGAGCTTTGACTTCGTTGTCTTCTTTTGGTTCTATGTTTTGATCTTCTTTGTCACCAAAGTAAGATAATATAGTCTGACTCTTTCTGCACTGCTTGCTCATGATCCCAGCCAATTACTTGAGTTATAAACTCTTTGTTAAGGTAGGAGTCTGTTTCCAGTGTGGAGAATGTATTGTCCCAAGCTTCAGGGGTTTTGTGCAGCTGTTTTCAGAGATACTTCTAGGGACCTGTAAATTTTCAGTTCTTTCAAGGTGGTATGATCAAGGGCGAGGTATTTACTCCTTTCCTGGCCTGTGCTGTGGTCTATGAGCATTCACTCTTTTCTGTCTTGGAACTGTGAGGAGGGTTTCCTCTCCACAGCCACTACAAGCTCTACCATGCCGTGCTCCTCCTCACCCCAGGACTGCCACCTAGAATTGACCCAGATCCAAGTACGGGGCAAGAGAGAGAATCCTGCACGAGCAGAGAGATCCCTGCAATCCCCTCTCTGATCAGCCACTTGATTCCCCCCTCAGTCTGTGGGCTAGAAGCTCAGGAGGCAGTCGCTGCTTCGGGGCTGCGCTCGGGAATGGGGCTGGAACACCACTGTGCTTCTCTTTCAGCACTGCAGAAACAGACTTTTCCCACTGACCTTCTAAGTTGTCTTTGGCATTCATGGGTTAAGAAGTCTAGAAACTGTCACAGCTGCCTGCAATTCAGTCCTCTGAGGCCTGCTCCAGGTTCGCTGCAGCCTGCGCGCCCACACCAAACTGCGCTCCTGTCCCCGCCCAGCGTGATATACCTTTCTGATCAACCATCCAGGATGTCTTTGGCTGGAAATTTGTTTCACTCTGTCTTTTTGTGGGTTCTGCTGCTTTAGAATTTGTTTAGAGTCATTTTTTATAGGTATTTGGAAGGGTTTGGAGGAGAGCTCAAGCAAGTCACTGCTTTTACTCTACTATCTTGGCTCTGACCCCCCCCAATATTAAAGTTTAAAAAGTATGCTTCAGTCTTCATTCAGACTCTATCAGTTCTTTCTCCGGTGATGGGTAGCATTTTATAACATAAGTCCCTTGGAATTGCCTTGAATTGTTGTATTTCTGAGAATAGCGAAGTCATTCACAGTTGATTATCATGCAGTATTGCTATTGCTGTGTACAATGTTCCTCTAGTTCTGCTCACTTCACTTTGTATCAGTTCATGTAAGCCTTCTCAGGGTTTTCTGAAAGCATTCTGCTCATCATTTCTTATAATACAATAGTATTATATCACAATCATATACCACAACTTGTTCAGCCATTCCCCACTTGATGGACATATCCTCAATTTCCAATTCTTTGCCACTGTAAAAAGAGATACTGTAAATATGTTTGTACAGATAGGTTCTTTTCCTTTTTCTTTAATTTTTTTTTGGAGTAGACACCTAATAGTGATATTACTAGGTCAAAGAGCATGCAAAGTTTTATAGCCCTTTGGGCATAGTTTCAAATTGCTCTCTAGAATGGTTGGATTGAACTATGCCCAAGGGGCTATAAAAATGTGTATACCCTTTGACCCAGCAACAGCACTTATAGGGCTGTATCCCAAAGAGATCATTAAAATGGGAAAAGGACCCACATGTACAAAAATATTTATAGCAGCTCTTCCTGTGTTAGCAAAGAATTGGAAATTGAGGGGATGCCTATCCATTGGGGAATGGCTGACCAAGTTGTGATATGTGAATGTAATGGAATACTATTGTGCTATAAGAAATGATAGCAGGCAGATGTCAGAAAAACCTGGAAAGACTTGTATGGACTGATGCTGAGTGAAGTTAGCAGAACCAGGAGAACGTCATACACAGTAACAGCCACATTGTGTGATGACTACTTTGATAGACCTAGTCCTTCTCAGCAATGCAAGGATCTAAGAGATCTCCAAAAGTCTCATGATGGAAAATGCTATCCATATCCAGAGAATGAACTATGGAGTTTGAATGCAGATCGCAGCACGCTATTTGCTCTTTTTTTTTTCTTCTGTTTTGTTTTTCTTTCTTGT
Organism: Vombatus ursinus; assembly: GCF_900497805.2. Taxonomy (NCBI): domain Eukaryota; kingdom Metazoa; phylum Chordata; class Mammalia; order Diprotodontia; family Vombatidae; genus Vombatus; species Vombatus ursinus. Next base: position 22,271,087 of record NW_020954619.1, read on the forward strand.
GGTTCCTCCTATTGGTTCTAATTCTTCTATATAACATGACTAATGTGAAAATATGTTTAATAGGAGTACATATGTAGAGCCTATATCAGATTGCATGCCGACTTGGAGAGAGAGGGGGAGAAAATTTAAAACTCAATGTTATGGAAGTTAATGTTGAAAACTAACAATAAATTAATACAAATGAAATTTTTAAAATTACTTCAAAAATAGATTAAAAAATAGAATGGTTGAATCAGTTTACAACTTTACAAACATTAATGTCCAGTTTTCCCACATCTTCTCCAATCTTTGTCATTTTTCTTTTTTGTTACATTAGCCTGCATCAGATAGGTGTGAGGTGGTGCCTCAGAGTTGTTTTAATTTGCATTTCTCCAGTAGTAATTTAGAGTATTTTTTTATATGATCATCTGAAAACTGCCTGTTCATATCCTTTGACCATTTATCAATTGTGGAATGATTTATATTATAAATTTGACTCAGTTCTCTATTTGAGAAATGAGGCCTTTATCAGGGAAGCTTGCTGTAAAAAAAAATTTTCCCCAGTTTTCTGCTTCCCTTCTGGTCTTGGCCGCATTGGTTTTATTTGTACAAAACCTTTTTAATTTCATGTAATCAAATTATCCATTTTATATCCTGTAATGTTCTCTATCTTTTGTTTGATCATAAATAAATTTTTTCCTTATTCATAAATCTGACAGGTAGAATATTCCATGCTTCCATAATTTGCTTATGCTATCACCCTTTCTATCTAAATCATTTTAACCTTATCTTGGTATATGTATGAGATTTTGGTCTATACCTAGTTTCAGCCAAGCTGCTTTCCAGTTTTCCCAGCCATTTTTGTCAAATAATGATTTCTTGTCCCAAAATCTTCAATCTGTGTTTGTCAAACATTAGATTACTATGATCATTTACTACTGTATATTGTGTACCTAATTTATTCCACTGATCCACCACTCTGTTTCTTAGTCCACATTGTTGTGATGATTTCTGCTTTATAATACAGTTTGAGATATGGTACTGCTAAGCCACTTCACATTTTTTTCATTGATTCCTTTGATATTCTTGACCTTTTGTTCTTTCAGATAAATTTTATTATTTTTTTCTAGCTCCATAAAATAAAGTTTGGTAATTTGGTTATGGCACTAAATAAGTGAATTAATTTAAGCAGAATTGTCATTTTTATCATGTTGGCTTGGCCTACCTATGACCAATTAATATTTCTCTAATTGTTTAAATGTGACTTGTGTGAAATGTTTTTTCCCCACTTAAGAGTATTTTATTTTTCCAATTACAGGTAAAGATAGTTTTCAACATTCACTTATATTATATTAAACATATTTCCACATTAGTCATGTTGTGAAAGAAGAATCAAAACAAAAGAGAAAAACCATGAGAAAGAAAAAAAGAGAGAAAACAGTATGCTTTAATTTGCATTCAGACTCCATAGTTCTTTCTCTGGATGTGGATAGTATTTTTTATCATGAGTCTTTGGAATTGTCTTACTTAGATCATTGTATTGCTGAGAAAAGCTAAGTTTATCAAAGTTGTTCATTGCACAATGTTGCTGCTACTGTGTATGACGTTCTTCTGGTTACTTCACTCAGCATCAGTTCATGTAAATCCAGGTTTGTGAGAAGTGCTTTGCAATTGTGTTTATATAGTTTCTGGGTTTGTCTTAGCAAGTAGATTCCCCAATATTTTATGTTGTCTGAAGTTATTTTAAATGGAATTTTTCTTTTATTTCTTCTTGCTGGATTTTTTGGGTAATATATAAAAATGCTGATGATTTATGTATAACCCCATCATTTCAGAGATGAATGAGTCCAAGGGAGGTTAAGCGAATTGCCCAATCGATCTTGGAGGCATATTTGATCAAACCCAAAACCTGTAGGCCACAGGTTTCCTCATCTGCAAAAGGAGAGGAGTTGATGTCTTAGAAGGTTCCTTCTAGCCCTAAATCTTTGATCCTGTGACTATAAATTGTATAATAGTTGCACATAGTATGGTAGAAGGGAAGAGAGAAAGTAGGAAAGGCTTTGAGCAGAAGATGGCTCCTTGCACCCTTGAAACTAAGGATTCTAAATGGAAAATGTGAAGGAATGCATTCCTTGCATGAGGAGAAACCTGTGTTAAGACATAGAAACTATCCTCTCTCTGCTTCCTTTCAAAGCCTGTGTACTAGATATATCCAACTAGATTTTTCAACAGGTATCGCAAACTCAAGTCCAAAATAAAACTCATATTCCCAGCCCTCTCCCTTCCTCCTCAAAGCAAAAGAAAACAATAAATCAACCTGTTGCTTATAGTAAGCTTTCCTGTTTCTGTTAGAAAGCAACACCCTTCCAAATGCTCAGGTTTATAATCCCGTCTTTATTCTTTACTTCCTCTCTCCACCTCCTTCACCCCTCCCATATCCAATCAGTTGCCAAGTCTTCTGGAATCTACCTCTGCAACGTCTCTTGCATCTACTTAGTCACCACCCTAGTTTTGATTATCACTTTGAACCTGTACTAATGCAACAGCCTGTTGGTCTCTGCCTGAAATCTTTTTCCCAGATTGATTCTTCATACAATTTGCCAAAGTGATATTCCAATAACATCCCACAGTATCACTCCCCTGCTCAAATTCCAGTGATTCATTATTTCCAGAATCAAGTACAAACTTGAGCTTTTGAGTTAAAAGCCTTTCCCAACCTGGCTTCAATTTTTCTTTCCAGGGTTATCATGTGTTGCTCCCCTTCATTTACTCTTCAGTCCAACTAAACTAGCCTTTTTGCTGTTCTACACACATTACATCTTTTTCACTTTGCACAAACTCTCATCCAGGCCTTGAAAGTGTACTCCCCGAGACACTCTCTCTTAACCTTTGGCTTTTGGATTGGAATCCTTAATTTTTTTCAAACTGAGCTCAAGTGCTGCCTACTAGAGGCATTTCCCTAGCTGTAAGTGCCTTCCCGTGTCCCTAACTCTTAACTGTTCCTGCTCTAACATTTTATTATTCTCTTTGGGGAATAAGTGAATCTTTAGGGCCACCTGTTGATTGGCATTATCATTCTTTGAAGGACAAGAAGCTGTCAAGTGCTCAGCCTGTTCAGTTTCTCTTTCTGTTGGAAGGAACTCATTCCTTTAGCTTAGCTCCAAGGCACAAGTATCTTTCTTCCCTTTCTTTCTTGTCACACTTTGCATATTCCTGAAGTAAAGAAGTCCTGTTTGCCGTTTTTTTTCCCTTGTTTTTACCAGTAACCCCTTCAACTTTTGTTAAAGAACAATTTACCTAGAAATTGAGGAGACTTTCCTCTAGTCTATTTACCTTCTTTTTAAAAAGGGAGACTAGCCTGTACTTTGGGCATAGAGCATTTACTTGTCAGTGGAAGATAGTCATTGCAAAATCTGTACAAGCTGTTCTTTGACCTCTTTAAATGACTTGCCCGTGGTCACATAGCTTTTAAGTATTAACAGGATTTCAGCTTGGCTCTTGCTGACTACAGGCCTACCTCCCTACCCAGTGAACCACTTAGTTGCCTCAAATACAGACTCTAAAGACCTTCACAGACTTTCCATAGATTGGGGATGACCCCAATCTGCCATTCCAATATTATTTTACATTATTATTATTGTTATTGTTATTATTATTATTATTTTACAAATGGAAGCAATGATACTTTCAGGAAGAGAGATTTTCAAATCCTCTGTTGCTTCTACCATAAGCTCTTGAGTCCAATGATAAACCTTGATTGCTGTAATGAGTATTGCTTACATTCATATAGCACTGTAATTTTACAAAGTAATTTTTAAAAATTACTTTTAAAAATTAATCCTGCAAGGTAGGTAGTACAAGTGTTATTTTTCTCATTTTTACAGATGAGGAGAGTGGGACTTGGAAATTTTAAGTGGCTTGCCAATTGTGACACAGGAAAGAAGTATCAGAGCCTGCACTCAGACCCACATCTCTTTTAGCCAAAGAAACTAATTCAGTCTTTTGACTGCATTTAGAGAAGATGTCTGCAACAATGGAAGGAACAGTCTCACTCTACTTGTTCCTAGTGATAACACCTCTATGATACTGTGTTCAGTTCTTGGTGCCACATTTTAGGAAAGATATTGACAAAAGAATGTGTTCAGAGTGGGATGAACAGATGGTAAAGATTCAGCAGGGCTTGCGGTTATGTGTATTAGTTAAATGACCTGGGTACATTTAGCATTGAACAAAGAAGACTTTAAGTGTCCAGATTTAAGGTACATAATAGCTGTCTTCAATTGTCTTAAGAGCTATCTTCTGAAAGAGTTATTATACTTGCTGTACGTGCTGAAGGCTGAGCTAGAGGCAGTGGGTGGAAATTGAAGTTAGGTTCAATGTAGTAGAAAATTGCCTAATAAAAGCAGAAGAAATTGTCTGGAAGTTTTCTTGCTTTCTTACCCATTTTTGTCTATCAGTATAATGAACTCTTCTTCCGGTTAAGGAAACTGCCTATGCAGATCAGCCCCTTTGTTGCTTCATCCTTAGAAAGGTGCCTAGGGCACTAAGAGGCTAACTGACTTGCCCAGTGACTTCTTTAAATCACACTGAAATTGTGCTGGTTTAACTGGAGGTTTGGAAAAAAAGATGTCAATGTGGCCTTCTAACAGTTCCTGGAGTTCTCCTAGTTGACATTTCTGCCATGCTTTTCCTATCTCCCAGGGACAAGCCACCATTGGCTATAAATAGCCAAACTAGCTAAAAGGCATTTACAGGTAGGGTAGGGAGAAAGAAGAGGAAACATTCTAAGAAATGAAATGAAGTAGAGAAATGTTTGCTGGACTGTGGCTAGAAGCTAGAGAAGTGGGATTGTTGGTTTGAAGGTAATCTCCGAGAGTGGTGGGTGGTGTCTGGGTGCATTTAAGGTCTCAGGTTTGCTGCGGCCAGTATATTTGAATGTTGGCTTGAGAAGTGCTCATTAGAAGCAATTCCCGGGCTCAGATAATAAATAACTATTCAGAACTAGGGACCATACAAACATTTGTACAAGGAGGCTCTACTTAGTACTCAAAGATGTTCTGGGAATGCTTTTGGTTGCTGCAGAAAGATGGTCTGTAGGGGCAGCTAGGCGGCACAGTGGATAGAGCACTGGCCCTGAAGTCAGGAGGACCTGAGTTCAAATCCAGCCTCAGACCAAACACTTGACACTTACTAGCTGTGTGACCCAGGGCAAGTCACTTAACCCCAATTGCCTCAACAAAAAAAAAAAAAGGAAGATGGTCTGTTTGGATTTCTTAGCCTGTGAACTTACATAGTGCAAGGAAGAGTAGTTTGTGTCAGACAAAAAGGGATTTTATGCATAGGGCCCCCTTATATACTTCTTCCCTTCAGAAACTCTTTGATCCAGCCAAACTGGCCTTGCTGATACTCATTAATGACATTCGAGCTTTGGCTCAATCATTGCCTTTGCACAGGCTGTGACTCCATAGCTGGAATGCACTTCCCTCTTAACTTCCCCTTCTTAGGTATCCCCATAGTTTCCTTCAAAGCTCCGATCAAACACCATCTCCTTTATGTCCTTTCTTGATCATTCTCCTCCATCTGCTGACGACTCTCCTCTTCTCCCCATTACTTATATTTATTTTGTGTCTGATCCATAATAAAGGCTAAAAAATGCCTAAAAATATATTTTCTCTGTATTTGTATATTTTTGCATATATGCACATTGTACATAATCTGTTCAAATTAAATATATATAGAAAAACACATTTGTATACATACATATATACATATGAACAATTTATATATAAATATATAAAGAATGTATATGAATACACACATACACTTTAGTGGCTTGACGGCTAGTCTTGGAATAAGAAAATCAGTTCAAATCCTACCTGCAATCCCCAACATGACTCTTGGCAAATCACAACCTTTCAGTGTACTAGGGAACTTTTTAATACTAGAAATTTAACAGCAATTGGCCGTCTGCGCTGAGGAAGTGGCCTCTGCTGGGATTTTCATTAAAAAAAAAATGCCAGAAAACTAGAAACAAAGTAGATAGATGCCCATGGATTAAGTAATGACTAAACAAATTGTGGTACTGTGAATGTAATGGAATATTATATTATGCTGTAAGAAATTATGTATGTGATGAATACAGAGAGGCATGGAAGGATCTCTATGAACTGATGCACAGTGAAGTAAGCAAAGCCAAGAAAACAACATATACAGAAACTACAGCGTAAATGTTAAGAACCATCGCAAAACAACAAAAAAGTATTTCAAAGAAAGCACACAGAATAATTTTGACTGCAAATAAGAGATATGAGAAGAGTCCACGGGTATGGAACATTGCATATAATTTTAGATTTTTTTTCCTTTTAAAGAAGTCTTTGTTATGAGAGATGGCTCTCCGGGAGGGGCTAGAGAAGGGCTACAGGGTCGAATCTAGACGTGAAAACAAAAGGTAACAAGTATTTAAAAAAACAGATTTCGTTTATACCCATTTGGCCTCTACTGCTATGCCTACGTCTCCCCTCACATACTGCCTTTGAGGGCCGGGCCCGTGTTGATTTTGGGCTTTTGTCTCCCGCGGCACCCAGCAGTCACCGTTCCGACTCCTAGCGGGAGCTGAATCAATGCCGCGTGACTCGGGGCTGCCTGGAGACACTGGCCACGAACGGCGGTGCTCATCGCTCCACCGATGCATTACGTAGCGGCAGTGCGGGGAAAGGCAGGGAGGGGGCTGGGGGAGCATCACCATTGAGCAACAACCGGCGGCAGGCTGGGAAATCGCTCCAGCTTTCAGAGGTTCAGGGTTACCCCGAGGCCCGGCTCAGGGCGGTCCTGATTCGGACGTCCCACCCCCGTCATCACCCCGGGAAAAGAGGGGGCCGGGAACTCGTTAACGCCCTCACCCTGGGAAAGAGGAGCTTTAGCGCCGTTCTTCGGGCAGCCCGAACCGGCTTACTTGGCGGGCGGAGCCAAGGCCAGGGGGTGGGGAGGGATCCGAACCCAGCCCGCTACCTAGAGCTCCGGGTCAACTCGCCATCCAACACCCGGCACCTTCGTACAGTTCCACCCACACCCCAGCCTCTGGCCCGAATGCCCCGCCCTTCTTCCGCTCTTCAGACTCCCAGGAGTTCAGAGGTAGGAGCCCAGAGGCCTCGGTATGGAAGCCCAAGCCGGTCGTCCAATGGGCTTCGGGAAGGAGCCCGTCACACCAGACTCGTCCGGTTTGCCTATTGGCTAGCGTCTTCCTGGTGCGAGCAGCATGAGCCAATGAACACGCGTCCTTCCACCCTGCGCTCTCGGGAGGGGGCGGTATCTCGAGCTTCAGGCACCGGTTGGTGGCGTGGTGATGGAAGGGGCGTGACTAACGACTTCGAACCTCCTCCGCCCGCCGTTCATTTCTCGGGGCTCCGCCCCTTTGGTTTCAGTGTGTTAGTAGCCTGTCAGTCACGGCGCCGGCGGTAACCAAGGAAGGGAAGGGAAGCAGGCTGTTAGGCTGACTGACTGACTGACTGACTGGAAGAGGAGCCCGTCGGCAGCCCCGACATGGAGTTCGTGGAGCTGCTGGGGCACCCGGAGGAGCTTTACAACCTCCTGTGGTTCAAGATGGGGGGAGCCAGGAAGGTGATGCCCAAATTGGACCAGGTGAGTGGGGCGTCGCCCGAGGCCCCCGCCGGGCCGCAGCCCGGGTCCGATGCGCGCCCTCCCCCTCCCTCCTCCTCCTCTTCCTCACCGCAGACCAGCCCTCTAGTCTGGAGCCCCTTCGGGCTGTCAGCCCGCCTCCAGCCTGGGACAGGTGAATGATCCTCTGCAGCTCCTCCCAAGGTGCTTATTGTGCACATCCAGCGGTGCCGCCCCTCCCCCTCCGCCCCCAACATAATCCCTGGGGCGTAGTAGGCGCTGAATAAATTCTGATTGTAGTGGGTTCCTAGTTTTCGTAGATGGAAAGGAATTTGGAGATCATTTAATTCCAGTTACCCTCAGCCTCTACATCCCCCACCCCATTTTACCAAGAGGGGAAATAGTAGGCATCGTAGAGCTGGGGAGATTTTCAGAATCATCTAGTCATAGGATCATGGGGACCTCAGACTCAAGGTCAACCACCCTCATTGTACAGGTGAGGTCACGAAGTTTTGAAGCCAGGTCCTGACTTCATATCCAGAACTCTTGTCCAGGGTCAATGTAGCAGAGGCAAAATTCATGATAAAATGAAATTTCAAAGTGAAATTGAAAAAACAAAAACATCAGATAAAGTGGAAAAAAGCCTTGTAAATGAATTTAAGTCCGGTTTTTCTAATACAGGCTCTTCTGAATGTTAACTCAGGGTGACAGTTTCCTCCTTTGCAAAATAAATAGTATGAGCCAGTTATTTTTTTTTCTTTTACATCCTTTTCAAAAATTTAATAGTATTTTATTTTTTCCAGTTAATGTAAAGACAGTTTTCAATATTTAACCAGTTAATTTCTAAATCTCTTTCACCTCTAAATACTAAGCTGCCAGGTTCAGGGCTCTTGCCCTGATACTGGAGCGTGAAAAGAGAACTATTTCCTATGAATTAGTCGAAGAATTGGGTTGTAGTAAGGGATTGGTCACCAGCTGTGTGATCTTGGGTAAATCTTCTTTTCTCTCTGTTTCCCCCATCTTCCGTAAGATGAAAGGGTAGATTTGAGGATGTCCAGAACTGGGCATTTGAGAGAATTTGCTTTTGAAAGGCTAGAGAGTCGCTCTTGAAGCCTGGAGATACTAGCTTAGGTTTCTACAGGAATTTTTTTGAAAAGTCTGTCACAGTCAAATGAACTTTAGCAGAAGATTGTCCAGAACAAAAGAAATACAAGGAAACATTTGTCCTTTAGGAGTTTCCTTCTAGAGTTATTCACCAGAAACAGCCATTTACTTTGTTAAACCACAAATTAAGAAATTGCAAGGTTGAGTGGTAAAGATTAGGATTACCTAATGAATTAAAAGTGAGGGAAATGGGGCAGCTAGGTGGCTCAGCGGATAGATCACTGGCCCTGGATTCAGGGAGACCTGAGTTCAAATACATCCTCAGACACATAACACTTACTAGCTCTGTGACCCTGGGCAAGTCACTTAACCCCATTGCCTAACCAAAAAAAAAAAGTGAGGGAAATACTAAGCAGATTTTAGAGGGCTAGTTTTTATTTGAACCTTGAAAGTTGGGCAAAATTTGGATTGTTGGAGAGGAGGGCAAGGGCAAGGGTCATTCCATTAAGAGCATGAGAAAAAACATGGAAGTGGGATTGATCTTGGTCCGTTTGTGAAAAGATATGGATACCACCTGGGTTTTTGAGGAACAGCCCTGGGAACCCTGAGGAAGCTCATAGAACATGAATGGAAGGTGGAAGATTTTGAAATTGATGTGGTAAGCAAAGCAACAAAAAGTTGCCAGATGGGGAGTGATAATGATGAAAACAACTGGTCAAGTGTTAAGCACTTAACTGTGTACCAGGCATAGTGCTATACAATGGAATGCGAAAGGAAAAGCAAAAACAGTCTTTGTTTTTGAGGCTCTTTCATGCTAGTGGGGAAGACCACATATATAAAACATAACATATAAGATAAATGCAAAGTAAATAGAAGCTAACCCCAGAGAGTATGGCACTGGCAGCTGGGTACCTCCTAGATTAAACAGAGCTTGAAATGAGCCTTAAAGGAAGCCAGTGATCTAAGAGGGGGAGGTTAATAAAGAGTACCTCCCAGGCACAAGGAGCAGACTGTGAAAAGTCACTTAGATAGGGTATGGAACGTTATGTTCAAGGAACTGCAAGTAGGCCAGTTATTAGGAGGTAGTAGAATCTAAGGAGGGCAGGAGAATGTAAGAAGATAGGGAAAGTAGGTGCCAGGTTATGAAGAGCTTTAAATACCAAACAAAGGGGTTCATTTTTGACACAGAGTATATGTAATATGATCAGACCTGAATTTAAGAAAATTTACTTTGGCAGCTGAATGGAAAATGAATTGAAATGGGGAAGGAACTTGAGGCAAGGAGATCTATTAGAAAATTATTGTAATCGTCTAACAAAAGATTATGAGGCTTGAACCATGGTGCCCACTTTGTGAGTAGAGAAAAGAGGACATAGCAGAGAAGAGATGTGAAAGCAGAAACAACATTTGGCAACAGATTGGATAAGTGGAGTGATTGAGAGAGTAAATAGAGGTTGTGAATCTGGGTGACTGAAAGGTTGATGTTCCTTTCATAGGACAGTTTAGAACAAGGGTAGGACTTGGGAGAAAAGATACTGTTGTGTTGTTGAATTTGAGATGTGAGGTGAGAGTTGGGAGTTAATGATATTGGAGTGTTTAAAGCCATAAAAATGGATGCTTATCAAGGAATCCTTGAGAAATGCTTAACCTCTGGAGAGCAGTGCTAGAGACAGGAAGATTGCAGGATAAGCGTTATTACTGAGGCAGTTTGTTATTAATGGGAAAGTTTACCAAACTATATTCTTTACTTAGTTTCTGCTCCTTAAAATACTTTCCCCTCATATAGGGTGAACAAAGAGTTAAGAATGACTCAGTTTGCAATCCTGAGTGACTAGAAAGATATTGGTACCCTTAACAGAAATTGAGAACGTATAAGAAAGAATAGGGGGAGATATTCAGTAGGTAATTAGTGATATGGGACTGGAGCTCAGGAGAGAAACTAGGGCTGGATATATAAGTCTGATAGTAATCTATACGGAAATAGTAACTGAACTACTTTGGGCTGCTGATGCTGCCAAAAGGGTAGAGACAAGAGGGCCTAGAACAGAGCCTTGGAGGTAAATCCATATTACTTTGTAAGTATTTGAATGAATAGGTGACTGACATTAGATGATCTGTCAAAAACCTATACTTCAAAAACAGATTTTGCAGATTTTTTACTTTTATAACAAAAGGGTCCTTTTCTCCAAAATAAAAGTTTCACTTGTTGGCAATGGTCCATTAAATGGTGACCACAGTTAGGCTGCTGCTTATTTTCATGCTTTCTGATGGATCATCAGTGTAGCTAACTCCTTCCACTTGTGCTTCTACTCCTTTTCATACTTTGTGGTTCTTGTCCAAGGCACTGGAGGTTTTCTGGTAAGTGTTCAAGGAGGACTAGCACCTCTGGTGTGAGGGTTTGCTGAACCCTTTTCAGGGCTGCTTATCCACCTTTGTTGTCTACCTGGCACTCCACTCTCACCCATGGCTCCAAGAAGCTGTAGCATGTGAACACGCTTTGGCAAACTGTTTCGACAGACAGGCTAAACCAGGTTGAAGATAACCAGGGGGCCTCAAATTGGTCAGTGCGTTCTAATAGAGGGATGTCTACCCCAACCACGTGAAGACTTCCCCTGCTGGAATGGGCATATGAAAACAATTTGTTCCAACAGCGATGAAGGCTGCTGAAGCAGGTGCTCTGGAGCCCTTAGAGCGTGGTCAAGGCATCAGAGATGCCAGGGTCATCCACAGCATCCCCAGCCATTGCTAGTCATCTTGACTTTTGTCTTGCCACTGGACTTCAATGACTGAAAGCGTGAGGCACAGAGAGACTGTGTGATTCTGCCTCACTTAAATCCATTTCTTGAATGAGTCAAGATATCACTCTATGATGTCATTGGTCCTCTGAAAACGAAGGACAAACAATATTCCGAAGATGTCTCTCCATCTCTGTCACTACACGACCACACACACCACCTTGTTTTCTAGTCGTAATGTTGCCATGAAGTCTTTTGTTCCACTTCTTTGATGTTGTCTACTGCCATTTGGATGACCTACAATTTTGATTCTTTAAAACTTTTGGTGTTTCTTGATTTGCAGCCATTAGTTCATCACTGGGGGGATTATTGGAATTAGAAAGACAGGCTTTGGTAACAGTGAGCATCATACTATCCTTGAGAACATTCTTTGTTTTCCAAATGCAGTCCAGTCTGTTCTTCTCTTGTTCCATTCTGAGCCTATCTCATTGTTCATCTACAATGCTTGCCTGAAGACAAATGTAATGTTGGTTTCCTATCCAGTTGTATTTCATTATCTGGACAATATCCATTACTTTTCCACTTTGTTTTTTCTATATGGATTGCCATACCAGTTTCTTAGGTGGCTGTGGATCTCAATGAAGAATCCTTATGATGTTCTGGGACACTGAAGCAATTGGTACAGTATTGTCTACAAAAAGGAGCATGTCATCCTTATTGTATTTAAAATGTTCTCTTCATAGAAAATTTTTAGAATTACATTCAGTGTGCTATCTACATTTTTAAGCAGTGAAACTATCAGAGCTTTAATAGAGAGGTCTTTTGCTCTTTTTATTTTCTGATACAGAAATCTTGTCTGATGTATATAATATTTAGTCCTAGAAACCTCCCATCTTTCTACAGTGAAAGTATAGATCTGTTTTTAGCACCTACCTCATAGAAATGTGAGGATCAAATTAGATAACATCTTCAGTACATTGTAAACACTAAAGTACCATGTAAATTCTAGCTGCTATCATCATCATTATTTGTTCTCAAAGACCTACTGTAGTTTTGCATTTATTCAATCTTAACTTCCTTTTAGAGATTCTTATGTTATTGTAGCCATTCTATATATTGATCTTTTTTTTTTTCGGTTCTCCTTATTTTGCTTTTCATAATTTCATAAAGATTTTTCCATGTTTCTCAGAATTTCCCATATTTTTCATTTCTTGCTGCACAAAAATATTTAATTATATTCATATAAAGCCTTCATTTTATCAGTTATTCCTCACACAATGAGCACCCTCTTTAGTTTAGTTTTTTGTTTTTTGGTTTTTTTTTAAGTGAGGCCGTCGGGGTTAAGTGACTTGCCCAGGGTCACACAGCTAGTACGTGTCAAGTGTTTGGTCTGAGGTCACATTTGAACTCAGGTCCTCCTGACTTCAGGGCAGGTGCTCTATCCACCACTATGCCACCTAGCTGCCCCTGTTTTTATTTTTTAACCTCAAAAAGTGCTTCCATGACTATTCTGGTATATAAAGAGCTTTTCTTTCTTTGATCTCTTTGCTTGGGGTATATGCTCAATAGTGAGATCATTGGTCAAAGGATAGGAATAGTTCAGAGAATTTTCTCTCATAATTTCAAATTCTTTTCCAGAAGGGTTAGATTATTTCACAGCTCCACCAACAGTGCATTAATATACTTGTTTTGCTGTGGTCCCTCCAGGATTTGTCATTTTCCATTTTTGTCAGCTTTGCTAATTCAGTGTGTATCAGTTGGAATCTCAGAGTTGCTTTAATTTATATTTCTCTAATTATTTGTGATTTGGAGCATTTTTATTTGTCTATTGTTAACTTGGATTTCTTCCTTTGAAAACTGCCTGTTCACATCCTTTGACCGTTTATCAGTTAGGGAGTATTTCATATTATACATTTGAGTCAGTTCCCTATATATTTTGGAAATAAGACTTTTATCAGAGAAATTTGGACAGTTTTTTTACCCTGTTGACTATTTTCCTTTCTAATATTAGCCTCATTGAATTTATTTTCTTATCTAGCCCTAACCTTTCTTCTGACCTCTACTCTTGCATCTCTCAGCTATTTTAGACATTCGGAACTAGGTGTCCCATAGATAATTTAAACTCACCATGTCCAAAATTGAACTCCTTATTTTTCCTCCCAAACTTTCTCTTCTTCATAACTTTGTAATTAGGGGATATATCACCTTCCTGATCACCCAGGCTGGAAACCTAGGTGTTATCCTTGACTTCTCACTCACTTTCACTTTGCCATATTCAACGTATTACCAAGGCCTATCAATTTTATCTTTGAAACTTATATTCTCTGTTTTATCCCCTCTGACATTGTCACTACCCTAGTTCAGGCCCTCATCATCTCACAGCTGGATTATCAAAGCAGCCTTCTGATTGGTCTCCCCTGCCTCAGTTCTCTGCCTCCTCCAGGCTATCCTTCACACAGTTTCCAAAGTAATCTTCCTAAAGGCAAGTCTCACCACATCACCCGCTTGTCTCCCCCTTACTCAGTAAATTCTGTTGGTTCCCTATCCCCTCCAGAATCAAATATAAAATATTCTATTTGGAATTCAGTGCCCTTCTGGTGACTTTGATCTCCTGGCTTGCTATTCCTCTTATTCTTTCATATTCTCAACTTTGAGTATTTTTTTACTCCTGTATTCCCCTCTGTCCACATGCCTAGAATTCTCTCTCTTCTTGTTTCCTGACTTCCCTGGCTTTTCTGACTTCCTTCAAGTCCTAGCTAAAATCCTACTTTTTGCAAAAATCCTTTCCAGATCCCCCTTAATGCTGGTACCTTTCTTTTGTAGATTATCTTCAATGTATCTTGTCTGTATCTTGTTTGTGCATAGTTGTTTGCAGTCTTCTCTCCCATTAGATTATGATCTTGTGAGTAGGGACTTTTTGCCTTTCTTTGTAACCCAGCCCTTAGCACAATGCTTGGTACGTAGTAGGTACTTAATAAAATGTTTATTGATTGTACAAAAATTTTAAATTTTACACAATCAGAATTTACCGTTTTATTTTTTGTGATCCTCACTGTCAGTTGCTTAATCATGATCTCTGCCTTTCTCCACAGATCTGAAAGGTAATTTCTTCTTGCTCCACTAATTTGTTAATAATATGATCTTTTACATCTGTCATGTATCCATTTGGAGCTTATCTTAGTATATGCTATGAGCTGTTGGTCTATGCCTATTTTCTTCCAGACTGATGCCCAGTTTTTTCCCCGCAGTTTTTGTCAGACAGTGAATCTTTCCTCCAGGAACTAAGTCTTTAGGTTTATTTTATTTTTCTTTGCTTTTTGGTGAGGCAGTTGTGGTTAAGTGATTTGCCCAGGGTCACACAGCTAATAAGTGTCAAGTGTCTGAGGCCGGATTTGAACTCAGGTCCTCCTGACTCCAAGGCTGGAGGCTGTATCCATTGTGCCACCTGGCTACCCCAGTCTTTAGGTTTATTTAACACTATGCTACTTGGTGTTTACTTCTATAAATTGTTTATCAATTAGGACCAAATTGCTTTGATGCTTTGTAGTACACTTTAAGATCTGGTACTGATATAGCCCCTTATTTCCCACTTTTTTTTTACCCCCACAGTTACCGAGATTGTTGACCTTCTGTTCCTTCATATGGATTTCATTATTTTTTCTAGTTCTATAAAATAATTCTTTTGGTAGGTTCATTAGTACAGCAATGAATAAATAAATTTAGATAGTCATTTGTATAATATTGACTTTGCATAATTGTGAATAATTAATGTTTTTACAGTTACTTAGGTCTGTCTTTATTTCTGCAGAGAATGTTTTGTAGTTGGATTCATATAGTTCCAAATATAGTACAGCTTCTGTTAAGTTTTTGTCAGCACTATTTTAATCAGTGTTTTCAAATCATCTTATCCGTGGTCTTTTAATAAGACATTATAGACAAGATGAAATCCATCCCTATGTAGTTGAATGAACAATGAATTTGGATTTTATTTTAAATATTTTTTCATTTATTT
Organism: Vombatus ursinus; assembly: GCF_900497805.2. Classification (NCBI taxonomy): domain Eukaryota; kingdom Metazoa; phylum Chordata; class Mammalia; order Diprotodontia; family Vombatidae; genus Vombatus; species Vombatus ursinus. The sequence goes on from NW_020954619.1 coordinate 22,286,531, forward strand.
CATTAAATATTTCCCAATTATATGGAAAAAATTTTAGCATTCATTTTTTTTTTTAATTTTGAGTTACACGTTTTCTCCCTCCTACCTTTCCCCCCACCTTAGAAGGCAAGCAATTTGATATTGATTATACATGTGAAATCATGCAAAACATTTCTATATTAGCCATGTTGCAAAAGAAAATACAGTCAAAAAATGAGGAAAATTTTAAGGCATGTTTCAGTCTGCTTTCAGAGTATTATATATATCATTTCTCTCTATGGATATGGATAGCATTTCTCATCTTGAGTCCTTTGGATTTGTCTTAGGTTTTCTTTTGAAATCACAGTTGATCGTCCTTAAAATATTGCTGTTACTGTGTGTACAGTGTTCTCCTGGTTTTGCTTGTTTACTTTGCATGATGAGCAATGGATTTGGAGCCTTGAGTTGGGTTCAAATTCTTAGTAATTTACTACCTGTGTGATCTTGGGCAAGTTGCACAGCATCTCTGGGTCTCGGTTTCTTTTATCTCTAAAATAAGATCATCTCTAAAGTTCATCTGTCTCTTACTTCCTATGATCCTACTGAAAATAAGGGGGAAAGAGTAGGGGTATAAGAGATACAGGAAGGGAGATAACTTCTGTCCCTAGTTCTGGAGATGCAAGATGTATTAAAATATGGTATAAGGAAAAGTACAGCCTTCTATAAGAAAGTGGTTTTTAGATATGGTCATTTGGATTCAGTCAGAGCATGAATAACTAGATAGAGTTAAGGAATAGGTGAATTTACTATTAAAATAAAAATGAAAGCTAATGTCAAAAAATGAAGGCTAATGTTAATTTGTTTATAGGAAAGTGTTATCAAGCTGATTTTTTAAGTGAAACAGAAGTTGATTTCATTAACATTCCTACCCTTTCTATTCATTCTTCTTTGCTCCTTAGATATGAGACGGAAATAGTTGATTCCTGGAATTTTTTAAGTATTCTAAGACTAAAGTTACTTTAAAAATGTGTGTGTGTACTTTTTAATATATATATATGTGTATATATATACATACATACATACATACATACATACATACACACACATATCTCCCAGTCTTAATTTTTGCTAGGAAAACATTTAGCTTGAGCAGTTAGGGAAGTTGGTTTGAAATTCTTATCAGATTTCTCCCCCCCCCATTATATTTACATCAGAAAAATTGGTAGATAATACTTTTTCTTTTGTACAATTTACCTTTATTCTTTTCTTTTTGTTATTTACTCGTGTCTGACTCTTAGGGACCTCATTTGAGATTTTCTTGGCAAAGATACTAGAGTAGTTTGCCATTTCCTTCTCCAACTCATTTACAGATGAGGAAATTGAAGCAAACAAGGATGAGTGACTTGCCCAGGGTCACATAGCTAGTAAGTGTCTGAGGCCACATTTGAATTCAGGAAGATTAGTCTTCCTGACTTTGAGCCTGGCACTCTATCCACTGTACCACCTAGCTGCCCCTTATTTCTTATTGAGGGAGGATAAATAGTCTAGTGAGCTACCAGCCTGAATTGTAGTCAAAAAGGGAAGGTAGTCAAGTACTATAACAGGAATATCCAGCTTTCTGATAAGTTCAAGTCTTATTTTGTAGGGAGTAGCAGCTGTAGTATCTAGGCTTAAGGAAATAGATTATTCAAGAAATACTGAACTTTTTGAGAATAACACATGGTGTTATTTTTTTTTTAATGAGAATAACAGCATGGTGTACCATAGAATTAACACTTGTTTTGAAGTTGTGAGACCTGTGTCCAAATATGTGACCCTCAGCAAAAACTCACCTATTCTGGTTCTCAGTTTCCTTTTGTGTAAAGGAAGTTGGATTAGATAAATATCTATACGGACCCATCAAATTCTCTAAATCTGTGAATTTTTAATAAGGAGGTAAGTGTTAAAGTTTAAAGTGAAAGGAACTAGGAGTGCTAGGTCCTTCAGTGGGTTTTAAGGGGTTAAGGAAGTGGGCACTTGTTATTCCACGTGTGGGGGCGGAGCATGGAGTGGAAGTGGGTGTCCCAGGCCTTTTGGCTGTTTATCTGGCTGCAACTGGGGAGTGTGTGTTTGTTTTGGGGCCAGGAAGTCAATACCGCCGTATTCCTAGTCTGTCGATCCTCTATCCTGGAGCCATGGAAAGGAACTCCTGACTGCCTCTGCACTGAACCCCACCTCCCATGGCTGCTGCCTGCTGCACCAAGGCTGGGGCCCTTTTCAAGCTCACGATGGGGCTGACTCCTGCAGCAGCACCCAGGGCTTCTGGGATAGGGGTTGGGAACTCCCAGCGCTGTTATGTCTTTGCCTTCTTCCCCTGGACTACTAGTAGGGATTGGTGCAGAGGGGAAGGAGTGTATTATTGGCCCCCTGCTATCTCTCGCCTGCCCCAGCACCGTGCCTCTTCAAGTTCTACCTCCACCTCCACCTCCACCTCCACCTCCACCTGTCTTCTCTGTCCACAGGACACTCTCAGCGATGGCCTGAAAACTTGTTACAAGTACTTGAACCAGACCAGCCGCAGCTTTGCAGCAGTTATCCAGGCACTTGATAGCGAGCTTCGGTGAGTACTATCAGCTACTGTGTACTTCTTGGAAGGAGAACCTCCTTTATGGGGTAGTTGACTCATCTCATTTATGTAAGATAGAACTGAGGTTGTTGTGAAGAGTTGACTTGAATGCAGCCTAATATTCCTTCTTTTGTGCAACGTGTCTTGTCTAGATTATTTGCCAACCCATATAAAAGTGTCCAGAGTTGAAATTTCCACATTTTTCATAGGAATGCACCTTGAGGCACCTTGACATTTAATGAAGTTTGAAAAGGAGACTAGCATAGTTCACTTTTAGAGGGCAGTGGCAATTTTATTCCTGCAGGTTTTGTAAGTTAATTTTTTTTGGTCAGTGCCTCTGTGTGCATGCTCAGTGTTTAAACTAAAATCCCTTTATGTCTCATTTTCTTGACTGCAGAGTATTTGTAACATTTTGTATGCTAGCCCTGTGTATATTTCTTTTTAGTTAAATATAACTAATTGTGTGGGGATAGTGATAACAGCCAGTTATTAGTTAGAATCAATACACATGAATAAGGAAAACTAATACAGGTACAGTTAATTACAAAGAAAACTTTAGGTGGATTGTAAATTTTCACATGGTTATCAGTCAGAGGGTGTTGTTGCATGTAAAGGTGGGGGGCTGTAAGCCAGGAGGCACTCCTGACCTTGAATGTGTGATATCCAAAGTTTATTTATCTTTTGTTCAGTTTGAAATCTTTCTCTGTAATCTGATTCTTAATATATAAGATGTGCTGAATGGTAAACCAAACACAACTCATGAAAAAAGAAGTTTACTGTTGAAGGACTTAACTGCCTTTTTGAGGGGGGGTGCTTTTTATGATTTGTCTTTGAGTCATATGAGTATATTTCTTTAATATTAACATACATGTTTGAAAATCATATCAAATTCCTTCCCTCCTTAATGGGGTATAATGTATAGAGCACTCTGTCTACACTGAGGCTGCAAAAGAAAAAGAAAACAGGCTCTGTCTTAAAGGAGTTTACATTCTAAATTAATATTTTGGTTAGCTGAAAGTTATTCATACCTATTATACATAGATTACCAGTTTTTCAAAACTGAACATTAGTGAATCCTTGCTTCAGAAGGCACTTCAGAAACCTCTCAATACCTCATCATCCACTTGAACTAATGCAATAGTCTCTTAAAAGATATTCCCACTTTTATCTTTTTCCCTTTCCAGCCATTCCTTTACACACCAGACTACTTTGCTTTTGCATAGATTTAATTTGTTATTTGCTCAAAGCCTCCCTATCAGCTACTAAGTAAAATGTTTCCTCCTTTGTCAGGCATTCATAGACCTTCGAATCTGGCCTTCTACTTTTACAGACATTTCTTTTTTGTAATTTACTTATTTTCCTTCTCTCTTGCTCCACTCTTTTAAATTTTAATTGATATATTTTGTTTTAATTTCACCCTCATTACCATAATATTCCATCTCCTTCTCCCCAGAGAGGAACAAGGAGTAAAAAAGAAAGAGGGAGGAGGGAGTAGCAGTTCATTAAAACTAGATCAATTTAATCTTTAAGTATATGCAAGGTTCCCACCCCCACTCCCTCTGATGTTCACCTCTGCGAAGAGGGTACATGTCCATTTTCCTGTCTCTTTTTCTGAACATGCTTTGTGATTATAAAATAAAACCATTGAAATTTTTTGGTTGTTGTTATTTCCATTTACATCGTTTAGTCATTTTTGAATTGTTTTCCTGGTTTTGCTTATTTCACTTTGTGTTAATTAGTATAAGTTCTACGCTTTTCCATATTCTTCATAGCCAGCCTTAATTTCATAGTATTCTGCTCTAATCTTCTCTATGCTTCAATCAAACTGGATGATTCCACCCCTTCTCTAGAGACCTAGTAATTTCCCCACCTTGATAACCTTTATTTGCCCTAGTTGTTATTCTTGAAGTGTTCTCTCTTCTTCTGTCTTGGAAATTCTTCCATTTCATTGAAAGCCCAAAAGGAAAGGTATGAGGGGAGGGATGTTTAAGAAGTTTCAAGAACATGACACGTCCCAAGGAAATTGCTGGTGGTAATGCAGCCTCTCACAAGAGTGGTCCCTCTACTGGAAGGGTAAAGAAACCTTATCATTACATGCTGGGTACTGTGACTTTCTGTGAAATCAGACATTATCAGAAGCCCACTTAACTTAAGATTAATAAACTTCTCTTGTAGTGTTTGATACATAGAATTGCTTAGGACTTCAAAACAAATCTGTGCTTCCAGAATGCAGCAGTTGGTGCTTTTCAGGAGGCAAGTGAAGCCTTTCTGGCTGGCCCATATGAGGTTACCTGCCTATATGCTTTCCAAACCAAGTGTCACAGTCATGGCAAAAGATAGCCAGCATGCTGCATATGTGGAGAATGTGCTTAAACTCCACTATGTGGAAACTTTCTTCATTATCAAAACAGAAAAAAAAAGACCTCTTCTTCATGTTATTGGTAGTTTTGAACATTAGATATTTTCCCCCATGGGGTCGAAAGGTACTTAAGCATATGATTGTGAATGGGGAAAATGGGGGTTAGAAATCAAGTATTGGTAAGTTTTTTTCCATTTTCATTTATGTGCAAATTTTGAGAATAAATGCAAGGACATAAAGCATTAATGCAATCAAAAAATGTTTCCATGAGAAGTTTCAACAATTCAACTTTATAACAATTATAAATAAACGTGTTAACTTTGTCTGGACAGTGCCCACATTTGGGTTTTTTTTAAACAAGTAAATTTCTTATTGGTGGTAACCGAAGGGTGTTTGTAGCATTTTTATCATACAGTAGATTCTATCCATTTACTATACTTTTCTGAGTTGTTTTACATGAAAGTACTTGTTTTTAATATGTCTGACTTGTGTGCTGTTCCTGTAAGTTTACTATTAAAATATATTAAACTACAAAAAGAAAGATGGAAAGAAAGAAAGCACAATTCACATGCCTTCCCCTCCATAAAACTTTCCCAGATTTTCTCAATTGGTAACAACTTTTATTCCCTCAGACCCTATGTAGCACTTGGCACCTCTATAAACTTAAGGTGTCTTTTTATTGTAGAGAGAGGGGAGAGTGTGTGTGTTTGGGGGGGTGTGGGGGTGATTTCTCCCTGCAGGTCTACAAGTGTCTTAAAGGCAAGGGACACCCCCCAGGCCCTTAAAAATGTTCATTGAGTTGAATTTACATAGTGTTTTTACTTTACATACATTGTCTCATCTGAACCTATAGCCGCAATGGGAAGGAGGTTGAGTAAGTATTATTTTCCCCACTTCACAAACTAAAGCTCAGAGACAGATTAAGCAAGTTGCTCAAGATTATATAAGTACTCAGTAGTGGTGTCAGAGCTCAAATCTGTGCCTTCTGAGCCCTCCAGTCTGGTACTCTTTCTCCTGTACCATGTATAGGTATAGGACATAGTATACCACGAAAAGTGCTGAATGAATATTTGGTATGTATGAAACCTTTTTTTCTTTCTTTAATTGCTGTGGGGCATATGACCAGTAGCAAAATCATTGAGTCAGGGGGTATGAAGGCAGCTAAGTGTTGAAGTGGACAGAATGTGGCCTGGAGTCGAGAAGACTTCAAATCCAGCCTCAGATACTTAGTAGCTATGTAACCTGGCAAGTCACTTAACCTGTATTTGCCTTAGTTTCCTCAATTATCAAATAGGGATAATAACAGCACTTACCTCCCTACATTGTTGTGAGGGTCAAATGAGATAATATTTGTAAAGCACATAGCACAGTACCTGGCACATAGTAAGTGCTATGTAAGTATTAGCTATTAGCTATTCTTAAATGAAGTTATTCACTTGGTTAGCATAATTTCACAGTATTTTCCAGAAGAATTGGAACAGTTTATAGCTTTAAGTGTCAAGTATCTGAGGTTGAATTTGAACTCAGGTCCTCCTTACTCCAAGGTCTATCCCCTGTGCCACCTAGCTACCCCAACACTAACAGTTTGTCTTTCATTGTCTTTTCCTATTTGAATATAAGGTGAAATCTCAGTTGTTTTATTTGCTTTCTGTCCCCACTCCCAACCCCCACCGCAGATTTTTATTGCTATTTTTTATTTTTATATTGCCCATCTTTCCCCATTGTATCCCTTTTCCTACCTCCCTCCCAAGAGCCATCTCTTTGAAACAAAGAATTATTTTTAAATATTATGAGTTTTGAATACATTAATTTGCTGTTTTAAATGCTAGTGTTAATATTATATATGACATATCATTGAAATATTTTGTAGCTTGTGGAATGCCCTAGTAGATAAATTTCTTCAGTCAATACCTTGAGATGTAAATATTTCTACCTCTTTTTTTTTTTCTCAGCAATGCTGTGTGCATATTTTACCTGGTTCTTCGAGCTCTGGACACTGTGGAAGATGACATGACAATCAGTATGGAAAAAAAGGTCCCATTGTTGCAAAATTTTCACTCTTACCTGTACCAGCCAGATTGGAGGTATATGGAAAGCAATCAAAAGGATCGGCAAGTCTTAGAGGACTTTTCAACGGTATTAGAGCTAAAAATAATCCTCTTAGTTTACTGACAGATGACTCATTGTTGCCAGCTAATTGCCAAAGGCATGAGCCAACTCTGTAAGAAATTATACAGGGTTCAGAATTGATTTTTGGCATTGTAGTAGGGCAGGTCCCAATTTACCAAAATGTCCTTTTCCCATTAAAAACAATAAAATTAATATTGAATAAATTCTAAGGCCACAAGAGCCTGTTTAATTACATAGTTGAATGTTTGTACTAATAGCCCTGAGTACCTTCCTGACTGTCAAGTACCTTCTGAACTTTACTTTCTTTGAGCCTAGTAAGCAGGACAGCTTTAGGTAAGTGCTTTTGGGAAAAGAATGGAAACTCCAGTCGTGGGAAATCCAGTGATAGAATAACAAGGTTTTCTAAGATGGCAGCAGGAAATGGGAATATAGCCAAATACTTTATACGATTTTTTTCTTATTTCAAGTTTCAAACTTCCTGTATGTTGACCAAAGGCTTGGATGATATCTATTCTTTAAAATGAGAAATTTTCCAGTGATAATGTACTTTTAAAGTGTGGAGGTGGTTAAATTGTGTTACTTTAAGGAATTCTTTTCCTGGTTCTTGAGTCACTTTTTGTGATTGCAAGCCTTTTTTTTTTTTTTTTTTTTTTTCCAAGTCATTTTCTATATTGTGGAATTGCAGATCCTTTGGGTTTTTATTCAAGCTGTAGGACAAGGGTTCTTAACCTTTTTTGGTTTTTAAATATTTTGCTTGTTAACTGTATTTCAGTATGATTGGTTTCCTTTGTAATCTTATGTATTTTATTTTGTGCATTTAAAAACACTTTGACAAATAGGTCCATAGTACTTCCCTGTACTGCCATAGGGGTCTGGTAACATAAAAAGGAATTTGGGGTGAAATGACAAGTAGAAGTAAATTTGAATGCCTTGTGTCAGGAGAAATTTTTGAAGAAAAGGGACAGGGTTATAAAATATTAAAGAAGTTATGTGTATCTTTTACTAGGGCAGTACTAGATTTTCTTCTGTTAATCTCTTTATACATCCTTTTATGTACCCATAATGTCTTAGGTTTGGGTTAACTAAAAGATTTGACCATCCCTCTTAAACCCAAGGAGGAAAATAACAGAACTAATACCACATTAGTATGTTCATTATATGTACAACTAACATTGAATTAGTTGAACTTTGAACATTTAGAAAATTGATTATTTTTTATACTTAAGTACTTCAGTTGTCCCTCCAGTGGAATAGATGGCCACCCCTTCATACCTTTTTATGCTTTCTTCTCTTTGTCTTTCATTTCAGCATATTAGAAGCCACTTTTCAGGTCTTTGAACATTGCCTGAGTAGCAGTATACCATTCAAGCTCTTCTGTCATACCTTGCCATAGCTACATGGCCGGCCTACCTTCTCTGATCAGAGATATTTTTATTTTTGTATGCTAGGCACCACTGTAATAAGATATGCTACTTTAATCAGCACCTACATCTTTCCTTTGTCCTTTAGATTATTCATAATTTTTATTCTCTATAAATTGTTTTACTTCATAACTTGCAGCCACCAATAGGAAATTTGATTTTAAAATGGAGTTTTGTGTCAAGAGCTGCTTGGAATCATTACAAATGCTGCATCATTATTTTTTTTTCAGGTATATACTTAGATATTATAACTACATAGCAGTCAGGATTTTTTTTTCAATTTATATTGTAGCCATGCTATGTTTTCCTGGTTCTGTTTATTTCACTTTGCAGCAGTTCATATAAGTTTTCCTATGTTTATTTGAATTCTTCATAGTCATTGTTTCTTGGGGTGTGGTAATATTCCATTGCATTGATGACCCATAGTTTGTTTAGCCATTTCACAATTCATACATATTGATTTTGGGTTTTGCCATGCATTTCTTCTTTTTAAAGAAGAAAATTCTTCTGTTGAGTTCTGATTTTTTTCTCCCATCCACCTCTTCCCCTACCCATCAAGAAGGCAGGAAATGTGATACCTGTTTTTACATATGAAGTCATGCAAAGCATAGATCCACATTAGCCCTGTTGGGGGGGGGTGGAGGGAAGTAAGAAAAATAAAGAAGGGGGAAAATATGCTTCAATCTGCAGTTTTGAGTCTATGTTACTTCTTTTTTGGATGTGAATAGCATTTTACATCATGAGTCCTTTGGAATCATGGTGGATCATTGTTTTGATCCAAGTTATTAAGGCTTTCATAGTTGATAATCCTTACAGTATTGCTGTTACTGTATAGATTGTTCTCCTGGTTCTGCTAACTTTATTTTGCATCAATTCACGAAAGTCTTCCCAGATTTTCTGAAACTATCCCCTTCATCATTTTTTAAGCACAATAGTATGCCATCGTATTCGTACACTGTAACTTGTTCAACCATTCCTCAATTGCTGGGCATCCTTTCAGTTTCCAATTCTTTGACACCACAAAAAGAGGTGCTATAAATATTTTTGTACATGTAGGTTCCTTGGGGTATAGCCCCCAAGTCATCTTCCAATGTCATTGCCTGTTCGTTTTTTATTTAATGCCTGCTTGTGGTCCTAGAACTGTAAGACCTGAAAAATGGTGATTGTAATACGTTAAAGAATAGTTATTTCCCATTCTTGGTGAAATAATAGTTCACATTTAACTGGTTTCAAAGTGACTGGTGGCACAATGGATAGAGCAGTTGAGTCTGGGGTCAGGAAGACCTGAGTTCAAATTTGACCTCAGATAGTTTTTAGTTGTGTGACCCTGGGCAAGTCACTTCTATTTGCCTTAGTTTCCTCATCTGTAAAATGGGGATAATTATATCTGCTTTGCAGGATTATTGTGAGAATCACATGAGATAATATTTGTAAAAAGCATTTAGTACAGTGATTGGCACATAGTATATGATTTATAAATACTTATTCCCTCATTTTCTTTTCTCCTTCTCCTATATTCCCAGTGCATCTGTCAGAGTGTTAGGAAAATCTAACCAACCACATCACCCCCTTAACTCAGTAAAATCCAGTGACTCTTTTGTTTTACCAAACTGGTTTTCTTACTCTTACTCATACATGGTACTCCTTGGTACACTGTTCTCCATATCTTAGAACTGGCTATCCCTATTTCTGGAAGATATTTCCCTTCTCACTCACCTCCCCTTCTGTAGGTCTCATCTCATCAAAATCTTTTCCTGATAGCTTATTATAAAAGGCCTTCACTTTCTTCTCACTCTCTTTGAAACCTCTTATTAATTTGGCTTCCAATCTCATCATTCCACTGAAACCATTGTCTCCAAAGTTGCCAATTATCTCTTAGTTGCCAGATAATTTCTCATTTTCCTTGACCTCTCTTCAGCCTTTGACACTGATCACCCTCTTTTCTTTGATATTCTCTTACCTCTGTTTCGAGATATCACTGTCTCCAGGTTCTCCTACCTATTAGAGCACTTCTTAGTCTTTCTTGATGGATTCCCTTCTGTGTCATGCCCTCTAATGATAGGTGTCCCACAAGGTTCTGCCTTGGGCCCTCTTCTGTACTTTTTCACTTGGTGATCTGATTATCTCCCCTAGACTTAATTATTGTTTTTATGCTGTTGATTATCAGATCTACCTAGTCCTGCCCTAACCTGTCTACTAACCTTCAATTTCACATTGTCAATTGCTTGTGTGATATCTTGTACTGGAGGTGCAAGAAATATTGTAAATTCAAAATGTTCAAAACTGAACCCATTGTCTTCTCCTTGAAACTCTCCCTTTTGTTTTTTATATTCCTTTTTACTATAGAGGATAACACCATGCTCTCAGTCCCTTTAGGCTTGCAACCTAGGTATCACCTTGAACTCCTCACTGTCTCTTACTTTCCATATCCAATTTGTTGCCAAAACCTATGGATTTCACCTTTGCTCGTAACAGATCTCTCAGATCTCTTGCCCTTCTCTCTGATAGTGCTACATCCCTGGTCCAGGCCCTCGTTACCTTATATTTAGAGAGTCTGCCTGCCTCAAGTCTCTCCCACTCCAATCCATCCTCCATTCAGCCACAAAAGTGATTTTCCTAAAGCACAGATCAGATTGTCACCTCCCACTCCTTCTCCTGACTTTAAACTTCATTGACTCCCTGTCACCTCCAGGATCAAATACAAAATGATGCATCTTTAATTTAAAGAATTCTTTAAATCTTAATCAAAATGATGCATCTTAAATTTAATATTTTATTGTAAATTTGTGGGTTTTTTTCCTGCATTGTCATTTTGGTGATGCAATATTGTGTCATGTAACAGTATAGTATTGTAAACAAGTCATTACATGCACATATTCCTGCTGGTCCATGTTGGACTTCCCGACAATGCACTATACACTCACCTACCAACACTTGCTTGTCACGACCTATCAACGGACTTGACCACTGATCAGGTATAACTTGTATTTTGTGAGTTTATCTGGAAAATAATGTAATCACTATGACTTTAAGTCTGTTAGACAACAGATGAAACGTGTACTAACGTTTTTTCAAAAATTTCTTCTCTTCTTTCCTTATGCTTCCACAACCCCCTTATTTTTTTATTCAATGCACCTGCAATTGCACCCAACTACTGCCACCCCCCTGGATCGTTCCAGCACTGCATGGGGGCGGTATCACCCACTTCGGGAACCTTTGAGCTAGAACATACTTTATACAATATGTCTGTAAGATTGGGGCTGTTTCACTTTTTGTCTTTGTGTCCCCAGCACCTAGCACATAGTAGGATGAATTTATTTTATGTGGTGTCTTACAATTTCCAAACTGCTTTCTGATGTAAGAGATCTAAAATGAGGGGGTTGGAGTAGATAACTTCTACACAGTGACCCTGTGAAAGAGAGCAGCTGGGGTGGCATGAGTACCTTGGGGAGTGTGTACCTCATGACCACTCTGACCTGGAGTTTTGCAAGCTCAGGGACTCATTTTTATAAGTTTACCCACTGGTGATTAGGCTCTCCAGAATTGACTAACACTAACCAAACTCACAATCTGGATTGATAAACTAGATTTCCAGTTTATTACTTTGTAGGGGTTGACATACCAGAAAAGAGAACTAATGCTGAACCATGTTGTGAGCTTTTTGGTGAGTAAATCCACTAAGGAAACCAACTTAAAAAAAAAAATTAATTGGAAGTTGATAAGCATACGGTTCAGACAACCAGAGTTAGACTGTCTTAAGGGAAGTTTGCATCATTAGGATAGTTGGAATTTCCATTCTCTAGGGATACTTCTGTTTATGGAACCCTTACTGGTTGCCTAGAAACAGCATCCTCTCTCCTAAGCAGTGTTAGAGAAACACTGATGTTCTTTCTCTAGGATCTTTCTTTTTTCTCGACTCCATGCAGGCCACCATTCTTTATTATGACAGCATTTCCTGAGTGTGCAATAATAACAATTAAGTATATGGCAGTGTTGTATTAGTTATATTGTTATTTGTATTCTTTCTGAGAAGATTATGGAACATAACCTGGTTCCTCTGATTGGCTTTGGAAGACTGATTTATTGCTTTCATAACACATAGAACAGTACAGAATTTGCAAACCAACTCTTAGAGTGGGTTTCTTAGGACATTGGCTGATCAATTTGATATTAATTTTTATTGACATGAAATTTTTTTCTTTTTGAAAGTTTTGTTGATATTCTTTTCTTTTTTTTACATTCATAATACTTTTCACTGACAGTCTCCCCATTTCTGTCTCGATGGACGCCTGTCAAAGAACCTTCCCTTTATAACAGTTCAATATCATACTAACATCTTAGAGTCAGTTTCTTAGAAAGACATTTACTAACCTCTTTAGTTGTGAGACATAAAATATATTTGGAGCTTGCAGCACTCTGCACAGGATTCTCTAAGGGAGCTTTGTGGATAAGTAAAATATAACAGAATTGTTTCTATAATTATGGCCCAGAGGAACATTGCTTTTGTTTTTATCAATTATAAGATGCCTACAAGAAATTATCCTTTTATCAGTGCTTTCATTGATCTCTTTGTAAATAAATTTTTATCCCTGATTTTGTTGTATTTGTTACTTCAGGAAGGGATGTGCTATAAAGTTGAAATTTCAGGGAACATGTGCTATAAAGCTGAGATCTTTACATTTCTTTGCTTTGTAGTCTGGAAGCAATTATTTTTCATTACCTCTCAGCTCCTCTCAAATACTCGCTGAAATAAAGATAAGAAAAAATAAAAGTAACTAGGAATCAGGAAAAACAAACTTCTGGGAAAAATATATGCCTACTGGATGAAAAACCCTATTTCAGTTCAAATATTTATTGAGCTTGTTAGGTACTGTGTGTAATTAAAGAGAAGTAGGGAACAGCCTTCTTGACCTTACCATTTGTGTTAGAGTTGTATGTGTGAAACTGAAGACTGATGCTGGTCTTGGCTATATTTAAGGAATACTTAAGGTTATCCATCAATTCACAGATTTCTAGAGTAAACATGCAATCCAGGTTGTCACTTTTCTCAAGATATATTTTGTATATAATAGCTGCTTACTAAAAGTTTATTGGATTGGCTGACGTGTAAGGAGCTAAAAGGTAATGATGTAAAGGAAAGGATTACTTTCAGGAATGAGTGAACCCCATCCTAACAGTATTACTTTGGAAACTGTTCCCAATCTATCCTTTCTCCTGTGAACTTTTCCCTTATTATAAATAGACTGTCTTGGCTAGGAAAAAACTGGAGAAGCATAGTTGCAGGAGGAATCAGTGAACCTAATAGGCCTATTTTATTCCCTTGGGCAGCAAGAGTCAACTGTGGAGACTGGCTTGAGATACATGTCTCCTGAAAGATTGAATAAACTGAGCTGGTATCATGATGTATTTGGGGTTTTGAGTTGAAAGAAAATCATTTGTCCCAAATAGTTCAAATATTTAAAATAAACCAAAAAACCCCTTTTTTCCCCCTATAGGCACAGTCAAGAGTATGTACAAGTTATTGCTTAAACAGGGTCTATTTACTATTTTCTAGTTTGGATAAATAATCTGTTAATGTTTTCTAACATATAAATTTTTCATGTTGCTATTGTGCAAGTTGTTTATAAGTATTTCAGCTGTTTTTAAATGTCTGAAGTAGCAACAAACCAACCTAAGATAAGCAGCAGAAACATTACTTTAAACTATTCATCCATTAGAATATATATCAATCTAGAAAGAAAGATATTTGGTGTGCTCTACAGTCAAGTGGATTTTTTTAAAGTCATGTTGAGCAGAGAATCCAAATTTTTAGTTCAATTGGAAATATTATGCCATGCTTAATGGTGTTTAAATATGGGAATCAGTAGCATATAGCCAAAGGCATTCTCTTTTAAATTGTGTGTGTGTGTATCTGAAGTTGTCATTTATTACCTTATATTGGAGAAATCACTGTGTTGAGTGTTTGAGTGTTTGTTAAGTATTTGTTGAGTGTTTGAATGTGTGGAAACTTTAGGCTGAGCCAAGTTGAACTTTTATTTTAATAATCATTCTGATTTTAAAAAGTCATTTCTCCCAATAGCCCTGTAAGTGTCATGCTGGTTCTCATGGTTTCTATTTTTTGTGGATTCTATTACAGGTCTCCTTAGAGTTTCGAAATCTGGCGGAGAGCTATCAAGTGGTGATTAATGACATTTGTCAAAAAATGGGGCATGGAATGGCGGAGTTTTTGGAAAAGAAAGTGAACTCCGTGCAGGAATGGGATAAGGTTAGTGATATTTTAAGTGTGTCAAGGGGCATTTTGTAGAACAGTGGTTATACCCAGTTCCAAGGAGTAGAAACAAAACTGACAGCTTCTATCTGTTATATGCCTGTTTTACACACACACACACACACACACACACATGCATACACATTTTTTATATACATTTACATATATGTGTATATGTTATACATACTAATCATAATACTCAAAACATCTCAAAAACGGATTTCTGCATATTGTTGTTCATACCTTGAGGATATTACATATTTATTTGATCAAATTTGATGTAGCTTAGTGTGACTCAGGCATCTAAGCATTAGACTATATAAGAGCCATATAGAAGTCTTAATTATTACTGGAATCTACTGTTAACTTACAGTGTGATGATAGGTAAATTGCTTTTTGCCTTGGTTTCTTAATCTGTGGTAATAGGGGTAAAAACAGTGGCTTTCACATTTTTCTTCTCCTATCAGTTTAGTACCAAGTACTTGTGTTGCTTCCTCTTCTAACTAATTTCCAGTCACGCCCTTCACACAAGTTTCATTCAAACTTGAGGTGCTGGAACCAATGTACAGCTATTGGTTTTTGAAGATTAGATTAAAATGCTAATCCTATTGTGGAACATATAAGTGTGTTCCTGGCTCTCAGCAGAGAACTAAAGGAATGAATGGGCCAAACCTACATATTGTATGAAGAAACTATAACTTCTGGCTTTCTTCTCTTCTGTAACCTCCTTCCCCTTTTATTTTCTTCTGAAACTTAAAAGGGGTGATGGAAAGTGGCTCCAGAAGTAGGTGTTGAAAGACATGGAGGGAGTTATGGCTATCCAAAAGGAGAGAGGCAAAATAAGTTGTTTTGGAATAATCAGTGTAAGAAAATTATGAACCTAGGGGAAACAATCACAGCTTTTACATTACGTGATTTGACCCTTGATGGGTAGCCATCTTTGGTCCATCTTCAGCACTTGAATACACAAGATATTGAATGAGTGTTTTTTATATAATAAAGTTTACAGATGTGAAAGATTAGCAGAACACAACCTTGTAGGATAACACACATAGTGGACTGAGGTAGCTGATAGACGTTTGAAGCGTGTGCATGTGTATGTTTTATGTATTTGTATGCAGCTCGATTCAGCTGAATGCAATTTTCTGTGTTCGCCTAATGTTTCTTGTGGACGAAGTCATACATAAACAATTGTGAAGTATGTGTTATGTTCAGAATGTTCCCTTAATATATCAATTCTGTTGGAACAAATTTACATTTTCAAAATAAGCATTATAGCAAAATTGACTGTACTTTTCTCATTTGCATAGTACTGGAGTCACATGAATACTAGTACTATATTCCAGCCATCCTTTTTCTGTGTTCCATATGGATTTAGGTAGTTTTACTTCTAATTTCCATAGCACTGCCTAATTTTATTACACTTCTAACCCCAAATTCCTTCACTCTTGGATGCCATGCTTGTGTTGCTATTGCAATGTGCCTTCTAATACTGTTCTCCAGGTTTGTATTTAATGTCAGCCAGGGAGAATGTTTATTGTTTGCCCTTTGCGTGATTTACTGACTGCCTTTTCTGTGGTATGTTTTGGAGTCTATTTTACATTGGTTGTTATTCACTTCTGATATTTTTGGGGTGAAGGGATGGGGGTTGGGGTAGGATGAGAGAGAGAGTTTGAGAGTGAGTGTATCATAGTAGTGATTTTCCCATAGTTTGGGATAAAAAAGATGTTTTTTCTTAACCAACTTTTTGCTTATACAAATAAGATTTTTCTTTGCTTAGTCAGCCATTATTTAAAATAGAAATCTGTTAATAATTAGTTCCTTGTTATCTCCTTTACAATGATGATTATGACTGAATTTGAATTCATTAAAGATGTAAGCTCAATATAAGTTAGTTTCTACTAACAAGGATATTTGATCATAACATTGCATTTACTGACAGTGCTGAATAACAAAGAATTTACTGTAGCTCTTTAAAAAATGATCTTTTACAGTACTGTCACTATGTTGCTGGACTAGTAGGAATTGGCCTTTCTCGTCTGTTCTCGGCTTCAGAGTTGGAAGACTCCATTATTGGACAGGACTTGAAGCTTGCCAATTCTATGGGTCTGTTCCTACAGAAGACAAACATCATTAGAGATTATTTGGAAGACTTGATGGAGGGGAGAGAGTTTTGGCCCCAAGAGGTAACCGAAATCGGGAGTTGTGAGAGAAAACATTCTAGAGAGTTAAAAAAAAAAAAAAGGATTGTTGTCCTCATTTAAAAAAAAACACATATTAGAAAAAATAATAAGATTCAAGGAATTTATTTTCTAATTTTTATTTGCTCAACCTTTTTACCTTCCTGTTGGCTTTTTTAAAAAATTAGGTTATACTTAAAGGTAAGTTAAATTTTTTTCCTTTCTTTTTTTGGTAAGTGACTTGCCCAGGGTCACACAACTAGTAAGTGTCAAGTATTTGGTCTGAGGCCGAATTTGAACTGAAGTCCTCCTGACTTCAGGGCCGGGGCTCTATTCGCTGCGCCACCTAGCTGTGCCCCTAAGTTAAAATTTTATCATATGGAATTTTGTGGATTAATGGGATACATACTATATAGTTGAAGAAATTTAATTCTTTTGCTTCAAAAATTCTTTTGTGAAAATGTGTTCAACTGAAGATGCATATAAACTTTTCATCAGTAGTATGATGTTTTAAAATTTTGAAATTGTCCCAATGTAGTTTAATACTATAAAACTGACTGAAGGCATTACAGGGGATTAAACTTACAATCCAATAAGTCTGTTTTTTTTCTCTTGTCTGATGAAACTCAATGTTTTAGTTTTACATCTTGTAGAATACTTTTGTGTTCAGGAGTCAAATTGTGATGGAGCAGTTAGAACATTTTCCTTTTAATTGAAATATCTTAAGTAGTCTTACTTCATATCACAACTCTACAAGAGAATAAATGATATTTGAAAAAAGAGTATTTATGCTCTTATTCCAAGAACTAAGTTAAAGTTATATATGATTTAAATTTGTAGTGGCCATTTTTCTAAATGAATGTGTTCTTGGATCCAGTTTCTTTGTATCTGCATTTATATGCACTTCGTTTTGAGTATAGAACTGCTTTTAAAAAAAAAAATCTGCATTTTAAGTTACTAAATTTTGGCTAACTCTGAGAAGACTTCCTAAGACATTGAAATCTAGAGCATCTCCTTTTCCAGAGATTTTGAGGAGAAAAGGATAAACATGAGTTTACCTGATATAGTTAGGTATTGTGTGAGTTAGGGCCATGAATTTAATTTATTTCCCGGGACCTCTTTCAGCATTTGATTTATTTTTAAACCAAGCTACATACTTAGTAAATGAACTGCTTATGGAACTCAAAAGTATCCTTTAGGTATATTTAGGCATAACAGAATTGGATAGATTTGAATCCATATGGTAAAATTGAGTAAGGGTGAATTTTAAATGCCTTAATTTAGGCTCAAAAACAATATCACAAGTGCATAGATGCAGGTTTACTGGAGCATTACTGAATTATAGCACAAAAAGGAAATTCCTGTGTTTCTGGGAAAACTTTAAATAACAGGGCAGGAAAGACTCAAATCCTATTATTTTAATTACATTAATTTTACATCAAGGTTATAAATCTCATTTTGTCAAAGGAAAAATGGAAAATATTTTCCTAGGAAAGGTCCAATTTATAATCCCACATCTGTTTGCGATTATTTCCTTGAGGAAATCTGATTTGACATGTTGGTGATTGTTTGAACTTTTCACAGTATCTTTTAGAAGCTGCATTTCTATTTGTAGTGTACAGTATGCCAAAACAGTAACTTATTAATGTTGTGATGTCTAGAAGTAGTATGTACTTTCTCTAGGTGCCTGCCTACCTTCCTTGTCAGGGCATCGTTTGCTCCAAAATGTAATCCATTGAGAGATCACCTTTGTTTGGCCTTTAGGTAGTGTAATTCTGTCAAATGGACAGACTTGAGTTTTAGTAAATATTCAGTATTGTTGCATAGATTCTTCTACTCTTTCTTAATTTTCACTTGTGTAATGATAGTTTTTGCATCATTTGTCTCTAGGTTTGGAGTAGATATGCCAAGAAGTTGTCTGATTTAGCCAAACCAGAGAATATTGACTTGGCTGTCCATTGTCTCAATGAACTGGTTACTAATGCTTTACAGCACATCCCAGATGTCCTCACCTATCTTTCCCGACTAAGAAATCAAAGTGTGTTCAACTTTTGTGCTATTCCACAGGTATGCATGGGGCTATATTGAGGGTAGGGGTTGGAGATGGTCTTTTGCCTAGGTCTGCATTTATTCATTTCTCCTCTTGTTTGGGTTTATGGTTATGATTCCTTTACAAAAAAGACAGTAACTTGGTTTTGCTTACGAGGAAGATTCCTATATATCTGCTCTTTTCTTCCCTTTTTTTTCATAAAGATCTAGTTCTATAGGATCTTCTTTATGGCTCTTTAGATTATCAACTTCTAAACTATCCATTTTTCCCTTTTTTAATCAGAAATAAAGCTAATATTAAATAATTTTTGGGTTAAAATAATCAGAACATAGTTACTATATTAAAGTACTTCACTGTTCTTGTCCTCAAGACAAAGAAGCCTGTCCCTATATAATGCTTCTTAACTTTGCTTTCTAGGAATTAAAAATGTGGTTGAAACTTTTTTGTTTTAAATAGATAATCAGGTAGGATAATGTGCTTATTTGTGTAATGGACTGTTAAGGCTGATTTTTGATACATAACTGTATTTGTTTTAATTAAATACTTTGCTGTTGAGTGTGAGTGGGGGAGTTAACTGAGGTAGTAAGAGTGAGAAAGTTGCCTGTTTGGTCACTTCAGCATTTGCCTTTGGTGGCTAAGGATGACAAGGTGGGGATACAGTAGAGAGTAGGGGCAATACAAATTGCATGCCTGCCCCCATTTTCCATTTACTTTGGATACACACAAACACGTGCACATATTTGCACACAGTACACATGTTTGTATATCTCTATGCTATATAGTTGGTTTTAGAATAAGAAGTGTGATTCTATGTCCTTTCTAGGCAGGGTTGAGTAGAGAAAGAAAAGGGGTAAATGATATATTGATTTTGCTTCTTAATTAATTTTTTCTTGACATTCATCTTATTTCAGAGGGTGATCTCGCTCTTTCAGTAGAAATGACTACGTTGACTTTCCTTGTTTCTTTCTGATTTTGAGTTACAGGATTAATTAAGAAACTTCTGAAGGTTTTTTTTGGTTTATCTGTAGGTGATGGCTATTGCTACTCTGGCTGCCTGTTATAACAACCAGCAGGTGTTCAAGGGGAGGGTAAAGATTCGGAAGGGGCAAGCAGTAACATTGATGATGGAAGCGACCAACATGCCAGCTGTCAAAGCTATTATATACCAGTATATGGAAGAGGTAAAGGGTGGGTGGGTGGGGGTGGGTGTGTGTGTGTGTGTGTGTGTGTGTGTGTGTGTGTGTGTGTGTGTGTGTGAGATAGGTTTACATTTAGTATTTGCTTGATTTATCCTATGTATTTATAGCTTATTTCAGGCCTTTTCATAGCTTTTCTCATTGGTAATGATAATGTTTATATTTCTATAGCAGTTTCCTTTTTAAAACATTTAAGAAAATTTTTTCTACATTCAAAAAAAATTTATTGAGAGGTACTGAAGACTGGTGTGTAGAGGGCCAGCCGTGGAGCCAGGAAAACTGAGTTTCAGGTCTCACTTTTGATATATCCTGGCTGTGTGACTCTAGGAAAGGTACTTAAACTTTTATTAATCCAGGAAATTCTTGAAGACTCTTGGGTAGCTGACAAGGTGCTAAGTTGTGCATTGATAGAGGAAGTTTTCTATACTAGTAAAATAACAGGTCCAGTCTCTATCCCTATCCTTTAAAAAAAAATTATGAACTGAAGATCATCCAGGAACATGAATATTTCTAGACAAAAAGGAGACCAGAAAGTTGGGATTATATGTGAAACTTTGCATCTACTACATACAACTTTTCTTTCAGGATATTTTATGTTTAACATGGTAGTACCAACATTGCCTTACTTGTCTGGAATCCCCTCAGATCATCTTTATCTATTTTAAACTACAGTTTCATTGTGAAACTTTTCTTTAATCTCTTCCTTTTTTTTTTTTTATCACTATCATTACCCCCTCCTACTCTTCCTTTCCCCTCCCCAACTTCCCCAAACTTCCAGTTAAAGCATTTTCCTATATTTATGTCATTTGATTGTGGTAGCCATGAAGAAGGAGGCTTTAGTCTCCATTTTTACATTTGAAGAAACTGAGATGCAAAGAGGTAAAATGAATTTGCCTGAAGTCACAGCTGTAAGATAATAATGCTTACCTAACATTTTGTGCTTTATTTATAAATGCAATAACAACTTTGATGAAGCATGTAATTGTTCATTTTAGTAGTGAGAAAAATGAGACCCAAAGAGTGATATCATAGCAATCTAGGGAAAAGTAATAATGTAGGATTTGGGACCGTGGGTCTAGAACATGTTACCCCTAGAAATCTGCCTCGGTACTTAAAAGCATTGTGATGCATTACTTCTCTGTTTCTTTCATATTTATCCGCTGTGGGAAGACATGGTTGCTCTTGGCTCAGCTGTATGACCTTGGACAAGTTAACTTTTTCTAAGTCTTAATTTCTTATCTTAATCTGTAAAATTGGGGTGGAGAGTAATACTTTCTATTACTTAGAGCAGCTACTATTTGTCAGGCACTGTGCTAAGCACTTTACAGATATTTATCTCCTTTGATTTTCATAACAACCCTGTTGTTATTATCCCCATTTTACAGGTGCGTAAGCCTAGGCAAAAAGGTTAAGTGACTTGCCCAGGGTCACACAGCTAGTAAATGTCTGAGACCAGATTTGAACTCAAGTCTTTCTGACTCCAGGACACTCAGTTGCCCCTGCCACCTATTAACTCACTCAGCAGTCTGAAGTAAGCTGAAAAACATTAGAGTATTACTAGCCTTGAAGCCTGAAGTTTTTGCGTCTAGGCTCTGACTTTTACTAGCCATATGACTTTGGGTAAATCACTTAATCACTATGAACCTTCATTTCCTCCTTGTAGGAATGAAGATAGTAATTCTTACATTAATACTTCTTCACAGGGATTTATAGGGAAAGTAATTTATGAATCTTAAAATGCTATATAAATGTGAGCTGCTATTATTGTTAAGTAATAATATTAAGACACCAACATTCTCAAAACACTCACAAAGTCCTGTGTCTTTTCCTTCACTCCTTCCCACTAGGGAAATTTCCTCCACCTCTCAAAAGTTCTAGGCCCAAAGGAGAAGAGTGTGGTATATGAATATATTTTAAGTAATTACTTTAGGAAGGAGTCTGAACATTAGCCACATTTAATCTACAGATTAAGCATGTGATTTCTAATGATATGTTCATTTTAATGAAGTTTCAATACAATACTTTAGAAACAGTATGGAGCCCATCAAATGGGATTTTCTGTGACCTCTGTACCAAAATTTCCATTCCTCTTTTGTACTTTCCTTTGGTTAAATTGTTTTTAGGCATTATCATCAGCCTCTCTAGCAGAGGGCAATTGTAGAGGGGAAGGAGACCAAATACAAAACAGTCAGTTTGCCTACACTAATTTGTGTAGTTCTTTCTACTGAAACGGGTGAAAAAGCTCAACCATTATCTAGAAGGCAGTACCTAACAACCAGTCTGTTGGATATACTAATTCATGGTAAACACACACACGTACCAGTTTTCATTGGTGGGGCTCAGACCTTTCAGATTGCTTAATGGTAAATTTAGCCATTTACAAGTATGCTTTAGAATAAAAGTTTTTGAATGCTACTGAACAGATAACTATTTGTGGATTCAACTTGTCTAATGTTGATTAAATGAAGAGATTTGAGCCGAAAGAAAGAAATATCAACTTGCTTCAGAGACTGTTTTGGTATTCTGATATTGTTTTGGTTCCAGTTTTAGAAAAGTTTTCTTTTTCCTACAGATAACCCAGTTTACTTTTTTTTTTTTTAAAGGACAATTTTTGTTTTGGTTTGCAGTTAAGAGGAATTTGATTTGAGTTCAGCAAATTTGTGTAGTTCATTCTGGATTTGGGTTTATAGTTTAGATTAGCTCAGATGACTGACCCTAAGGTTCTATGATTGAGTTATCCTGACACTATATGGTTGGTAACTAGACTTAAGTGTTATTTTACTGTCCTCATTAGAGCTATTTTGAAGTAAAATCTTCTAAATTGAATCTTAGCAGATGCCTAACTTTGGGCCAGTTCTAACTCCATAATTCAATCATTGTTCATCTGGATTCTTTTTCTACTGCCCAATTCACTTTTAGATACCACAGGAGAAACATTTTCTTCTTTAGATAATTAGAAATATACCGGTTGTTGGAACAGCCAGGTGGCACAGTGAATAGAGCACCAATGCTGGAGTCAGGAGGATATGAGTTCAAATTTGACCTCATACTTACTAAGTGTGTGATCCTGGGCAAGTCACTTAACCCAGATTGCCTCCTATGTAGAGAACCTGGTAGACTGAGGGTCCTGTTATATATCCCAAACATAAACAGTTTGTTATTTCACTAGTTTTCCCTTGAAAAGGATCATTCTAGGTGGTGACAGGTCCAGAAATATTTATGTCTTACTACCTAATTTTATTATCTCTAGTTCTAATTTGTTAGAGGTCTTCTGAGTTTAATTCGAACGATCAATACTGGACTAAGTGTGCTCTTTACTAGCTGAGAGCACAGTGGCAGATCAATCTGTCTGTAGGACTGACCTCATTCTTCAGTTATTTTACATGGTACTATTCAAAGCAAGAACTAAGAAGCCAAACATCTGAACGTGTGCCTGTAACAGGTTGGATTTGGTTTAGCTTCTTGAATACCCAGCCACACTCCAGAATTGCCTGGTACTAAAAATAATCTGGATTCCTCTGAGCTGATTAGAAGTAACCAACTGAGGACACAAACTTTCAGACACAAGGCCAGAAACCCTGTTTTCCTGTTTTCTGCCAGCCTCAACTCCTTGAAAACATAAGGCTTTTTGTATGATTTTAGAGGAAATACTGTTAAAATTTTTCTTCTGATCCCTTATTTTGGCTGGCATTCACCTTTGCTTCTCAAAGTTTATGCTATGGCAGAGTCTACCAAGCTGGAAAGGTTTTTAGTACAAGCCTAGTGATGGACTGTGTCCAAGGATCAGCCTAGTGATATCCAGTCTTGTTCATCACTAGAAGGTTGGCTATGAAGTAATGAATCTTTTTGGCCATACCAACTGATAAAACTATTAAGTTGTGGAGGGATTACAATCTGCATTTGTAGAGGGAGTGCCTACACAACCAAAAAGATCTGTATAAAGATCTATAGGAGTCAGTCAACAAGCTTTACTTAAGTGCTTACTATTTGCCAAGCATTGTGATAAGTGCTAAGCATACAAAAGCAAAAGCACACACTGCTTTCAAGGAGCTCCCATTCTAATTAGTGAGACAAATGCAAACTAATGATCCTTAAAAAGGGATATGTAAATGAGGGTGTAATTGGAAGATCTTACCTGAAAGAAACTGCTAATCCTGGGAAGCTAGGAATTTAAGGTGAATAGGGAGACCAGACAGTGCAAATGCAGAGTCAGGAGATTGAGGGTTACGGCAAAAAGACCAGTATGACTCAACTATAAAGTTTGTGGAGTTGAGTATTATCTAAGAAAAGCAAAAAGATAGGACAGTGAGTGAAGAGTTTAAAAACACCAACCAGAGAATTTTATATTTAAAACTACAGTTCATGTGACATTGGACTTTCAGGGGAGGAATTGGTACAAAGGAATAACTATGACATGGTCAGAGCTCTGCTTTAAGAATAACACTTTGGCCCCTCAGTGGGGAGTATATTGGAGAGATGTTGCAAAGGTGAAATCAACAGGCCTTGGCAACACATTGCATATGGGAAGTGAGAGATAGTGAAGAGTCCAAGGAATTCCTAGGTTGCAAGCTTTGAGGAACTAGGAGAAAGATGTTGTTTGCCCTCTACAGAAATAAGAAGGTAGGGGGCAGCTAGATGTCGCAGTGGATAGGACACCTGCCCTGGATTCAGGAGGACCTGAGTTCAAATCTGACCTCAGACACATAACACTTACTAGCTGTGTGACCCTGGGCAAGTCACTTAACCCCATTGCCTAGCCAAAAAAAAATTTTTTTTAAATTAAAAAAAATTTAAAAACAAAATAAGGTAGGAGGGTGGTTAGAGGGGACAGGGTGAGAAATTTAGGGGGAAAAATAACAAGTTCTGATTTGGGCATGATAAAGTTTAATATGTCTGCAAGGCAATTGGAAACTTGAGACTGGAGGTCAGCAGACTTTGGGGCAGGATAAGTGGATTTGAAAATCACCAGCATAGTGATAAATAATTAAATCCATGGGAGCTGCTGAGATCACCAAGTGAAGTAGTTTGAAGAAGAAGAGGGCCCAGGACAGAACCCTGAGGGACATCACGGTTAGAGGGTGTGATAAGGAGAGTTCAGCAAAAGAGACAGAAGAAACTGTCAGATGGGTAGAAGGAAAATAAGGAGAATGGTGTCCCAAAAGCCTAGAGAAAAAAGAATATCAAGGACAGAATGATCAGTGGTGTCAAAAGCTGCAGAGAAGTCAAGGAAAATGAGAGTAGAGGAAAAACCCATAGGATTTGGTAACTAAGGAATCATTAGTAACTTTGGAAAGAACAGTAATGGTGCATTGATGTAGTCAGAAGCTGGATTGTGAGAAGAACGAAAGGAGAGACAGTGGAGGCACCTATTAGAGATGGCCTTTTTGAGGCATTTAGCTACAAAGGGCAGAAGAGATATAGGATGGTAGTGGGGATGGAAGGATCAAGAAAGGTTTTTTTTTTTTTCCAGGATTGGGGAGACAAGGGCTTATTTATAGGCAATGTGAAATGAGCCAGTAGGTGGGGAGAGATTGAAAATAAGTGAATAATGGGGGGTGGGGGGGTGGTTTGCCAGTCTGTTGGAGTAGACTGGATGGAATGGGACCATTTGATTTTTTTTTTTTTTTTGTGAGGCGGTTGTGGTTAAGTGACTTGCCCACGGTCACACAGCTAGTAAGTGTCAAGTGTCTGAGGCTGGATTTGAACTTTGGTCCTCCTGACTTCAAGGCCAGAGCTTTATCCACTGTACCACTTAGCTGCCCCTGGAATGAGATCATTTGAGCAAGTAGAGGGGTTAGCCTTGGTAAAGAGTAAGGCCATTTTGGAGATAGTGGCAGAAGACACATGAGTGATAAGAGATGAGAAAGAAGGGAGAAGAGGGAATTTACAGAGAATGGCCTCAATTTTTTCTTTAAAATGTTAGGCAAGGTTCTCAGCCAAGAGAGTGGGGAGAAAGAGAACCATGGGAGATCTGAGGAGGGATGAAAAGGTTTTAAAGAGCCTCTGGGCTCTTTAAAGAGACAGTGGGATGCTGGGTTGATAAGGGAAGTATAGTAGTAGAATTGCCTAGCAGCCGTGAGGGTCCAGTTGAAGTTGTATAACAGATTTGTAGTGGACCCAGTCAGAATGGCTATGTGATTTTCTCCATCTTCATTCAGCAGCATGTGTGTTGAAGTTGAAGCGATATGATAAGGGGGGCTAGAGATTGAAGAAAGGAAGACAGTATGGTGGGGTAGAGGAATAGGTCATGGGAAGTGAATAGGTTGAGAAACTGAGTGGCTAGGGTGTTTGAGAGAGAATCTATATTGAAGTCTCTTAATTTGAGGGCAGGAGTTGAGCCTACAAAAACCTACAAAATCCAGGTTCTCATTTGAGCCTCACAACAGTCCTGTGAGGTAGCTGAGGAAAAACAGGTAAATGTTATTCATATTTTTCTTATAAGGAAATGGAAGCTTTTACTGGTTTAAAAAAGGAGTTATAGTTTAAGGTAAAGGCAGCTGGGTAGTGTAGTACTGGGCCTGGAGTCAGGAAGACCTGTGTTCAAATCCAGCCTCAGACACTTTCTAGCTGTGTAACCTTGACAAGTTACTTAACCTCTGCCTCAATTTTCTCAACTGGAAAATAGGAATAATAATAATAATAGCATCTACTTCCCAGCTTTGTTGTGAGGACCAAATGAAATGTTTGTTTTTCCAGTATTTGTATTTGCCAAGCACAGTGCTTGGCACATACTAAGTGCTTTATAAATGTTAGCTGTTGTTACAAAGGGGTGTGACTAGATCCTACAGATTTGCTCAGGGTCACAGGTGCTTATTTTATGATGCAGGATCTGTTGCTTATAACTATGAATCTTTTCTGTGTGATATTAGGTAGATATCTGTAAAGGGTGACTTGATCATATTTTGAATCATGTTTCCAAAGTAATATAAAAAGAATACATCTAATCTTGGGGGATTAGGGTGAAGGGGAGTCATCTAGACAATTTGTTCTTTTAAAACAGATTCCAATTTTGTGATTTTTTTTCCCCCTCCTTCCTCTGACAGATTTATCAAAGAATTCCAAGCTCAGACCCATCTTCCAGTGAGACAAAGCAGATCATCTCCTCTGTTCGGAAACAGAATCTTCCCAGTTGTCAACTAATCTCTCGGAACCACTATTCCCCTATTTACCTGTCGTGTGCCATGCTTTTGGTTGCACTAAGCTGGCAGTATCTCAGCACCATGTCCCAGGCCACAGAAGAATATGTTCAAACTGGGGAACACTGATTCAGAAGTCAGCCCAAGGCAATGGAATATTTTTAAAGGAGTTTTTTTTTTCCCCTTTTATCCTTTTAAAACATTACAGTGGCATAAACCCTCAGAAACTGAAATGCTGTTGAGAAGAATGTAATAATAAAAAGTGGATAACCTAGTCTATTACTCTCCTTAGCTGGCAGAATTTCTACAACTTTGTTCAAATGATTACATGTGAGACTGCCAGAGATTTGATTTCATAGGAATCCTCCATTATAGGATTATAATGAAATATATTTAACTGGAAGTGACCCTAGTACTTGGAATTTTGGACACCCAGTCTAGTAAAAGATTCGTATGTGTGTGCGTGCGTTTGTGTTTTTCTATTTGTTTCCTGAATGTATAGTAGATTTTTTTCCTCATTACTCCTTTGTTTTTTTTCTTTTAATGATTTGAACATTGAATGTCATTAATGTTTATTAAGAATAAGTAATTGTCATCGCATGAGGGTCAGAGGCTAATGTTCCCGATTTTCTTTTTTTGAAGGGAGTTTTGTTTTAAAAGAAAAATAATGGCTAATTCCTGTATAGTACCTGATCCCATTCTAGGAGGTGAAGAAGATCTGCTTGCCTCTAATAAAGGCTAAAATTTGTAAAAGTTTCTATAATAAATATTTTTAATACCCTATGATTTTGTGAAAAATAAAAACTAAAGGTTAGGATCCTACAATGGCACTTAAAAATTTAGTCTTTCACAACAAAAATGAGATTAAGGAATGAGATTATAATGTACCTTTAGGTTGCTCAAAGTCAGACACATACCAAGGAATAGAGTGACAAAATATCAGTTACAGAAATCCTTGTAATCCTTGTGGTATGAGAACAAGTGTAGAAAGATTAGAAATGCCTTGTTACCAGTACTACTTTGATTCTTGAAGGATTGTGCTTTCTTTGATGTGGTTACTCCTCCTGTGGATGAAAATTAAAAACTCTCTGAAACTTGGCAGATCTTAGAAGAGTTGCTGTGGCCAAAAAATTCCATTAACCTTTGGCTAATCTGGCAATGAAACCATGCAAGTCTAATTTGTATGTTGTGCTGTTATGACTAGGGAAAAGCCATACCTCACAGAAGCTCTGTTATAAATCTGATATCTAATCTTAAACTGAACCCTCACAAAGAAATTCATCTACCATCTCTACGGTGCCTGTTTTGCATTATATTTTCTTTAAGCCTCTCACACCACACTTACATTCTTTCTACAGAGGACCTCACTTCACATTTTTTCAAATCTGTACAGTTTACTCTTAACGTATCTACATCTGTCTTAATCCTGTTATCTTCTTTGCTCTGGTATTTGAGGAAGAGGCACCTTGAAGGCCAATCTCTCCAGTTGTATTCCCTCTATGATTTTCAACTGTCTATTGACCGTTGCTTGTTGCCCACAACCACGCATATATGCTCCTATAAACTGTCCCATTCCCTGAAGCTATTATCCTACTTCTCCTCTGGCTGAAGTCTTTTTCCCCCCCCTCTTAAAAAAGGATATGTAAACTTGTCTTTGGCCAGCTAGATGGAGCAGTGGATGGTGCTGGGCCTGAAGTCAGGAACTCAACTTTGTGAGTTCAAATCTGGACACATAGCTTACTAGC
Source organism: Vombatus ursinus (assembly GCF_900497805.2). Classification (NCBI taxonomy): domain Eukaryota; kingdom Metazoa; phylum Chordata; class Mammalia; order Diprotodontia; family Vombatidae; genus Vombatus; species Vombatus ursinus. Next base: position 22,315,579 of record NW_020954619.1, read on the forward strand.
TATGTGTCTCTGGGCAAGCCACTTAACCTCAGTTTGCTTAATCCACTGGTAAAGGAAGTAGCAAACCGGTCCAGTATCCCTGCCAAGAAAACCCCAAATAGGGTCAGTCAGATATGACTGAAAAAGGCAAGATGCAGTTTTGCACAGCCATAGACCCCCACCTCTGTAGGTTTTCACATACGGTAGGGGATGTCTTTGTTTATTTTGGGGCCAAGCCCTGTCATTTCACAGCATTGTTTGGATTTTTTTCTCCATTTATCTTGTCATTTGTAGAATTTCCTAGTTCTGTATCTGTATCATTCTAATCTTAGAACAGTACTAGAGGTGGCAAGAGATCCATGAATTATGACTGCTAGTTTCTCTACCTTCTGTGCATAAGGTACGTAGGTAAACTTCAGTTCTCATTAAAATAATCCCTAGCTCACATAAATTGAAAGAACCACAAAGCAAAAAAGGATGTAAGACATACCCTTCCTGCTCCCTTCTTTGCAGGGATGGTGTTCACGGGTGTGGAACAACGAACTATCAGATTTAGGGGGAAGGGAGTGAATTGATCATTTTGTTGTTTCTCTAGAATTTGAAGGGATGGCTTTCTGGGAGGAGGGAGAATACAGGTAAATTTAAGTCATTAAATGTGTCCATTGTTATTTAGCATACCAAGAGAAAAAAGATAGTTTGAGAGTAAGCAAGGCTAATTTTGCAAGATGATTACTTGAAGTCATTCAACATTAATACAATTTTATGAACCTGAATCCTTGGATAACCGGTGGATTTTGGGGAGTTGTAGTGAGCTATTTAGATCAGAATCTGCCTATGGCGTTTTAAAATACATTTGTTGGGTGACCTTGGGTAAGTCACTAAACCTTAATTGGCCATGTTTTATCTAAAACGGTGTTGGACTTCATGTTATCTGACATAGTAACTAGATCTATGATCTTATAAAGTAGTACAAGATAAGGTTCATCAGGGCTTGCAAAAATTAAGCTATTTCAGAAGAGTACAAAAGGATATTGTGCTTTCTATTGTGTATTTTTATATCCAAATATGGTACATATTAAATATTTCTATTTTATGGATTTAAAAGCAAAATTCTGAGAGGAATCCTCGGGCTTCAGTCTGGTAAAAGGATCCGTAACACAAAAATAAGAATCCTTGGCTTAGTAATAAAGCACCTATCATTCACTTCCATTTGGGGAGAAACACCTCCCCTCAACTTCTCCCTCCGCTAACCACCAAAAAAGAAAAGGCCACCAACAAAGTAGTTAGGAGAAATCTTTTATTGGCACAAGGGTTCTGGGTTTCATTCAGTCACTAAAACCAACATTGAGGTTAAATTGCTTGACAGGTAAAGAAAAGTAAGAGCTTATTTCTCCTGTGGACATCAGCAGCCTGCTCATCCTCCACCCCTTCAAGGGCATTAGCAGAGGGAATACTGCTCTTGGGATAGTAACCACCCACTCAGCCTTCCCTTTAAAACCACAGGGTCAGGCTTCTGTTGAGTACAGCTGATCTGGCAACTCTTCTTTGTACATTAGCCAAGGCACACTAACAAAAATAGAGATTGATTTACTTGAATTTTGCCTCAAGACCTAAGGGTGTGTGCAATACTGCAAAGCTTGATAGCTTCAGGCGGACTGGCACTAAGTGGCCTAAGTAAGCACAGTATGGGATTGTTAGCAGTGATAATTGGGGCAGATTAGGATTCCAAAGTCTTGTGGCCCACCCCACAACACCACCCCCTCCCCCAATAAAATCATTTGGGAGTCAAGTAGACTCCTGAGAATCTCTACCTCCTTCCTACAAGACATAAAAAAAAAAAACAAAACCACACACACAACCTTGTTTTACATTTCTGTGGGATAAAACCTTGGAAAAAAAAAATCAGACTCTTCCCTTGAATTATTGTTGGTTCCTGGCTATTTCAGGCTCCTAAAAGATTTTGGGGCAGAGGGGAAGTTGCAGGAGACATTAACAGGGAAGAAATTTGGAAACACTCATGGAAAGAGACCTTTTTAATAAAAGCATCAGGGCTCTGAAGTGTAGTACACAGCCTGCTGGCCAGCAGTGCTATGTGCTATTCACAGAATTACTTAAAACTGAAATGGCATGCATTAGGTGGAGTCAGACCAAGAAGAATGTACCTGTGTTGTTATTGATGGAGCTGGCTGACTCCACAAGTATTCAGTTCAACCAAACTCTCAAAGCCCAGTGATTTGTCTAAAATCTCCCCTTAATCTTCCTGTTTAAACAAAATATGAATGATTAGAGAGCCATCTCTCTCCAGCTCCAAAGTCTTTTAAAAATATTCATTTCTCCCATTCCCCAGTTTTTTTCTTTTTTAAAAAAGAATTAAAGTTGGGCAAATGACAGCAGGTTAGTTCCTCCAATATTGATCTGTTCGGGGAATTCCAGCCACAATTTCAGATTCTATTCCACAGTGATTCTTTCCACGGAGAATTTTAAAGAAGCCTGGAAAAAAAAAAAAAGCCTGAAATTCATCCCAAAAAGTACTTCTTGCCCGATTGACTGACATGCTTCATTCCCACTTGTCAAATTAAATCAGCCCATACAAGTACCTCTCTCCCAGTCCCTTTTTTTCTGGGATAGAGTTCTAGGTCAGCTATCCTTCATCTCAAGTCACTCAACCCCTTCCAGCTGCCTTCAGGAAGTTCTATAGAGCAGTTCTCGAGGGGTAAAGATATGGGAAAATAAAATCTTTGCCCTGGGTTTTGTATCTAGGACATGAAGACTTCATTTCCACCTCCCTCCCCCACCCATAAGCTCCTAGCTGGCTTTAGCTCCTTTTTGGTGAGATGGTAAGCAGGGTGTTGTTAGGTTAACCGTTTTCCAGAGCATCTTGCTATTTTTTTAGGGCCAAACTTGGCCTATGATAGAAAACTAGGTGGGGCTGGACTTAGGTTACTTCTTGACTAAATGGATCCCAAATGATACCGATATTTGGATCTGCACTATTAAAAGACCCTGGAGAAGAGAACAGGTATTCTCAGGAATACATAGCTTCTAGCAGCTCTTTTTACTCACCATTATCACCCCAGTCTGTGTTCCAGGAGTTAGCAGCCAGCCAGTAAGGGGTACCATCCTCCACACCCCAGCCTAGGACACGAATGGCATGGCCTCCAAGCATTTCTCCAGTAACGTGCTGGTAAACTCCTGGGAATGGTACAATGGGGTGATTGATACTGGCTCATGGTTCAAGGCAATTATTCTCTGGGCCTCCCCCCATCTTCATATCATCTTCCCCCATCCCCTGTAAAGGACATTTGTCCTCAGAAGTAGCCATTATGTTTTCTCAATAGGCTCAAGGTTCTTAAATCTTAAAGTAACATTTATGAGCTCCCATTCTTTAGTTATAAAGGGAAGGAGCTTCCTTCTCATAAGGAAAAGCATGCAGAATGAATGGAGCAAAGAAGGAAGACCTGGAATCTTAGGCAAGGAAGAGGTTTGTGGGCTGAGGCCTTATCTTCTGTGGTCATTAATCAAGTCTGTTTGCCAGAAAGTTTTATCGTTAGGAAAATAACAAGAAAGGAAAGAGTAGAAAGAATATTGGATTTGGAACCAAGAGACCAGGTTTTTAATTCTGGTGTTGTTACTTAACAGGTGTGTGTGGGACTGAGAATAAGTCACGAATAGTTTTGTGGTCAAATGGTCATTTCTGCCACATCATTTACCTGACAGCCTCTGACCTTATCCCACTACCTTCTCAACTGTAGCAGGCATAATGAAAACAACTCACCAGACTTGTACTGGAGGAAGTCAGAGTACACAAGAAAAGCTCCTTCCACAGGGCCATTCTTGTAGATCTCAGCCATGATCTCCTCCTCACTTGAAGGTACACTGTAAGAGGTTGATCCTGAAAGTCAAGACAGAATAGTCAACTTGGGACTGAAGGGTTCCAAAACTTGGGTTTTGTCCATTTGGGACTCAACAGGGAAAGGGACTTGAAACTCCATTCCAACTCCTCCCCCTGCCCCACTTTCACCTAGCCTCAGCATCCAGTGCAGAAGAGTTAGAGTTTTGTTCTGCTAGGACTGTCCAGTATTCTGCCCAAGCATTTCTAAACACTGAGCACTTACACTGAGCACATTGGGCAAGGGAGAAGGCTGTGTGTGTGTTCTGAGGCCTTAACTTCTGTGAATATAGACCAGCCAACTACAAGAGCTACATGGGAGGCATAAAATTTGGAGGTCAAGATGAGTCTGCCTTTCTACTTTCCCTTGTTTTTATTGCCTTGAGAATGCCTAGTCAGCCTAGAGCTTAAGACTTGAGTTTGTGTAGGATGCAAAACCACAACCCCACAGGCCCTTAATGGAAAGAGATAGAAAGATTTATGGCTAATTGTAGCCCTTCATACAGACTCTCAGTCCTGCTCACCATAGTGTTTGTCATCTTTGTAGTCAAGAGAATAGCCTGCTTCACATTTCTTGCTGCATTTGGGGGTGTTTCCTGTCTCTCCAGTACAGGCAGGGCGAGAACCATTCACATGGTGCTCACATGGAGGGATGGAGTAGGGTCGGCAGCCTGACAGAACCAAACAGCAATGGGGTTAAGATTTTAGTCACTTTACTCCTACTCTGGGCCTTGGGTCCTGGGAAAGGCCTTCCTGGAATTAATCTGTCCTGCCTGCACTCGGTGTATTTTTCCCATACTTTTCCCACACTGCATTTCTCCCTTTGGCTCAAAAGCAAGTTATCCCTGACTTGCATAGGGATCACTTGCGTTTCTTAATATTATCTCTCCCCATTCCCCTAGCTAAAAAATCATCTCTTCTAACAAAGGAAAAATAGTTCAGAAAAACCAAATACCAACTTAATCATGGTAGACAGAACATTCTACATCCCCCACCTCAGCAAAAAAGGGAGGGAAATTACAGATCCCACTCACCCTAGGGAACAAGGGACAGATATTGTTGCCATTTCATAGAAGAGGAAAAATGGGACTTGTCCAAGGCTATAGCTAAAAACTCAAACTTAAGGCTTCTGAATTCTAGTCTAATGATCTTGTGATCTGATACTCTGCACTAAAGGACCAAAGGAAATCTTAACCTCTCTCCCTTAGAAACCAACTCAAATAACCAGGACAAACCCAAGCTCTTTCTTCCCCTATCACAAGCAAGGCCAAGTAAAATGGGTACTTTCATTGCTTGCAAAGAAAGCCACACTTGGAGATTCATGAATATACCAACAAAGCACTTTAAAGGCAGGGCTTCTTAAACTTTTTCTACTCTTTCAGCACTTTCTTAAACTGTGGGTTGAGACTATACGGGGCTTAAATTTAAGAATTTAAGGAATGGGTACTTACCTATATGGGAATCATAGAGGCCACCAGATACAAGGCCTTTCTTGGTCCAATACCTCCAAGCTCCAGAAGGAAAGCCGCCATTACAGCTAGGAGACAAGTCCAGGTAAGAACAAGCTGTTTCAGTAATTAGTAAGGTGCCTGTCACTAGAAGGGTCTGGTAAGGTAAGGTTAGATGAGAGGGGAGATGGAGATGGAGATATGTAGAAATTGCAACTCCTTCATCTTATCCCCAAAACCTACTACCATATCCCTATCCCTGCTTCCTGGTTCACTTCCTCCATGAAGAAATATTTCTACTCTAAGTCTACCTGAGGCCTTCAGATAGTGTTGGCTAACACTACAGACACCCACTATCTTATCAAAAACCAAGGATTTGTTAATCCAATCTGCAGTGAAAATCAGATTCAGAACATCAGAACTTACAAAAGAAGGTGTTAGATCTAATGCTCTAAGTTCTAAGAAAAATGTCAAGCTCTGAAGGATTAGAAGACGGACGTGGCATAAGGTTGGGATCATAGGATTCCTTGAATCCCTCTGCTTGAAGACCACCAGTGACAGTGAACTTGTTTTAAGGCAACTGATTCTACTTTTGTTAGGAAGCTTTTCCTGAAATTGATTTGAAATCTACCTTTTACTTTTGCCTGTGGCTCCTAGTTCCACCCCTAGGGCCAAGAAAAGTTAAGTGTAATCCCTTTCTACACAAAGGACCTTTATACACACACACACACACACACACACACACACACACGCGCATACACACACACGGACATATACAAATGTGTATGCATGTATATGTGTGTGTATATATATGTACATACACATATTATAAATAATTATATAACAATTACATTGTATACTTAACCAAACATTCCTAGCTCCCTGAACTAATATTTGAGTGACATTTCATCAGTGTCCTTCCTTAGTGGTGGCACCCAGAAGTGAATACAATAATCAAGATGGGGTCAGACTAGCACAGCAAGACCCATCACCTCCCTTGTCTTGGATGATGTCCAAGATGACACCAGCTTTTTGGCTGCCAAATTTGAGATTGTATTTATATGCATGCATACTTACTAAAGCTTTTTCAAAATTACTGCAAAAACACAAAACAAACAACTTATAGGCTCTGACAAAATCTAATCCTTCTCCTTCGCTGTCTTCCGTAGCCAGATCAGAGATTTGGAGCTGGGAGCCACCTTAAAAGTCATCAAGTTCAATCCCCCTCATATTAAATCTAAGGAGACTGATGCCCAGTGACTTGCTCAAAGTCACCCAAGTATGAAGTGGCAAAGCAAGGATTCAAACTCAGATTCCACAGCCCAGAACTCTTTCCTCTGTACCTTGCTACAACTTACTTACCCTACCCCAAAGAATGAACCTTGATCTTTGCCCCTGCATAATCTGTCTGATTTTAGGGCCCTCACAATGGGCTATTTCCAAAGCATTTTTTAATTATACTAATCTACTTCAAAAAAAGTAGAGAGTGAATGACAAGGGTACCGCTCTCCAGCATATCCACCTCAGGGCTGATGAACACCATGTGTCAAGACAGGTGGGGGTCTTTAATAATTAAGTGTTCCCAAGGAAAGACAGAGATTCTAATGGTCATGGATTATATAGCTCTAATTGTTTCCTTTTCCCACTGGTTCCTGGGAATCATCCCAGGAAGCAGTTAAAAGCTAGTGCTTTTGCTTGGGCCCCAACTCCCAATGTCTCTTAGGATGGACTCACCCTTCCCCACACTCAAATCCACAGCAGCTAAGCAGGTCCTCAGCAGAGACTTCTACATTGGCATTTCCACCAGTGTGCACACAGATCCTATCAGAAATGGCTTCCACAGCTCCAAATGCCTGTGGGAACAAATCCAAAGATGAATCCAAGGAGAAGCAGAGACTGGCAACATGGAGTGCAAGAAAAACCCAAATGGATGAGTGAGATATCCAAGAATCTGCCAATTAGATGTTACATGAAAGATGATTCCTGAAAATCATTCAAGGATCAGTATCTAAGGGTGATAACTGGGCAACCACATCTGCTACTCCATAACCCGTATTATGCCTAGACTTTGCTTTGGGAAGAGCCGTCTTTCTCTACTGGTGCTGAATTTAAGTGGCTTCATTGTTCAGTCTTAAAAAGGACTTCACTCTGAACAGTAAAGCCAATCTTTCCCTCCCTCCCCCCAAATATACCTTCTCTCTCTAACTTTTCCTGATGCTAGAGTAGGGTAACAAAGAAGGTACAGAGCAATATAGTGGTCATAGCTCACAGTACAGGATGTCTGGCCTGGGTAAGTAAAAGGGAAGCTGAAAGATACCTTAAAGAAATCATCCAGTTCAAAATCTTTATTTTACAGAGGGGAAAAATGAGACCCTAAGAAGGGAAGGGATTTTCCAGGGTTACTGAGGTGTAAGCATCTCATGTTTATAAACTTTAATCATTTTTTTTTTACACTGACCTTGAGAGAGGTAAATGTTAATTCACTTGGTTGAAGCCTCAAGTTACTTTATCTATAAAATGGGAGTAACCTGCCTAGGGGACTCAGGTCTCTCCTTAGTCCATGCTGCCTCCAAATGTCTTGTTTCTAGCCCCCCATCCTTACCCAGCAAGAGCCGCAGGAACCCTGGTCTCTAATTTCCTTGATGGTTGGGCAGTTTGGCCACTGTTCCCGAGCATCAAAGTTTTCTGGTAGCTTCATGCCATCAGCCAAAAACATTCTGGGTAAAAAACACAACTTTGTTTCAAGAGGCCAAATGGGACTGTTCTGCCTCTCTCCACATCCCTCAGATTAAAAGAAGGGGGTAGGGCAAGGTAGGGAAGAAGGAGGAAGATGAGTCTTAAGACTAAACAGCCAATCAGAAACGGTGTGAAGGGAAACAACAGTTTGCCTTATACCCAAATGACCCTAAGACCTAGCAGCCTTTTCCTGGTCTCAACAAAATCTCATTGGCTGGCCCCAGTGTATTCTCAGGCCTTAAGCCTGATTTCATATGCATCGAGTTAAAAACTTCTGAGAGACTAGTACTTAAAAGAATCAAGTTATAGTGGAAATGAAGTAAATACCTAGATGAAATCTTGGGGTCCTGTGCTCTGAATGCTCAAGAAGATGGTCATGGTATCATGACCCCACCCCTCTCTTCTCCCTCAGGTTGTGTACCCTTCCCATGACCCAATACCTCTGAGGTAGCAGCTTGGCTCCACCCATGAAGGTACCACAGAGTTTCTTTACGTAGCTCGTGTCCGCATTACGGAAGTTGTGCCCAGCCTAAAACAAAACTTACTGGTCATTATTGAGCAACAGAAAAAAAAGTCCTTCCCCCCCTAAAAAAAAGACATTAACACTCACTAAGTGGGTCATGTTAGTTAGCAGTCATTGCTGGGTCATTGAGTTTGTCCCACTGGCAGACAATCATTAGGCGTATGTTAACAAAATAAGGCCCCTTCCTCTACCCAGCTTCAATCTTCTAGTAACAAGAGTCCCACAATTCTTAGAACATCAGCTTCAACAGCCTCACCTAGAGAGACTACAGAAACTGTTCCTTTAAGAGGATTTGAAATTTTGAAGGGTATAGTTAAACTGTCATTCTATAGGGAGTTTGTCGAAAACTGGAAGCTCAAATGTCATTCTGGAGAGAGAGGTGATGGACCAGAAAGAGGATGAAGTGAAACTTTTGCAGTCTTAATGGCTGAACAGTGGGACACATACATTGAGTAACTGCTTAGGGAAAAAGGTTTCTCCAGTTTGTCAATATTTACTAAGCTGGCATGGAGGCTTAGAAGCTAATTCAGTGACAGTTACAATTTTAGTTATAAATGAAAAAATTCTCTTGAAGTACTTAGAACTCAGATGACCAGAATGAATATGGTAAATAAAGCAGAATAAGGAGCGGACCCCATGTGGGCTATGTGCGAGTATGGTTAATTCTGAAACTTTGCAAATGCAGTTCTTTCCTACTGCCTCCAACAACCTTAAAAACTTCACTCTAATAGGGCATTCGCATAAGCCTTAAATAACTCTTGCACATATTTTTTTTTCTTCTGTTGTGTTTTGTTTCCTCTTTCTGGTGGTCCCACCTATTGGTTCTAATTCTTACTTACAACATCACTAATATGAAAATATGTTTAATAGGAAAAAAAATGACAGAATTCTCTGTCAAAGATTTATGGGAAGACAAGGGTACAAATTAATAAAGGGTTGATGGGTTGTAATTTGTACCACCAGAAAGCTCACGTTGATGAGCTCATGAATCAATTAAAGTATTGAAAAAAAAATAACTTCCATAATAACAGCTTGTATTTCCACAGTGCTTTAAGGTTTTGTTTTGTTTTTAATATAAAAAAAAAAGTTCTTCTCCCAACAGCCTAAATAGTGGCTGCTTATTACAAACCTGCCATGTAGTATTGAGCTTGTTGACATAGTTAACCATTTCATCTGAAAGAGGAGGAAAGGACAATCTGCTCCAAGCACTGGTCAGTACGACCAGGCTGCACAGAGTGGCCAAGAACCGCCACATTTTGGGAACTGAATTCCTGATTTACCTGGAAAGAGAGAAAAACCTCATGAAACCTTTCATTGTCTGACTTATAAATAAACCACACTGCTTCTAATGTAGGAATAGAATAAAGAAACTGGAAGTCAAGAGACCTAGGATAAAGACAAGCAAGCCCCTTTCCCTCAGCTTCCTCTTCTGGAAAGTAAGGCAAGACATAACTAGAAAGTTACCTCTAGGTAACCTTAGGGGAGTCATTTAACTCTCTGGGCCTTCTCTATGAAATAAGGGATTATATTAAAAGTTCTCTACGGTAATTTTCTGTATTCAAAATTATAGCATCTGGAGAAAGAACTTCAGAGATCACCTGGTCATTTATTCCATAGATTAGGAAACTGCCTGAGGCCTGATTTTAAAATACCTTTTAAATACAGTCTTTTTGCTATGCCAAAGGTCACGAAGAGCTGAAAGAAGAGTTGAAATTCAAACCCAGGTCTTGACTGCAAATCTGATATATCTTCTAATGGCTTACCATCAGTTTTGCCACTGGGAAACGGGGAGAGGGAAAAGAGCAAGCATTTATAAGCACCTACTATGTGAGAGGCACTGTGCTAAGTGTTTTACAAAGATCATCCTCACTATAATTCTGAGATGTAGATATTATTATTTTCCCCATTTTACAGTGGTGGAAACGAGGCAGGCAGAGGTTAAGTGACTTGCCCACACAGCTAATAAGTGTCTGAGGTTAGATTTGAACTCTCTAGGCCCAGGGGCCTAGATCCACTGGGCCGCCTAGCTGCCTATGTTCTCCAGACCCCTGGAAATATCTTCTGATCTAGCAACCCTAGGGGGGTTTGATATCAACCCAATCACTGTACCCTTAGGACTTCTGGCCCTTCCATCAAGCTGCCCTGTGGCCAAACTTTCTTTTATGTGTTGCTATCCCCTCCAATTAGATGAGCTCCTTGAAAGTGGGGAGCTGTCTAGCCTCTTCCATTAGTAAATCCCTTTTCATCTATTTATTCAGCAGGTTCCATGCCCCCATCCTGGGCAGTCTCTATCTCTTAGAAGAGCCCAAAGCTAAATTTCAAAGAAACCAAAGCTGTGTGTGTGGCCCCTACCAAATCTGTTGTAACAATCTTGCCTGGCTCCTTGCCACAAAGAAGCTTTACCCAGCTCTGAGCTGTTGCTCAAGAGATGATTATGTATCAGTTTGCTCTTTACAAGACAGGCTTACTAACAAAGTAACATGATCTGAAAAATCACATTACTCGGGCCACTAACACTGCAGAATATCTTCGTCTCTGTGCCACTGCTGGGCCCTAGGGTGGCATTTATATTACTTGTGTTATTGGGAATCTGTTAAAAAAAAATGTGGAAAAAATCTGTACGTGCTATTATCCCCATTTTATGGATAAGGAAACTGAGGCTGAGAAGGTAAGTGACTTGTCCAAGGTCACACAGCTAGTAAGGATTAAAGGCAAGATTAGAAATCAGATTCTATCCACTGTGCCACAAGTATAATCTGAATGCTGTGCCATTAATAATAAATGACCAAGCTTAGCTCAGAAGAAATTAGATTTAGATTGTTGATGCATCAGATTAATTTGGCTGAACTGCCCCCTACCCCTTAAATCTTTGGTCAAAAGTAAGGGCTCCAGAAGTTAGGGTTGCTGGTCAGTCAATTTTGGAGGTATTCTTGGCAAAGATACTAGAATAATTTGCCATTTCCTTCTCCAGCTCATTTTACAGATGAGGAAACTGAGGCAAAAAGAGTAACTCGCTCAGGGTCACAAAACTATTAAGTATCTGAAGCTAGATTTGAAATCAGTTAGATTTCAATCAGTAAGAGTCCTTCTGACTCCATGCCCAGTACCACCTAGCTACCCGAGGAGATGGGGCAGGGGTTATATATTTGGAAATGAGAGTGATCAAAACAAAAGATAAAAGTAAGTCTTCCCTTATGGGGCATTCTTTAGTGCCTTATTTGTGAAATAAGGGGACTGAACACTCAGCTTGCCAAGGCCTTTTCCAGCTCTGACCTTTTATCTGGGCCAACCTGTTTCCCTGACAATGACGGTAGTTTCCCAATTCACAGGTTGGCTTATGTTTAACCCATCTGATTTTAAGAATTTGATAGGTATTCATTTCTAGCAGGATTTTTGATAGGTGGCAGCTGGGTAGAACACTTGGTATAAAGTCCTGAAAACCTGAGTTCATAACTCATAAGACACTGTGTGTGGGCCAGAGCTTTGTCACCTCTTATTCTCAGTTCCTTTTCAGCACAATGAAAAAAGTCTACCTCACAGTGTTGCTGTGAGGATCAAATGAAATTATATGTTGACCTTAAAAGCATTAACCATTATTATTATTAATGCTAACTATTATTACTATTAGTTTCAACCAGAAAATATTCCAAAGTCCATGGATTCACTGGCCTCCAGAACTATCCCTGCAATAGTGCAATTTCCAACCTTTAAAGCCCAAGTCAAATGCTCCCTTCTCTAATCAATTGTTTGTTCAGTCATGTCCAACTATTTGTGAACCATAGCACACCAATACTGTCCATGGAGTTTTCTTGGCAAGGATACTGGAGTGGTTTGCCATTTCCTTCTCCAGTGGATCGAGGCAAACAGAGGTTAAGTGACTTGCCCACAGTCACACAGCTAGTAAGTATCTAAGGCTGCATTTGAATTCAGATTTTTCTGACTCCAGGCCCAGGGCTCGGTTCACAGAGCCATCTAAACGCTTCTTCCTCTTCTTTAATCAATCAGTATTACTAATAATGCACTATGTGCCAGGCACTTGTACTAAACACTGAAAACAAAGAAATACACAATGTCACTGCCCTCAAGGAGCTTACATTCACAGATGGCAGAGAGGACAAACAGACCTTTATACGGTGTATTTCAATCTCCTTCAGTCATCCTAACACACCCATTTGAAAGGCAGCCTGGAGCCTAAGATTGACCAGTCTTGCAAACAAGAAAACCTGGGTTCAATCTGGGCTGCTGATACTTACTGGACTGTGACAAACCTCTCAAGAGTCCCAGAAGTTACGAGTTGTGTTTCCACAATGGAGAATTCCTCATAACAATCAATTTATAGAACCCCTCATATCTGATTCAGTCAGATAAAGTGGAAAGAAGACTGAATTTACAGTCAGATGGCTTGGGTCAGTTCCTGGAACTGCTCATTACTTACTAACACTAAGTGCCAAATTCTCTGGCCTTCAATTTCCTTACCCGTAAAATGAGAGGGTTGGATGGACTAGATTCCTTCTGGGGTCCTTTCCAGCTCTAAATCTATTCACGTGTAGAATCCTAGATCTATTTTACAGGAGGCATCTCAAGACCAATGACCTGTCTAAGATCACAGAGGTGAGATCTAAGATGTGAACCCAGGACCTTTGACCCCAGAGTCATTTCTTTTTTCTACTGTACCACAACTGTCCTCCTGTATTCCCCTACAAGACTGGGGCAAAACCTTCTCAACTTTCAGTAAACAAACAAACATTAAGTACCTACTATGTGCCAAGCAGGCATCTAGGTCCTGTACAGAGGGCTGGGTCTGGAGTCAGGATGACCAGAGTTCAAATTTGATCTCAGCGAAGAAAATGGCAAATCACTCTACCATCTTTGCCAAGAAAAGATACTCACAACAACCCTGTGCCAGGCAGTATGCTGAGAGCTTGGGATACAATAGGAGGCAAAAAACAGTCCCTATCCTCAATGAGCCTTACAATCTAAGGGGGGGAGGGAGGAGAAGGCAATGTGAAAACACATATTTACTAAGTGAGACAAATAGAGGATAAAAAGGAAATAATTAGTAAAGAGGGCAGCGAGATGGTGAAGTGGATAGAGAGCTGGGCCTAAAGTCAGGAAGACCTGGATCAAAACTTAACCTCAGATACTTTCTATCTGTGTGACATTAGGCAAGTTACTTAACCCTGTTTGCCTCAGTTTCCTCATGTGTAAATGAGCTGGAGAAGAAAACAAACCACTTTGGCATCTTTGCCAAGAAAACTCCAAATGGGGTCCCAAAGAGTAGGACGCAACTAAAATGCTGAGCAACAATTAGCATAGAGAAGACACTGGAATTACGAGGGGTTGAATATATAATTGACATCATATTGCTTACCTTTTCAATGGGGGGGGCAGGAGGGAAGAAAAAAAAGATTTTAAAAAATAAAATTTTTAAAAAAGGAGGGATTGGGGAAAGATTTTAGTTGGGACACCTTAATGGAGGCCAGGGAGGTCAGTAGTTGATCAGAGAAGGAAGACTGTTTAGCCCAGTTGTTTTGCTCCTGGTATTATGATAATGGTCTGTGGGGAATGGGTCCCAAGGCCTTTGCTGACTAAGCAGTGGCTGGAAGTCACAAGGTCTCTGGAGCTGATTCAGTATGACCTCCTAGCAAGTCACTCAGTCCCTTGGAATTTCAACACCCAGTAGGTAAGGGGGTGGGGTTGGGGAAGAGATTGACCTCTAGCCAGGCACTAGGTATTTAAACCTGAATTAAAGTGTCTGAGTTCACCAGAGAAAAGATGCTTAGCTTATAAGCCTTTTAAAGACAGTTGTGTGAATTGACTCTTTTCCCCTAGAAGAAGCTTCCCACAAGTGAGACTTAGCCACCCCCACCCCCAATCTGAGAAGGTAGTTTCATTTTCCTTGTGGTGTGCTAATCGCTCATGTTCTGACAAAGATGATATCCAAAGTTAGGTTTAGTATTTTATAAGGTAAACAGCAACTATCATAGTAATCAAGTCTCAAGCTTACTCTTACAAGTGCTTTATAGAAAATGAAAGCTCCCAGCTACCACCTTCCTAGACTTATTATTGGACAAAGGATTTCTACCTGCCAGAGCCTAGGACGTGAGAGGAAGTGCTAATGACCAGCAGGTCCTCCCCTTGCCAAGCCACCCTGGGCCCAGGGCCTGATTAACTCTCCAGAAAACCATTAATATCTCCCCAACTGGATAATGTCTGAAATACCCCACAATGACTTCCTCTTTTAGAAGTGGGAGTTCAAATCATTACCTATGACCTGGAGTCAGTAAGACCACCAAGTGAAAATTCAGCCTCAGATACTTCCTAACTTAGTACTTGTTTGCCTCAGTTTCTTCATCTATAAAATGAGCATAATAATAACAGCAACCTGCCTCCCAGGGTTGTTTTGAGTATCAAATGAGGTAAGTGCTTAGGGCCTGTAGTATGTGCTATGTAAATATTAGCTATTAACTTAGGCATCAACAAAACACAAAAAACAGTTCAATTCAATCATGTAGCTTCTTAAAATATTTATATTGAATTCAACATGGTAGTAATAAAATGTCCTGTTTATATCCCCTTCTGAACTTGTTTTCTTCTGTGTGTTAAAAAATGTTTTACTGATGTGCTTTCCTGTATCCTCTCTGCAATTCTCTCACCTGAGTAGCTAACATTAGAAATGTTATCCTTTAAGGATGCCCTTAATAGCCACTGAAACCAGATTTACTTGTATGAATGAATTCTTTTGGGAGCAAGGGGTAAATGATCTCCCAGGTCTTCCTTCCTAGGAAAGGCACTTATAGGTAATAACCCCAGGGTAGGTGCAGGCATATTCCTGATAAGTGTTGTTGTTGTCCAGTTGTTTTTCAGTCATGTCTGACTCTTAGTGACCCCATTCACAGTTTTCTTGGCAAAGACACTGGAGTGGTTTACCATTTTTCCCCAGCTCATTTCGCAGATGAATCTCCCAAAAAGCAACGAAGGGAGTTAGATTCCTTCTCCTAAAGAGGACGGGAATTATTTCCATATGCTCTATGAATCTAAGAGCCAGACAAAAAACTACATCACTCAACTGAGGCAAACAAGATTAAGTGATTTGCCAGGGTCACACTGCTATTGAGTATCTGAGGACAAATTCGAACTCAGGAAAATGAGTTTTCCTGATTCCAGGCCTGGAGACTCCATGCACTGTGCCACCTAGCTGTCCTCAATGATAATAGGAACACAGTAGTGAGAGCTGGAAGAGATCATCCAACCCAACCCCTTCCTTTTCCAAATAAGCAATGAAGCCCGACGTAAGTAGCAGAGCCAGGATTTAAATCTACATCTCCCTACTCCAAATCCGAATCACATTTCCTAAGCCTTGGGGTTTGCAAGTCAGCCTGGATGCTTGCCCTTTGTGAAACTCTGTTCCTCTTTAGGGTTCTGACTTTTTTTTCTTTTGTAAGCTAAGGTTATAGTACTAGAAAATCTGTAAGTCTCTATAATCTGCCATTTGACCTTCCTTTTCTCGGATCAGACTTGTGACTTTATTTGTATAGGAAGCTCCAGGTAAGGCAATACCTTTCCTCTCAAGGTAGCCTACTATACCCTAGCTCTGCCAATTGAAGAGTCTTAGCTGAGGCACTAAGAAATTAAATGATCTCCCCAGAATCACACCATAGTATTGGGTCAAGTGAAACTTGAACTCCATTCATTATACTGGCACCATGCTGTATTTTTCAGGTTAATCTAGGATTTAAAATTCAGGGAATTCAGGGAAGCAAAAGACAAACAAGGCAGGTTAATAGCTACAACTTAAGTCTTGAGCTGACCTAACACCAGTCACTGGGCAAAGTCCAAAAGGAAAAGATTCTGTTTTAAAAGTGTTATTTCCTCTCCGTGCTCCAGTATCATCTATGTCAAGAAACCAAGACAACTTCTGTGGATGGGTTTTACAATAATAAAGATGAACCAGTAAGGGAGTGGTCTAGGAAAATTAGAACCAGATATGTCAGGGCTTTGTAAATATTAAGTTCACTCCTCACCTCCTTCCCATCTTCTCCCCCATTTCGCACACTGCCTGGCAAATAGTAATTCCTTAATAAATGCTTTTTTTTTTTAACCTAACAATGCAAGTCTGCCTTGTCACTCGGCTATTTAAACTCCAGTGGCTCCTCTTTGCCTCCAGGATTAAATATAAAATGTTCTCTTCAACATTCAAAACCCTTCATGTTCCCCCTACCACCACCTTTCCATCTTCTTATACCTAATACTACCTGACCCCCCTAGTCTTTAAAGCAGAAACCTTAGCTTCCTTGTTGTTGTTCAGTTGTTTCAGTCATATTTGATTCTTTGTGACCCCTTTTGGGGTTTTCTTGGCAAAGATACTGGTTTGCCCTTTCTTTCTCTAGCTCATTTTACAGATAAGGAACCGAGACAAACAGGGTTAAGTGACTTAACTAGGGTGGTCACACAGTAAGTGTCTGAGGCCAGATTTGAACTATACACTGTGCCACCTAGCTGTCTCCTTACTGTACTCCATTTCCTGATGCTGGACATATTTTCATTGTCTGCCCCTTTCCCTTCTTATTTCTACCTCCTGACTTCTCTGGCTTCAAGTTCCAGCAAAAAAACAAAACAAAACAAAACAAAACAAAAAAAACCCTACCTTCTAGGAAGCCTTTCCTGATCACTCTCAATTCCACTGTCTTTTCTCTTGATTATTTCCAATTTATCCCATATATAGCTTGTCTGTATATAGTTATTTGCATGTTGTCTTCTTCATTAGATTTTGAACTCCCTGAGAGTAGGGACTGCCACCTTTCTATCCCCAGTGCTTAGCACAGTGACTGGCACATAATAAAAATGCTTAATAAATTAACAAAAATAATAAAAATTGATCAAGTTATCTTTCACAAAGATGCCAAAATAACCTCCCTTAAGCACAAGTCTTAACTGGATCAGCAACCATCTCAGTCTTTTGGCAGTCATGAATGCCTCTGGGATAACACACAGAACTTCTGCATCTGGTATTTGTGTCCTTTCAACATGGATTCCACTATCTTTTCCAATCTTATTTGATATACTATGCAAACTAGCCAAAATGAATTATAAGAATTTCCAACCTGACTGGGGACAAGTCTCTAATTCCTACTTTGTAGAATCTTGTCTTCCTTTAGGACTCAGTTCAGCTGCTACCTCCCAACTATAAAAGTCCTCCTAGATCTCCTGGGGTGAGGTGAACTCTTCCCTTAAAGATAACTAGAATACTTTGACTTATCTTGGCTGTCAAGTGTTTGTTATCTGCATAAGAACAGTTAGCTCCTAGAAGGTAGAAGGGACTAGTTTTAATCTTCATTTCTTCAGGGCTGAGTGTATTTAGAGTTTTTTTAAAAATAACATTTTAAAACAAAATATGACAAGTTTGTGGTTTTTTACACAATCATTTTAAAATTATTTTTTGTATGTTGGAATATTTGCTGATTGTTGTAAAGTTCATAAGAAAAACAAGTCCCCTTCTGCCCCAAAGTCACTGGGACTTGGAGGCCACATAAACACATGGGTGGGGCAAGTTATAAAGCAACAGCTTAATACGATCATGGAAACCATCCAGGAGGCAGACAAACCATGATGTCACATGCATGTCTGGTTATAGTTTTATACTACTATAGCCTAAAAGGATCCCTCTCCCCCCCTTGCTTCTCCAGAACTGCAGCAGCAATCATTAATTAGCTATTTGCTATCTCTGCTACTTACTAGACCTGCAAGGCATGCCTGGGACTTAGCAACTTCAAGAGCTTCACTTGTATGAGTGTCAGAGACTAAAAATTTTCTAAGATGTCTGAGATACTCCTGCACTTCAGAGGGAGCAAGGGGTCTCAGTTTGGAAGGTCTCACTGAGGCTAGGATGGCAACTAGCCCAGATCAGTCAATGCTATCTACAAAGGAGAGGACATTTCTAGGCTTTTTTAAATATACTCTGTCCATCCTATGTGCAGAGGAAAAGATTAAAGCCTTTCCCAGACTTTAAAAGGCTGAGAAACTGCTTTCACAGCATTAATTAGATAGAACTTAAGCCACCCACCTCATAGCCATTCTTAATTAGCACCTAACTAGGTTTCCAAGCCTTTTATTTTCTGGGACCCAGCCACTCCAAAGAGTTCTCATTCTGAAATGATTGTATAGGCCTAGCCAGCCAGCTCTGCTATAACCTCACCCCACCCCCACCTCCAAGTCAGGAGGGGAAGGGGCCTTAGTGGCCACAGTCTATAATTTGGCCCTACCAGTCTGTTCCTTACAACTATTACTGCACGCCCACGCCTGCCCCCGACTCCCCCTCCCCCTCCCCCTCAATGAATTATACTTGCTACATAGACCACATTTAAATCAAAGTTGTGAAACTCAATTTTTTTCTTCTCTTTTAAAATTCTAAACTTAATAAAATAAGAACTTCAATACTAAAAGAACAGAAGGAAGATTGTACAAGAAACCCTGATTCTCTGTCACACAGCCTACCCTTTCCTTATAATTGAATGAACAATTTTCAAAGTTTTCTTAAGTGCATCAAAAAAGCTTCATCTGTCTCTCTCTCAACTCTAGCACTGGCCTTTCTCTCTCCTACTTCTCCATGGGGGGAGGAGTAGAACCGTGTAGCACATACAAGCAGAGATACAGTCAAGCAAAACCAATTTCCACATTGGCCTGTCTGAAAACATATTTCTTACTCTCCATCTTGAGTCTCTAACCCATATTGGCAGCAGGGGGCTGCTGGGAAGTGTAGTTTTTCCTCGTGTGGAAGGAAGGATAAACTGAAGGGCAGAACTCAAGCCAGTAGTGGCTCGACTGGCTTGCTGATCTGCCTGGACATAGCTTTCTAGGACCTGGTAAATTTCCACCCCTTCTACTACTCCCCCTCCCCCCTTCATGCTGCCTGTACAATTTGGAAACTCTTGCTTTTTATACAAACTTTGTTTATTTGCAGACTGTGTTTTAAGGTCCCCTCTGATAAAGATAAGCTAATATTACACTTTTGAGAGTTGCCTGCTTGCTTTGGAAAAATGGTTAAGAAGGGGAAGAGTGAGGTAGGAGAGCATAAAAAGGAACCTGTGTGGAACAAAGTGAGCCCACCCACTACAAAAAAGGCTTCAGGGCCCAGCTGTCATGTAAGAAGGCAGCTAGCATGTACTTATTAATCCTCTGGAATCCTGGTCCATGATTTCACTGGCCAGAATTCCTAAGTCTTTCAAGGTTCTTTTTCCTCAAAATGCCATTGTTATTATAAAAATTGTCAGAGTCCTTTTCATTTCACTCTGAATCAATTCATACCAATTTCCCAAGATTTCTCTGCATCTGTCATTTTTGTCATTTCTTATGGCACAATGCTGCTTTGACCTCCTCTATATACCATGTATCATAATTTGGTTGGTTACTCCAATTGTCAACTTTTGTCCAACCCTGTGATTTCATTGGCAATTTCAGAGCTGCCTGGAACAGAGAAAGATTAGATGAGTTGCCCAAGGTCACAAAGTCAGTTTGTGTCAGTAACAGGACTTCAAAACAGAGATCTTCTAGTCTGAGGTTACAGCTCTTTCCACTATACCTCAATGCCTTGGAATCTCAGATTATTTTCAAAAATAAATAAAATGGAAACTAAGGAAGTCTCTGGTTGCTAAAGAATCTGTCAAATAGATTAGGAACTAACAGACACTTTATAGCTGTGTAACGACCCTGAGCAAGTCTTTCTGGGCCTCAATTTCTTTGTAAGATATGAATAATGAGATACCTATAAATATCTACCTACATCATGGTGTTACTAAAAGGACGAAATGAGAACTTATGAAATGCTTTGCAATCTTTGAAGCACCAAATAAAAATTGGCTACTACTATTATAATGAAGCATTTCACATACATTATTTCATTTGATCTTCAAAACCCTCTGAGGTTAAGGGTAGATTTTATTAGCTCCATTTTTCAGAGGAATCTTCACATAGATTGAAAGGGCCAGGGGCAGGATTCAAGCCTACATCTTCTAGTGACAAATTTGGTGCACTTTCTGCCATACCAAGACAAAAGCTCTGTCTTGAATGCTGAAGGAAGGGTCTCAATAGGCCCCATCCCTTTACCTTACCTTTACCTTACCTGTGCCTTTGATGGTTTGCCTTGGTTTCCCTGCCTATTCTGATCCCATTCTGGCTCTAGACTACATTCCCATTCATTTATGAATCTGGAAAACGTGAAGTGAGAGACAAAAGACCTCAAAGTCAGAAGATGGGCATTCCAATCCTGTCTCTGACACTTGCTAGCTGCAGAACTCATCTAATACCAAGTCACAGAGCAGGTTCTGAGCCATTTTAGTAGAAGCTCTTACTTTGGCAAATAATCATTCCAATGACATTGCAGGTCCAGGAAAAGGCCAATGTGCCATGGGCTGTGCTGGAGGTTAAGATGCCAGTCATTAGGACCTACCTCACCACACTGAGATGCGGGTGATGCAAAGTATTATCACTTTTCTCAGTTGAGAAGTGACTTGCCCAAGGTCACCGAGTTAGGAAGAAGCAGAGCTGAATTTGAACTCGGGTCTTTTGGCTCTTCTATCACTTTTCCCACTATATTCCATCATCTGCCAAAGATTGTGCTACGGAAAGAAAAAGCTCTGTCCTTGGTAAATCTGTCCTCCCTGTCTGCCCTACAGAAGGCACAAGTCTTTTCCAAATCACTATTAAGGCTAGGTTTTTCATCAGGATACCAACAGTAGTAGAGATGTCAAAGGCACTACAAGGCCTACAAAAGACCAATTTCTGTCACCAGGCAGATTGTAACAGGAAAACCAGTAAATCCTTCACCCGCCCCATGCCACCCTTCCCTCCACACAAAGCCGTGCATCTGCCCAAACACAGCAGATACTGTCTACTGCACCATGGATCCTAACTTCTGAACACCACCCCCAGAAAGATGCAGTGACCTACAGCCAGTGCAAAGGTCCCCCTGCCCTTATCAGTAAGGACACTGACCTTTCAGGTATTGCTTCCTGGCCTCCCGTCCCCACCCTTTTCTGAGCTATTCCAAGAAGGCATCTATCTAGTCACAAAGGAAGCCTATGTAAGTAAGGAGATTCAATAAAAACACAGGGCTTCTCAATCGGTTCAGAAAGCCTATGCTACCTCTCATTAGGAACATTCTATCTGGAGCTTGAGAGGAGTGGACACTTAAGATTTCAAGAAGCCCTCTTTTCACTGGTGTAGGTACTTCGCCTAAGGACACAGGCAGCAGAAGTTACATGAGTTGCTGCAACCCTTCCAAATTCATACCAGCTAACAGTCCTCTCCATGCTTGAGGGATTGGCCCTCAGACACCAGGTACACACAGTCTACTGCTGGGCCTTCCGAGCTTGGCAGAACCATATAAAAACCCAGAAAATTATAAACTATTCCTCACTTTCTAAGAATGAGGACTAAAACATTCTGGTAGGAGAAGCTTTTTCCAATTACCCTTGCTCATTAGCGTTTTCTTCCTCCTCCAAATTATACTGTATTCACTTACAGGAATGAAATGCTTCAAGCCTGAGCATTTGTAGAAGGTTCTTCTCACTGATTGAGAGAATTACTCCTCACTTGGTGCCTGTGCGAAGGGCACACGCAGTAAACTGTAATTTCTGGAAGCTGAGATTTCATTGTGGTTGCCTCCTTAGGACCCAGTATGTTGTAAGTACTTAAAAAATGCTTGTTGAAGGGGGCAGCTAGGTGGAGCAGGGGATAGAGCTCCAGCCTTGGAGTCAGGAGGACCAGAGTTAAAATCCGGCCTCAGACACTTGACACTTACTAGCTGTATGACCCTGGGTAAGTCACTTAACCCCCACTGCCTTACCAAAAAGCAAAAAAAAAAAAAAAAAAAAAGCTTGTTGAATTGTTATATTAAACTGAGAATTGACAAATTGCAAAGAGACAAAATCTAAGCTTGATATGAAGAATTTCCTAAATGGAGTGGGCTAATTTTAGAGGTAGTGGGTTCTTCCCTCTCACTAGGTTTTTCAAAATTAAATACTAAATTTATTAAACTTCCAAATAAACTTTAGTTGAATTATGCACCATGTGCCAGGTGTCCTGCTATAAAGACAAAAGAAAAGTACCAGCCATCAAATACATTATACCAGTCATTCAAGTGAATAAGCAAAAATGAACTATATACAAAATAAGTGCCAGGGGATGGGGGAGGAGGATCTTGGAAGAAAAGGAATATCAAGGCCTCATGAAAGAGGTGACATTTGAGCTGATACTTGAAAAGAGGTAGGAGTTCCAAAAGGGGATGACAGTAAGGAGGGAAAGAAAGCCCATTCCCTATAGTTAGTTAAGAAAACTTGGAGCCCCTCCTTTCACACTCAAACTCAAGTAAAAGCAATGATCAAACAAATAACCTGAGTACAGCTCAGTTCTGCCCATAAGTAAACTAGTCACAAATTCCAACTCTGTGCAAAAGGGGCAACTGGTAGCCAATAATTCTCATTTTCTCTTGCCTGGGTAAACACTTCCTTCTTTTTAATTTCTTACTGTACCCACTTCCTCTGCTAGAGGAACGGGGTGTGAGAAAACTAATGAGCATCATTTAGGTTGGCCCTAGAAGTACAAATAAAGGAAGGAAGAAGGCTTTTACACAAATACCAAGCACCTCCTCTACACATGTTGTCCACTCGTCTCACCATCCTCCTCGTCACCTGGTTCAAAACCTCTCCTTCCCATTCTCTGAGGATTCGACCACATCTCTTACATGCCTTTCCAAGACCAGCTATTAAAAAACAATACATCTGTTGACTGACAAACCACACTAGTTCAGCCCTTCATTTCATGCCTAGGGTTGAGAAGATGATTCTCTACAGTGTTAAGCACATGGCTGTCATTCTAGTGTAATTTTAAACATTCCTGCTTAATGGTCCAAAGCAGGGCAGTAACCTCACTCCTCTAAAGACCTCCCTCCAATTTGGGCAACACATTCAGTATTCTCAAGCAACAAAGTTTCACTCAAGACTGAGCAAGAGTTCAGAGAATAGTTTATTTCACCAAAAATAGTCACTAAACTCTAGATAAATCCCACTGAATCATCTTTCCCTAATCAATTCAATCCTAATTCAACCACTTTTCCCAAGCCTTTCCAAATTGAAATCAGGAGATACCTCATTAATTGAAGTAACCAGTCTTTTGGAGGGGAGATGGAAGGGTTTAAAGTGAAATTCATCAAGAGCCTTAATGAACACAATTACTCCCAGAACTTTTTACCCAGTTTCTTCGAAGAAATTGGTTAGACTTCTGGGTAGGGGGAGGGAAAGAAGGAAATCGGCATAGCACCTACTTTCATTTGGGAAGAAGGATTTAGTCCAAGATATTGTTTCTGAATTAATAAAGAAAAATGGATAAGACTTTAGACTAGGATACTGAAAAAAATGCATGAATACATGCCGCCCCCCACCCCCCCAAAAAAGTGGGTGGTTCCACACTCAAAACCGCCTTCCTGCTTTTAGTTTTTCCCTTTACTAATCAGTTACCAACAATCTCCTTATATAGCAGAAGCCTGGTCAGGCCTACAAGCAAAACTAAATCAAGTGATGTCAAAGGTTCAAAACACTGTTCGGTTAGTAATTCCTCTCTGGGCCTCGTGATTCTTGGCTGAAAATCCTTCAATGCCTCTATACTACCTCTAAGATAAAACAGAAACTCCTTGTAATCTGGCTTAATTGAGGGCTCTCTACATAATCTGGCTTCAATTCAAGACTCCAAGCTTCCACAAGCATCTACCCTAGCACCAGCATAACCTTAGTGTACTTTCTAGAAAAACTAGACTACCATCTGTCCCCCCAACTCTTTTTGTACAAGCTGTCCTCTATGACTAGAGCATGGCTCCCCCATCTGCCCGTAACTCTGTCTTTTGCTTTGATATCCCCCTCCCCACTCACCAGTCCCCATCTCATACTGATACTCAATCGGTTTGCACTATACTTGCAGAATGTAATGTTGCATTCTCAGGGCATCAGCTGGCACAAGGTCACTTAAAATCAATTAAGTCTGGTGTTGTGTTGCCCTTTTTGGCCAGTAATAACCATGAACCAAGGGTGTCCAGGAAACCTTGGAACCACCTCACTTGATGTGATCTCCACATGGCATCATATCCTTCCACTACAAAGGAAATGCAGAGTTTCATTCATCCTGGGTAATGTCCTAGACCAGGAGGCTCCTGATCAAGAACACACCCTGCTCCATATCCTGTGGGTGACACCAAGGAGGTTTCATCCCTGCAGCAGCTTTCCTTCCTCAGAGAGGAATGACCCACAAACAGGTCGGATGACATTAGCAGAGCATCTCACTAAATGTAGCCCTGTATGCAGCTAAAGGGCTTTTTACAGATATTTGCGTTATCATGGATTAATCCCTCCTACTTTTCTCTTACACCCTTTCTGAATACACTACCAGAAATTTCATTTCAACTACTTACTCAGAAAGCATTTTGACCGACATTTACTATGGATCAGGCTTTCTATTAAACAATTGGGAGACAACAGGAGAGAGCATTACAGGGCACCGGGGACAGTCTGTGCAAAGTTGCAGTGTTGTGGAAGAAGAATTCAGGCAATTTAACTGGATCAGACAATGTGTGGCATGCATGAAGAGGAAGAAAAGTAGAATATGGCCAAGCTATGAAGAGCTCAAAACACCAGAGAGACTTACCTTTGAGCCTGAATGATCCTGAATATAACATATAGCCCCTAGAGTTTACTGAGTAGGAATGGGATGATATGGTCTGACCTATGTTTTAAGAAAAGTTACTTAGGCAACTGAGTGGAAGATGGATTGGAATGGGGAGAGTTGGGGGGGAGGGAGGGTTAGGCTACTGACTACTGCAACAGTCCAGGACAGAGGTAATTAAGGCCTAAACCAGGGTAGTGGCAAAAGGAAAAAAAGGAGATGTAGCAAGGGTAGAAATGACAAGACCTAGCTATGGACCAGAGATGTGAAGTGTTGAGGATAACACACTGGGGTGGCTTGGAAGGATGGTTATGCCTCGGATGATAAAAGGGAAGATAAAACAGGATCTCTGTATGAGAGGTGTGAACATGAAGGCTGATACCATAAGCTTACAGAAGACCAACTACCGCTAGAGATGCCAGGTCCTCACATAATAGGAGAGGCCTCTGGCTGTGTGATTCAGTGGCATATACCAATTAAATAAAGATCCAGTAGTGATATAGACCAGTGGCATCAAACTCAAACAGAAACAGAGGCCATAAACCATCCCTGAGGATCATTGTATGTGCAATTTGACTTAGAAAACCACATACTAACATTTATTGTTATTTATATTTATTTTGTTAAATATTTCCCATTTGCATTTTAATCTGGTACAGGCAGCACTTCGGAGTGTCACGAGCTGCATGTTTGGCACTTCTGGTATAGAGGAAAGACTGTCAGCGTAAGAGCAAAGTTGAATTTCCGAGCAGTCAAGATTTAGACTCCGAACCCTGAATTAACACAAATCTCTTCCCTATGTATTCGCTAAAGCCCTGATGGTATTCTGATGCAATTATATAACATTTGTATATTGAAGGCAACTAGCAACTAGGTGGCACATTGCATAAGTGCTAGTCTTGGGAGTCAAGAGTTCAAATCCAGCTTCAGCCACACAGTAGCTGTGTTTTCTTGGGCAAGTCACCTAAAACTCTTGGCCTTACTTTCCTTATCTGTAAAATGGGGATAACAACCAGCACCTATCTAATAATGGGTGTGGTGAAGATAATGAAATAATAACTATTTGCTAGATGGAATTCCCTAGCTGGATTTCTGGGCGATAGAAATCCTGTCACAAAAGTACAAATTGAGATAAACACCATGGTAGGATGGAGACGACAATGTCTTGGTAGATCTGAATTTTCCCTTTCCCCTCTGAGGCTGCCTCTCACTCCTTCCTCTCCCCTCATTTTACAAAGGGGGAAAGTGAGGCCCAGTAATAGACTAGTGACCCAGATACGATTCTTCCATCTAATGCCTCTTTCCATTATTCTGTATTGTTCCCAGAAAAGTAAAGTTTCAGGAAACAATATATTTTCTATTAAGCTAAGAACTAATGTTGTATTTAGGGCAGCTGAGATTTCAGTTTCTCAACTATCCTATGATTTCTCTGTAATGTCTAGTAGCTTCAGGGCTGCAAAAGCCTGACCAGGAAAGACAAGATAAATGAGCACTGGCTTGAGTCAAAAGAACTGGGTGACCTTGTGAGAGACAACCTCTCTGGACCTCCATTCCTCTTCTGAAAAGTGAAAGAGAGGTTGGACTAGATTTCCTCAGCGCCTCCCCCCCTCTCCCCTTCAGCTCCAAATCTACCCTCCTATAAACCCCATCTGCTCTCTAAGACATATCAACTTGGAAAATTATGTTAATTCTTCGACCTCTAAATGCTACTAGCCAACCCAGTTCCTTCCTGGTTTTCCAGATTCAGCCAAGTCATTTATAAGTAAACCAAATCTTTTCACTTCTGGCCTACCTGTATTTTCTGATACCTGAAGATCTCAATAGGATGCTCTAGAATTCCCAGGTTACATCTAGGCACCAAATGGCAGCAGAGCCCTGAATTGCATGCCAGCAAATCCAGAGCTTTCTCTCCTCCAGTTCAGAGAATACCAGAGGCAGGTTAGTAATTTAAAAAGCTTAAAGGACCTGATTAGAAGCTCATCCCTTTCGTGGGGAAAAATGAGACATTAAAACACTATGGGGAGTTTTGAACTGATTCAACCATTCTATAGAGCAATTTGGAACTATGCCCAAAGAGTTATAAAACCATTTGACCTAGCAATACCACTACAAGTTCTGTATCCCCAAAGAGATAAAAAAGGAAAAGAAAAGGACCTATGTGTACAAAAATATTGATAGCAGCTCTTTTCTGGTAGCAAAGAATTGGAAATTGAGAGGCCACCCATCAATTGTGGAATGGCTGAACAAACTGTGCTATGTGATTATGATAGATTATTGTACTGTAAGAAATGATGAGCAGGATGCTCTTAGAAAAACCTGGAAAGACTTACATGAGCTGATGCAAAGTGAAATGTACTGTGTACAAAGTAACAGCAGTGCTGTAAAACGATTCTCAGCAATACAATAATCCAAGACAACTCAGAAGGATTTATGATGAAAAATGCTCTCCACTCCCAGAGAAAAAACTGATGTGTCTGAATACAGACTTGAGCATACTTTTTTATACTGTGTTTTTCTTGAGGTTTTTTTTCGGTCTGTTTTCTTTCACATGACTAATATGGAAACGTTTTGCATGACTACACATGTATAACCTATATCAAATTGTTTGCCTTCTCAATGAAAAGAGGAGGAAGGGAGAGAATTTAGAACTCAAAGTTTTAAAAACTAATATTCAGATGTTGTTTTTACATGTAACTGGGGGAAAATAAAATTAAATTTAAAAATTTTTTTTAAAGAAGCTCATCTCTTCTGCTCTGGGCCTACATGATGGCTAATGGCAATCCCATGCACTGGTCTACACACTTAAAACACGTCTTTTTCTTATTCATTCCAACCTTTTGCAATCTGGCTTCTGATTTCTCAGTTTCTGATGGCTAATTTTCCTTCTTTCTTGACCTTTCTGTAACATCACCAGGTTACTCCTTCTCAGTCTCATATGGATCATTCACTTCCCACCCCTAATTGTGGGTGTACAGCTTAGGGCTCTGTTGTGGGCCTCCTTTCTTCCTCTCTACTCTCTGTATGATCTTACCAGCTCCTAGTTTCCATGATCTCTGATGATGATTCACATTTACTAACCACTTGGTCTTTGATAACTCGAATAACATTCTTGAGCTCAATTTACTTATCTTTAATGTGTGTGTGGGTGTGTGTCTTGGACTAAAAAACTTGTGAGAGCATTTCAGCTCTTTGATCTTATGATTCCAAGATCTATATATCTAAACCTAGACTGTCTTCTTAGATATAATCCAACAGGCAACTGATAATGTAGGATGGGTCCCACTGGATGTCCCACTAACATGCAACACAGACAACATTCATTATTTTCACTCACTCTTCCACTCCCTGCACAACCTGAGTCATTCAGAACTGCCCACTCACTCTCACCCAACATATCAGGAGAAACTTGTGGTTTCTATCTCTACATTTCCGGTACAATCTCCTTTATAATGACACAAAATCAGCACCCTAGTTCATCTCCTCTTAAGCCTGGACTATGGAAATAGCTTTTTCCTTTTAATAGGTCCTCCTGATTCTAGCCTCTCCTTTCCCCAATCTAGCTTCGAATTAATATTTCTAACACACGAGTCTGACCAAGTTACTTTCCCCTCAAGAATCTGCAGTGACTATTTCCTCCAGGATAAAATAAACTTATACTGGCACCTGAAGACTTTTATAATCTGGCTCGTGCCTATCTTTTGGGCCTTTCCCCTACTACTCCCTAGCCCCCTTACAGACACATTATTCCCTTTTCCCACAATCAACCTTGTGGTCAAAATTGGCTTCTCCAGAACTTAGCATCCCATCTCCTAACTCCCTGCCCATTGTCCCATTCCCAGATTCTAGTCTCACCTCATCTCCACCTCTATAAAGACTTCCTCCAAATTTCAGCTCATTGTTAGCCTAGTTCTCTCCCTCCTCACATTATCCTGTGTATACTTAATCTGATTACTATTTCCCATTTCCTCCAAAGAATGCAGCCTCCTTGAGAATGTTTCTTTCGCCTCTGTATCCTTAGCGCCTAGCATGGTGCCTTGCTCAGGTTGCAGGGGCTTAATAAATGCCTGTTAGACTGGTTTAGTAGTTTACAGGGATAGGATAGAAAACCTTTCTAGGCACCAATCAGAGCTTTCCCTCACCCCACCCTTATTGCATTAGTAACTCCCGAAACCCCTCCCCGATTCAAAAGCTCCTTCCCAACGCACAGCAGAAGGAGGAAGCCAGATTTTCCCAAATGGATTATCTTCCCAACCCTGGCACGCCCAGCTTCGTAGAGCTCCCACTTCAGAAAGGACACCAGGCTCCGGAAGGGTCATGAATTTCCCCACTCATTTCTCTCTCGGGCATCGAGGCCCATGGAAGTCTGGCTCTCCATAACCCTTCCCGATGCCCTTGACTACCAGGGGTATCGCCAGCACGGGCCTCCTCACTTTCCTGGCAGCTCCGGGCTCCCCGACAGTATCTGGGAGGCTGCGGGCGGTCCCAGGTTACCCACTGCCCCCTTTCCCTTCTCTCCCTTTTACTCCATTCCTGACACTTAGTCCCGGGGCTTAGCTGGCAACCTCCCCGTGCCCGGGGGCTCTCCTCCAGGCAGGCAGGGCACGAGCCACCAAGCACAAAGAGGCCCGGGCTAGGAGGCTCGTTCACACTCGCAGCCAACATCCCTCCCGAAAGCAAACCCTTCCCCCCACCCTTGGGGTTCACAAGGGGCTGCTGCAGCTTTTCTCTCAGCCTTAGGGCCAACCTCTGGGGATTCTCAGGCTTCTGCGAAGCGGCCACAGGATGCCCCAGCACCCCGGGGAGAGAGGAGGGAGAGGGGGAGGGGTCGCCTGGCTGTGCTGGTTGTTTTGCTCCCACAACAGAGCAACCTTTATTATGCCCCTGCACGCTGCAGCTGCGCCCGGGCCTCGCGGGGGCCACTGCACCCACCCCGTTGTCCCGCACGCCGACATCCTAGCGCTGCCCTGGGGCCCCTTCCCCAAATTCTGGGGCCTCAGACTTAACTAAGTCCTTACCGACTAGGAAAGCTAAAAATACACCTTCCTACCCCATGTTTCAAGCCCAGAAAGCAAGGGGAGGGTGGGGTGCTTCCCCAAGCAGCAGGAACACTCTCCCTCCATGCAAGTACTCCCGCCCCCTCCAGACTCACCGTCCCTCCTATGCGGAACAGGATAGCTCAGTAACCATCAGCGAGCACCACAACAGCTCCCTAAGCTCTGTCAGCTCCGGAAAGAGCATTTATCCCCAGCTCCAGCCCAGCCCAGCCGGCTCCGATCCCGCCCCTCAGCCCCGCCCAGCTGCTGATTCATTTCACGTGATTTCAGCCCAGCAGTGGGAGGGGGCTGCCCAGTGTCTGGAGAGTACCCTCTCTCCCTTTCACCCCTCCCCGGAGCTAAAAGTATGACACCCCCTAGCTCCCTCCGTCTGGCCGTACCCCACTACACCTCTCCCCGGAAAGAAACAAACAGTGTGCAAATACTCCTGGAGCCCTAGGAAGGTTTTCACTTGGTTGGCTCCAGAAACGACTCAGCTCAAGTCTGCTTTTCAATACTATTCGAATTGCTTCCTCCAGAAGAGAACTAGATAAATGCTAGTTGAATGAATGAAGAGGACTGTTAATTGACGGACAAAAGGCAGTCCAGTCAACTTTAGGTTAAAGGATGAGGCCTTTGTTCTTCAATTCAATTCAGTAAACATTTATTAAAGGCCTTCTATGTGCCAAGCTTTAGGGATACAAAAAGAGGCAAAAGAGTCACTGCTTTCATGGAGCTTATGATCTAATGAGGGAGACAACATGCAAACAAATATGTTCAAAGCAAGCTATATACAGGAAATAATTTACAGAAGGAAGGCACTGAATTGAGAGGGGTTGGGGAATGCTTCCTGTAAGAGGTAGGATTTTAGTTTGGATTTAAGGGAAGCTGGGGACGTCAGTGTGAAGATCTCCACAGATGTGACTTGATATGGGAAATACCCTAGGAAACTTTCCTGTGGATGCCACAATAAGATTAATATTAGCCAGTAAAAGACCTTCCAGTCCAACCCTCTTTTCCTAACCCCCAGGGAAAATGAAGCCCAGAAAACTTAATTGCCTTGCCCAGGTCAAAAAATAAATAAATTAATATGCTTTGCGGCAGCTAGGTGGTACAGTGGGTAGAGTGTGGGACCTGGAGTCAGAAAGACTCATCTTCCTGAGTTCAAATCTGGTTTCAGATACTTACAAGTTGTGAGACCTTTCGAAAGTCACTTAATCCTGTTTACCTCAGCTTCCTCATCTGTAAAATGAACTAGGGAAGGAAATGGCAAACCATTCCAGTACCTTTATCAAGAAAACCCCAAATAGTGTTATGAAGAGCGGAACACAGCTGCACCCAGGTCCTGTGCTGGGGGTGGGAGGGAGGGAAGTATTTATATAACATCTGGGTGCCAGGCACTTTACAAATATCTCTTTCCATCCTCATGACAACCCTAAGAGGTAGGCAGTGTTATTATCCCCATTTTACAGTTGAGTAAACTGAATTAGACTTGTTTAGTGATTTACCCAGGGTCACACAGCTAGCGAGTATCTGAAACCAGATATGAATACAGGTCTCCTGACCCAGAGTTCTTTTTCACTGTACCAAATTGTCCTTGTTTTCATAGGCATGTAGGTTTTAGAGCTGGAAGGGACTTTAGAGATCTAGCCCTCATGTTTTTATGGGAAGAAAGAGCCAGAAAGAGGCCCCAAAATTGGCCCCCAAATCACACAATCAATAAACATTTATTAATCCGTTGTTACTTTCCAGGCATTGTGCTAAGCACTTGGGATTCTAGCACTGGTAACACAACGTGAAGAAAGGCCGAAAACAGTCCCTACCTTTAAGGAGCTTACATTCTAATGAGGAAAACAACATGTAAATAAATATGCATATACAAGATATGTACAGGATGGATGGAAGACAACCTTAAGAGAGGTAAGGCACTCCATCTTGTGGGGGTAGGGGTGTGTGTGTGGGGTGGGGTGTGAGTGTGTGTGTTGGAGTGGGAATGGGAAAGTACTATACAGGTGGTTTAAGTAACTAAATTAGGATTTAAACTCAGATTCTCTGACTACAAAACCAAAGCACTTTCCAGCATCTACTTTGCCTCCTTTAGATAATTTTCTGCAAGTTCCTGGCCATTTAATTTGAGGCAATGCCTAATTTAAGCCTGACTCTAAGATTATAAAATGCAGATTGTCACTAACACAGATTTCATGCAACCTTTCCAGTCTGAAACTGTAAGACCTATTCAGTGTGCTGAAGCCCCAACAAGGCTGACTTTGGGTTCAAATTGTGCCTCTGGTATTTAAAGCCTTTATGATTAGGGGGAGGTCACTTTGTGCTAATGAACCCCCTAATAGACAGAAAATGAACTTCCTGAGAGAAAAAGCAGTTAAGTTCTTACTATGTGCCAATCACTGTGCTAAGGGATAGGAAGAAAAAAATATACAGTCAGATACTTACCCTTAAGGAACATATTCTAACGGGGGAAGACAATACATAAAAGGAAGTTGAAAGAAGTAAATAGGATGGAGTGAGGAAGGGTGAAAAGTAAAAACAAAAACAAAAAAAAAAAACTATCTCTGTAGTAGTTGGATTAGAGAACCCTTGAAGTTCATGCCAACTGTAGATTATACAGAATCCTCCAATGTACCCATGGAGCATCTTTCTAATCTCCTGATTGATAAGGTCAGATAGGTTGGAGATGGAAGTAAATGAAATGTGAGTAAAGGGAGAGAAGATAGGAAGGTAGAAAGGGCTTCAAACAGGAGCTTTCATTGATGGGATCCATCAGTCATTCATAGTATGACCAGCAATGACTCTGTTGAACCTTTTGGTGGGAAAGGAGACCTAGAGAAACAGAGAATGTCTTACGAGTAATTATGATTCACAATGTTAGGGTTAAATGTAATCTGATCACAAACCCAAAGGAGCAGACTAGCAGCCATATGACAAGGGTGAAGGACACCTTGTGAAATATCTAAGGACCTTTTACTTTTTTGCAGGAAGGAAGCTCCAGGCCTTCCTCATCCCTACCGGTCTGTCAGCTTGTTGTCCCCAGAATAAATTCAGAGCTTCTTTAGAGTTCTATTGGGTAGAGTTTCAAATTTGAGGAAGCACTCAAAATGAGGCCCAGTTAGCCCTTCCTGATTCTTCCAGTTGGTCCAGCTGAAAGGAGCTAACAAGCCCTTGCTGTGCTTCAGTATTATCATTTAAAATTCATTGTGTGCCATTGCTTTCTAACATCCAGCCTGCTTCTTGCCTCTAAGAAGCCCAGCCAACAGAATTTTTTTTGTTTTCTGGCAAAGGAAAGACGAGTTGATTTTCAACGATTAAAAGGGACTTTCTCTCTGAGTTGTTATGGTAAATTATACCAAGAGGTGGGAAGTGGAGCAATGGAATTGGGCAATGGATAGATACCAGCTGACATTTAGCAATTTTACATAAAAAATAAATAGCCTTTTAAAAAAGCATGTAAAACCTCCCTAGAAAATATGGCCCATTGATAATTCAAAATAAATTAATTAATTAATTAAAAAAAAAGAAAAGAAAGTATGACCCAGTGGAGTGAACATTGGCCTTAGAGTGAGAAGTCCTGGGTTCAAATCCTGATCCCCTAGGTTACAAGTGACCTTTCCTCCATAACACATTGTATCTCTTATATGTTTATTATGGTTTGTTTTGAATTATTGGTTTTTTTTGTATCTACTACTCAACACCCACACAAGATTTCAAGATCTTTAAAGGTAAGGGTAATATTTTACTTGTCTTCGTAACTCCCTTGGTGACCAGCAAAATGCTCTGCTTAATGCATGCATTTTAATAAAGGTGTGAGTGAATTGTTATATCAAAGCCATAAAAAAATCGAAGTCATATCTTGACACTGTCCATTGTCTTGATGTGCTAGAGTCTAGAATGGTTGGAGAAAAGTGGCTGACTTTTATTCTTGGGCTTCGATGTCTGTTTACTACAGTCAGTCATCAGATCAGTTACTCTTTCATACTGTATATATGAGACAGCTGAACACGAAGCAATGAGCGAAAGTTTCAGAGAGGTAGGTTGCCCCTTGATGTAGAGCAGGTAGGTGACACTGTGGATAGAGTGTAGGGCCTGCAATCAGGAAGACTCATCTTCCTGAGTTCAAATGTGAACTCAGAAATTTACTAGCTGTGTGACCCTAGGCAAGTCACTTAACCCTGTCTGCCTCAGTTTCCTCATCTGTAAAATGAGCTGGAGAAGGAAATGGCAAACCACTCCAGTATCTTTGCCAAGAAAACCCCAAATGGGGTCAGAAGATTCAGACATGAAAACAATTGAACAACAACTACAAGGCAAAATGTCTTTACACTTAGCTTTCCCAAAGGAGAAGGGACTGTCTCAAAAAAAGGCTGTCCCTCTTCACCTTCACCTCTTGATGGCCTTCATTCCTTGTATGTATGATGTACTTGTGACTTTCCTCCCCTGACTTCCTCTATGATGCCCTAGAAACCTCTTCACCATGGAAGCTCTCTCTAACCCTGGACTTCACACACTGAAAGTAGATTCTAATTCTTCTCCCTCCAATTGACTGGTTCCTCCTAGAACCTCCATTTTAACGAGGATGCCCAGGCTATCCTTGTAATCATTCCTCTCCAAGATGAAGGCAGGGATTGTCTTTCTTTTGGCTTATATTTATATCCCAGTGTTTACCATAATGCCTGACACATAGTAAGCTATTAATAAATGCTTGTTGACTTGACTTGATTTGACTTCTTTTTTGACTTGCCACCTTTTGTAGTTCTTCCCAGGCCTTCCACCCACCTTAGTCTTCTTCTCTAAGGCTACTTTCCTTCTTTTCTATATGTATGTTTTATGTACCTATTTATTTATTTGTTGTCTCTCAGTACAAACGGTATTCAAGAGCAGGGCCTTTTCAATATTTTTGCCACCCTTGTATCCCTAGCACATAGCCCAGTGCTTGGTATATAGTAAGCACTTAATAAATGCTAGTTGATTGACTGATCAGTAATTATTATAGGCTGATCTAACTGTTAAATTGACTATAACCAAATAATTGTATCAGTGAGATAATAACTGGTTTTCAAACTAAATGAGAGTAAGATTAGAATATAAAATTGTAATGAAACAATTAAGTAAATGCAGTAATACGTGAAAATTTGACTTAGTTATTATTTCCTATGGAAATAAGATTACCCAGCTGGGGTCTACCCCAAGTCAGCTGTAGCTTTAGAATGTTTGTAGTTTTGACCAGAGAATTCTTTTGGCTTAGATTCCTACCTTTTTTTTTTTTTTAAATCAATCGTTTGGTAATTTCAACACATAGCTGTGGACAGAAGAGCAGAAACAGTGGGCACACATACCCCAGTGTTCATACAGGACATTGTCATAGAATTTGAGATTTAGAAGGGACCTCCAGTGGCCATCTACACCTAAAAAGAAATCCCTTCAACATTCTTAGACAATTGGCCAAGATTTTACTAGGTAGAACTAGAAATGACAGCTCAAAGTTCCAAAGAGGCAAATTTAAACTTTCTGTTAGAAAAACCCTCCTGGCAAAATCAGAGCCTTATCAAAGTGGACTGGGCCAGTTTGAGAGGGGGTAGAGAGGGTCCTCCTTGCTGGAAGTATCCAGCAAAGTCTAGATGAATATTTGTCTGGTAGGTTGTGGTACAGATACCTTTTCAGGTATGGGTTGGAATGTGTGGTAGCTGTGGTCCTTTCTGGAGCAGAATTTCTATGATTCTGTCACCTTCGGAGAGGCAGTAGAAAGGCCTGTGGGTACATACTGAGGATTCTGAGTCCGTAGTTTGCTCTTCTGCCCAAGGCTATGTGCCTGAGATGCCAAAGGACTGAAGAGTAGATATCAATACCAAAAACTATGGTCAAAAGTGCAAGTATCCTACGGCTCTAGCTGGGTGGGGCAGCCCCCAGCTGTGAGGATCAGACAAGACATCAGGCTTACACAACCTACGGGTGGTTCACCCTGGCCCAGATAAGAGCACACTTTAAGGGATCATAGAAATAACTTTTCCAGCTGAGGCTTGAGTAAGCCCATTTTAACTTTACTTCAAAGGGTATAGGGAAATGAACTGTTTCAAATGGTTTATCACACTTCCAGCTAAAGCTCAGTGTATTGTAAAGGGCCCTAGTCTTGGAGTCTGGATGGAGATGCTAGGAGGTATGAACCTGGGCAAATCATTTTACTTTCCTGAACCTCCATTTCCTTAACAGTAAAATGGGGGCACAATACTTGTACTAGCTACTTCATGGAACTGTTCTGAGAAAAGTGCTCAAAGCACTATAGAAATGTAGAAGAGAACTGGTCTGAGATCAGGAAAATGAGGTTTTGAACATAGTACAGATTTAGATACAGAAAGGAATTTAGATACCACTCAACCCCCTCATTTTTAGGATAAGGAAACTGAGGCCAAAAAGATTAAGTGATTTGCCCAACGTCACTCAGGTAGGAAGTGGCCAAGCTGGAATTTGAATCCAAGTTTTCTGACTCATAATCTAGCATGCATTTCACTATATCATACAGCCCAATGATATATGAATGTAGCCATGTATGGAGGTTCTATGGAGGTTCTATTCACTTTTGACACTACTCCTTTACTTTCTCCCCATTTCTGGTAGTCATGCTCTTTCCACTCTTCTATTGCAATCGTCAATACCATAAATATTTATTAAGCCTTTGCTCTATGTCCAGTTCTTCGATCTCCAAATTGAAATAACCTTTTATGTAATGTACTTAAGGTGTTCTGTTAATGCCCTCAAGAGAGAAAGGGAATTTTGGAGAGAGGTGGGTTTATGGGGAAAGATGATGACTTCTATTTTGGACATGTTGAGTTTGAATTCTAAGAGAATATCCATATAGAAATATGCAGAGATTAGGGATGGACATATAGATTTGAGATTATCTGTATAAAGATGATAATTGCCCTGATGAGATCACCAAAAGATAGAAAGTAAAACAGGGGTTCTTAAACTGTGGTCCACTCACTCCTATGGGACTGTGGATTTCAGAAGATGTGAGAATCTTTTTTAAAATATTTGGATAATTGTAATTAATTTCTTTTGCAATCCTATGTATTTTAGGCATTTAAAAACATTATTTGTAGAAGGGAATAAGCATTTATTAAGTGCCTGCTTTGTGCCAGACACTGGGCTAAGAAGCACTTTTCAAATATTATCTCATTTCAATCTCACTCTGTAAGTAGGTAGTATTATTAAACTCATTTTATAGTTGAAAAAACTGAAACAGGCAGCAGTTAAGTGACTTATCCAAGGTCAAACAGCTAGTTAGTGTCTGAGGCTATATTTGAACTCAGAGGTCCATAGGCTTCACAAGACTACCAAAGGAGTCCATGACACAAGTTAAGAACCCCTAGTATATATGGAGAATAGGGCCCAATACAAAGGTTTTAGGATTTGCTTAGAGGAAATGGTGATTCAGCAAAGGAGACTAAGGAGTGGTCAAATAGGTAGAAGGAAATCCAGGACAGAACATTTCTTGAAAGCTAACTGATGAGAGATGTCCAAGAGGAAAGGATAGACAATAGTATCACAAGTTGCTGAGAGATAAAGAAAAACAAGAAATAAGAAAAAGCTATCACAAGTAGCAGTAATGAGAAATAATTTCTATTTTTGGAGAGTTAGTAGGGTCAATAGTCAGATTTCAAGAGGTTGTGGTATAAGTGAGGTAGGAAGATGTGGAGATAACCAGTATAGACAGATTTTTCTAGGGATTGCTCTACTTGTGGAAGGGATACACAATATAGGATGTCAGCTTGTGAGGTCAAGAGGTTCACATGAGGATTTTTTTTTTTTTTTGGCGGCAGTTTGTAGGTAGTAGGAAAGGATCCAGGCAGTTAGCAGAGACTGACGGTTGGAAAACTTAGAGGGAGTGATTGAGAAGGCAAGGAGACAGGAGGGGATTCAGATTAGACATCAGATCTCTCACCATTCAAACACTGGGATCCACCGTGACCATATTTCAAATCAATATCCCTTCTAGGTCCTGTGGTTGTTGGATTGCCCTCCATTACATTGAGGACCTTTCCAGACAAGACCACCAGGATTCAGCCCAGGATGGGAGCCTCATCCCCGCCTCTACCCCAGAGTGAGAAAATAAAATCCACATTGGAAATGGGGCAGATAGCTTAGCTTGCTAACTGTGAAGGTTGTGGCAATCTCTTGTCCTTTGGCTAGCTGGTTCTCTCCTTGTGGTCTCTGAATCCTTGAGACTAGGAGTCTAGGTGAAAACTCCCTTCCCTATTATTTCCGAATTTGCTAAGCTTCATTTGAATCCATTCCAGCTGTATCCCCTCAGGCCCTATCTGATCTTATTTTCCTATTTCACTCTCTGGAATCTCTATTGTTAACAAACTGCCTCCCCCCCCCCCTTTTTTTTAATTAAACCTCTTATTCTCTTACTCCTTCCATATTCTTGAATTCTTGGAAATCTGGATCTTTCCAGAAAATTCTGCATCCCTAGTCATTCCCTTTGGTACTGGCTATACCTTCTTTCATTAAATTAAATTAAATTAAATGAAAGCTTACCAAGTGCCAAGTTTTGGGGTAAATACTGAAGATAAAAAGACAATTGTTTCATTCTTGGTACTTGGATCACCCATGCTTGGCACAGTGCCTGGCACATAATAGGCACTTAATAAATACTTGTGGATTGAGTGCTGGACAGAAATTAAAGTCACTGTCCTCAAAGATTTAACATTTTTAATGAGGGGGATAAAATGTGCTTATACATCTATTTGTGCTCATATGCTTTCAAAATATGTACAAAATAGAAGATAATCTTAAAAAGGAAGTCATTATAATTTTTTGGTGGAGGGGGAACCAGAAAAAGACTGCATGATGCTTGAAATGAGTCTTGAAGAAAACTAGGAATTCTGAAAGGTGCTGATGAGAAGGAAATGGCAAAGCAGTGCAAAAGCACAGAGATAGATGGAATGCTGTGTGTGTGTGTTGTTGTGGTCATTGTTAAGTCCTTTCAGTTGTGTCCTAGCTTCATGTGTCTGACAACATGACCCCATTTGGGGTTTTCTTGGCAAAGATACTGGAGTGGTTTGCCATTTCCTTCTCCAAATACCATGTGTGAGAAACAACAGATAGGCCAGCATGACTTGAGTGTAGAATTTACAGATGGGGGTAACGTATAATAAGACTGAAATGATAAGCCGGAGCAAGGTTGTGAAGTGCTTTAAATGCCTAACAGGATTTTTATCTTGGAGGTAATCAGAATGGTTGAATTTATTTATTAGAAGGTGACATGGTCATACCTACACTTTGAGAAAAAAACAACTTCAGCATCTATATAGAGAATTAATTGGAGCAGAGAGAAACTTGGACAGGCACACCAATTAGGAAGCTATTGCAACAATCTAGTCCTAGGTTGTTGGCAGTGTGAGTAGAGAGAAGGAGACATATTAGAGAGACGTTATGAAAATAGAAACAAGATTTGGCAATGAGCTGTATATGTGGGGAGCGTGAAGAGTAGAGGATGACATAGAGGTTGTGAACCCACCTGACTGGAAAGATGGTAGTAGCCTTGAAAGTAACACAGAAGTTCAGATGAATTTGAAATGCCTGTGGGACAACCAGCTTGAAATGTCCAGTAGGCAGTAGGTGAATGTAGACTGGAACTGAAGAAAAAGAGGAGGGCTGGGCGTATAGATATAGGAGTCAACTGCATAGAGACAGTAATTGAACTCAGGGGAGGTCACCAAGTGAGAGTAAATGGAGAGAAAATAGACAAAGACCTAGAGCAGAGACAAGAGAATCCCAAAATTAGTACCCCTGGGCAAGAGGAAGAGCAGAAATATTCCCTGTTTCTCATTGACACTTCTGGACTCTTCCTCTGCACCAATTATGGAACAACTTTGTCTTCTTTGAGGTTCGCTTGATTTATCTGTATCATCCTATGCAGATCCTAGTTCCAAAAATCTGTTTCACCTCGGTCTTTTCCACTTTTTTCTTGAGGAATCTAGGTATAATTCGCAGCATTCCTCTCCAGCCAATCTCTGCCCTTATACCTGCTATCACTATGTAAGCACTTTTTACTTGGTATATATTTTATATTCACTTTTCTGTGATGATAATAATAGATAGTATTTATATAGCAACTATTTTGGAGCATCTAGGTGGCACAGTGGATTGAATGCCAGGCCTGGAGTCAGGAAGATTACTCTTCCTGAGTTCAAATCTAGCCTCAGACACTTACTAGCTGTGTGACCCTGGGCAAGTCACTTAACCCTGTTTGCCTCGGTTTCCTCATTTGTAAAATGAGCTGGAGAAGGAAATGGCAAACCACTCTAGTATCTCTCCCCAGAAAACCCCTAATGGGGTCGCAGAGAGTTAGACAGGACTGAAATAACTGAACAACAATGAAAGTGACTATATGCTATATACTAGATTAAGTGCTTTATAAATACTGTTACGTTTTATCATCACAACAACCCTGGGAGGTGGGTGCTATTAATATCCCTATTTTATAGCTGAGGAAACTGAGGCAAACAGAGGTTAAGTGATTTGCCCAAGATTTTTATTGTTCAGTCTTTTCAGTC
The DNA here is from genome assembly GCF_900497805.2 of Vombatus ursinus. Taxonomy (NCBI): domain Eukaryota; kingdom Metazoa; phylum Chordata; class Mammalia; order Diprotodontia; family Vombatidae; genus Vombatus; species Vombatus ursinus. Next base: position 22,356,465 of record NW_020954619.1, read on the forward strand.
CTGACTGACTCTTAATGACCCGTTGGGGTTTTCTTGGCAAAGATACCAGAGTGGTTTGCCATTTCCTTCTCTAGCTCATTTTACAGATGAAGAAACTGAGGCAAGCTGGATTAAGTGACTTACCCAAGATTGTACAGCTAGTAAGTATCTGAGGCCAAATTTGCAATCAGGCTTCCTGACTCTAAGCTTGGCACTCTCTCTACTGTACCACCTAGCTTTCTGTGTCCGTACTGTATTTACCAAAGTAGAACTTACGTAAGCTCCTTGAAGATAGAGATTTTCATTTTAGTATGTATCCCCAGTGCCTAGCCCAGTGCCTTATATATAGTGGTGCTTAATAAATGCTTATTAAATGGATTAAAAATTGTAATTAAATCAAATTCAGAAAACATTTGAAATAAAAAAAAAATAGTTCCTGCCTTCAAGGATCTTACATTATGCAAGGGTGATACAAATGTTTATGTGTAAACACGTAAGTAAATCCAAAGTATTTTTCAGGGTGAGTGGAGAATATTTAACCACTGGAAAAATGAGGAAAATTGTCATGTAGGAAGTGGAACCTCAACTGAGCTTTAAAATAAGATAAGGATTCCAAAAGATAGAAGTGAGAAGGTAGAGAGCATGGGGGGGCGGGGTGGAGGGGTTGGTAGGTGACAGATGGAATTTTGTGGAAGGGGATTAGCAAATAGGCCAGTATGACTAGTGCATAAGGAGAATAATGTGAGAGGTCTTAAAAGAAAGGCTGGAACCAGACTGTATAGAGCTTTATTATTTTTTTAATTTAGGTTTTATTGATGAGTTTTGTTTCCACATTATATTACAGACATTTACAGATTACCCTTATTCTGTAAGATGTTTCTTCAAACAAAGTAAAGCTAACAACATGATGGTGTCATCTGAAAATGCATACAGCATTCCACATTGATAGCACCCCCACCTCTGTATTTAAAAAAAAAAAATTAATGGGGCAGCTAGGTGGCGCAGTGGATAGAGCACCAGCCCTGGAGTCAGGAGGACCTGAGTTCAAATCAGGACTCAGACACATAACATTTACTAGCTGGGTGACCCTGGGCAAGTCACTTAATCGCATTGCCTAGCCAAAAAAAAAAAATCAAAATAAATGTATTTTTCATCCTTCTGCCTCCTACTCTATTGAAAAAAATTCCTCATAACAAATATGCATATTGATTTATTCCCTCATTGACTGTATATGGAAGTATATGTCTCATTATGTTATTCTCAATCTATCGACTCTGTCAGAAGGTGGATAGTAGGTTTCTACTTTCGAATCGTGGATGATCATTGTATTGATCATAGTTCTTTGATCTTTCAAAGATATTTGTCTTGATAATTTTGTTGTTATTGTATGAATTGTTCTTCTAGTTCTGCTCATTACATTCCTCATCAGTTTATAGAAGTCTCCAAAATTGTTTGGTTTTGTAATAATATTGATCTTTTAGTATAAATTGTTCCCAATGAGAGAAGTGATTATTTCTCTCATATCAATAATTGTTGAATCAGGACCGAGGTTTTGGTCCTTTTCTACCTCCTCATCCAGAAATCAGCCTGTGAGGGAAATCTTGCAAAAAGACTTATGCAGGCTAAGATCTGATCAGACGTAAAAGAAATTCTAAGCTTAGGCTAATGGGAGGATCCTGCTCATTTGTTTTCTCAGATATGTCTGGCAAAATGTGTATCCTCCCTTTTGTCAGACAGATAAGGAACTTGTTAAGTCTCTTGACCAAGACTTGACCTTAATACCCTCATTAGAATAAGCCCACATTTCATTTTTTTTATTGTTAACCAATCAGAGTTGATTGTCACCCTCAGGAAGACCCACTCTTCCAAGAGCAAAAAAACTGTGAACCCACCACCATGAGGGGTCTTTGGCATCTGAGAGTGCCACTGACCTTTTATTAAAATGCTAGCATTATTAATAAAATGACTACCTAGAAGATATGTCTGTCAAACTTTTAAAACGTCACACCTGGTTCTGCTTACTTCACGCTGCACCAATTCATATACATTTTCCCATGTCTCTTTGAAATAATCCCATGTCTCTTTGAAATAATCTATTTCCTTATTTCTTATAGCATACCACAGCTTTTACAGGCATTTCTCAATTGATGTGCATCCATTTAGTCTCCAGGCTTTTTGCCACCAGAGGAAGAATGTATTTTAATCTAGAGGCAATTTAACATTTTTATAGTTACTTGGATGACATTGGAGATAATATGCTTATAAATTTGCAAAAGATACAAAAATGGGAGACATGCTGGATGATAAAGTCAAGTTTCAAAAAAAAACTTGTCATATTAGAACATTGGGTTGAATCTGAGATTTTATTTTGTAGGGACAAATGTAAAGTCTTGTATTTGGTTAAAAATAATCAACCCCAAAAGTACAAGATGGGGAGCAATAGTTATAAAGCAGTTTGTCTGAAAAAGATTTAGGGGGTTTAGTGGCCTTCAAGCTCAATATGAGGCTACAGTGTGATGTGGCAGCCAAAAAAACCTCGTTCCTTCCTGGGCTGCATTAAGAGAACCAGAGCTTCCAATGAGGAGATGATAGTCTGCACTCTTCCCTGGCTAGACCACATCTGGAGTACTGTATTCAGTGCTGGATCTAGTGCTATGCAGGAAGAGGAGAAATGAGGACTGATTCTCCCTATGATATAAGAATGGAGTAGCATGAGTAGGAACTGTTCCCATAGCATCTGAGGCCATCCCCCTTTCCCTCCCCCCACCCCCATATATAAAGAAGATCCAGACCTGAATACAGACTTTAAGAGTACTATATTAAATGTCAGTAATTATTGCTATTCTAAAATCCTACATTCTACATTGTCTTTCTTGATTCCCTTTAATTCTAGAACCTTGCCTCTGCTGAGTATCTCTAATCTGCATGTACACACATACATACATATATATCTTGTTTGTACATAGTTGTTTGCATATTGTCTTTCCCATTAGACTATGAATTACTTGAGATCAGGGACTGTCTTTTACAATGTTTATTAACTGACTGCCCAACTATTCATCTTTTTATCATCCAGGGGTTGTTTCAGAAAAGATCTTCAAAAAGATTAGGGAGGTCAGGAAAGGAGCTTGTCTATCTGCCCTAAGAATTGATTTGTAGTCTTCATTATACACATGAGACTCTTGACCATGTCTCCCCCACTGAGTACCAATGTTGCTTGATAGGGTGTTTTCTCTGGCTGTCCCCCTATGCTTGGAACACTCTCCCTCCTCAACTCTACCTACTGACCTCCCTGGATTCCTGTAAGTTCTGACTAAAATCTCATGTTTTACTGGAAGCCTTCCCCAATGCCTCTTAATTCAAGTACCTTCTCTCTGTCAAATATTTCTGATTTATCTCGTATATAGCTTGCTTTGCATATATTTGTTTGCATTTTGTCTCCTCCATTAGATTACCAAGCCTTAAACCCAATTCACTCTGGATCTCATGGATTGGACAACAATAGGTCCCTGCACAAGCACCACTTAATGGTTATTTTTTGGGCTCTCTGGCTCAGAGTAAATGCAAATAGTGTTTCTCTTTTGGCCAGGAACCCTGAGGGTCTTTCCCTCTACCCACCCACCCTTTTTTGTTATTAAAGGGGCCATCCCTTGGCTCACTCCTTAAAGAAGCCTATTCACTGACTGGGTGTTGCATCACTCAAAGTGAGAACTTTGAGAAGACCTTAGTTTAAAAGGGCCAAGGTCTCCCACTGCATCCTGAGCCATCTCCAGTCATCCTGATCGATATCTGACCGTTAGACCCAGATGGCTGTGGAGAAGAAAGTGAGGCTGGTGACTTTGCACAGCCCTCCCTCACTCAAATCAAAGTCAATTGCAAGTCATGTCATCATCTCCCTGATCATCTCCCATCATGTCATGGACCTCTTCAAGAATGAAGGACAAACCACACACAAGCTCCTTGAGGGCAGGGACTGTCTTTTGCCTCTTTTTGTAATCCCAATCCTTAGCACAATGTCTGGCACATAGTAGGCATGTTTATTGATTGATTGAAAGTTTCTCCACTCCTGTTCCTCATCTCACAGCCTAAAGGTTATAGAGATCATAGACAAATCTTCAATGCTATAAATAGGCTTCTGACCACTCAAGGTTAAGCCCTGGAACCCTGAAGCAGGAGAAGCAATAGCCTTGTTTTAGACACTTGATCTGCTAGTTCTAGTGGGAGTTGGGAAAACAAGCCCAATTAATCAATCAAGTATTTATTAAAAACATACTTACTATATGATGGGCATTATGCTAGGTCCTGGGAAATATCAAGACCTGTGTGCTACACTTGAGATATCATTCCATTGTTTAACAGTATTAATCTCCAGGAATTTTTTTAAGGTTAAACTCATTTTCTCTTTCTGTACTTTTAGTCAATCTATATGTTTTATTGATGTCTTTTGGGTTGGTTTGTTTGTTTTACACCCCAGCCATTTGCTGACAGTACCCTACCATGTCCCATTGAATGTTTCCTTCTTTGTAATGACAAAGAGTAAGTAAAAACAGCAGACACAATGGCTGTTTGACAGCATATGCAATATTATATACCCACAATTCCCCATCTCTTTATTGAAAGTCAGTCAACAAGTATTTATTAAACACTCCAGGCACCATGCTAAGCCTAAGGGATACAAAGAAAGACAAAAGACAGACCCTGTTCTCAAGGAGTTCACAGTCTAATGGGGAAGATAACATGAAAGTAATTATATACAAATAAGATGTATTTAAGACAAATTGGAGATACACAAATGAGGGAAGGCATTAGCATTAAAGGCTATTGGGAGAAGCTTCTGTAGAAGATAGGATTTTAGATGGAACCTGAAGTAACTCAAGAAAGCCATGAGATAGAAATAAGAAGGGATAGAATTTCAGTCATGGAGTATAGCCAGGAAAATTGCACACAATAAGATAAAATGTTTTGTAGAAGGAACAGCAAAGAGGTCAGTGTCCCAGAAGGGTAAGGTGTAACAACACCAGAAATATAGAAGAGCAGATTATGGAAAACTTTGATTGCCAAACACATGTATTTTATCCTAGAAGGGATAAGGAGCCATTTAAATTTATTGCATAGGAGGGTAATTTAGCCAGACCTGTGTTTTAGATAGATTTATTTGAGATTCAAAGGGAAGATGGACTTGAGTTAGAAGAAATTTGATTCAGGAAGATCAAATACTGGACTATTGTAATAGTCTAGGCATAAGATGATGAGATCCTGTACCAGGGTAGTAACAATGTCAGAGGAGGAAAGGGAACATATATGAGAGAAGTTGCAAAGATAAAATGGATAGGTCTTGCCTACAGATTGACTATGGGTGGTGAGAAAGAATAAAGAATTAAGGATGACATCTAAATTTTGTGTCTAGATGACTGGGAAGGTGATGGATGGTATCCTCAACAGTAATAGGAAAGTTCTGAAGAAGAGAATGTTTTTGGGGAAAGATAATGAGTTCAGTTTTGGACATGTTGAATTTAAGATATCTATGGGACATCCAATTCAAAATTTTTAATAGTAGTTGGAGATACTAGTTTGGAGGGTAGGTGAGAGTTTAGAACTGGATAAAGCTAGGTCTGAGAATAATCAGTATAAAGATAATAATTGAATCCATGGATGCTGATGAGATCACCAAATGAAATAGTATAGAGGGAGAAGAGAAGAAGGTGCCTCTGGGATATCTTTGATAAGTGGCTGTCATTTGGATGTAAAAATCCAACAAAGGAGATGGAGGAGTGCTCAGATAGGTAGGAGGAGAACCAGGAAATAGTAATGTCACAAAAATCTAGAGAGAAGAGAGTAACAAGGAGAGGGGAGTTTTCAACCATGTCAAAGGCTACAGAAAGATGAAGAATGATGAGGATTGAGAAAAAACCATTCAGTTTGGCAATTAAGAGATCATTGGTAACTTTGGAGAGAGCAATTTTAGTTGAATGATGAGATCAGATGCCAGACTATAGAGAGTTAAGAAGAGAATGAGAGGAAAGGATTATATTGATTATATAGAAGACCTTTCTAAGGAGTTTAGCTACAATGAGGAGGAGAAAGACGGGATCATAGATAATGGAGATTTTTGAGATTGAAGGAGACACAAGTATGTTTGTAGGGGGTAGGGAAGCAGCCAGTAGACAGGGAAGATGATAGAGGCAGAGGGCATCTGGGTAATGTGAGAAGGGAGAACTCTCCATGAATGGACTCAACCTTTTCAGAGAAATATGAGGCAAGGTTGTCAGCCAAGAGGATGGGGGAAGGGTTTGAGGAGGAATGAAAAGGTTTGGGAGCTCTCCCCTTCCATTCCCTCCATAATGATTTAATTATGTAAGTATAAAAAGAGTTCCTTGCTGCAGAGGACAGAGTTAATTTCATCATTTTTTATCTGGGACCAAGACTAGTCATTGAAGTTAAATAAATCAGACTGTTTATGTATACTGTCTTCTTTGTTTTGCTTATTTCACTTTATACCAGTTTATACAAATTTTTCAGAGTTCTGAATTCTTCATCTTTATTGGTTCTTATAGCATAATATATTTTTAAGACATTTCCCAGTTGCTAGACACCCACTTTGTTTCATGAACCAGCAGGTACTTGCTTATAAGCCAGATGAAATGGAATGAAAGGATAGCTGCTGTCATCAAACAGGAGATTTTATATACTTGTCATCTAGGTTCAAAACAAACAAGACAAACACTGTTCAGTTTTACCCTTCTATCTTATCTCTCATTCCTTTCACAGTCAGTTTCTCTGATCCAGAAAAACAGTTCTATGATGTTCCCAAAATTTGTCCACCTGCTCTCCTTACCACTCCAGAACCTTTCCTTTTATCTTTCTAATCTACATAGCATGAATATTTTCTTCAAGAGAAGAATTGGGAGGCATTGGACATTATGAACATTAAATAACCTCACACACAAAAAATGAGACTGATACACAGGAAATGACTGATTACTGATATGGTAGTCATTTCTAAATTATCTGTCTAAGTATAATCAGACCATCAACATGTTAGTGTAAAGGGTTAAAATCAACATTAGATCATAAGAATAACAATGATAACTATGGTGTGCAATTAAAATAGTCCCAACCTGACCTATTTAAAGAAGCTATCAATGACAAATAAAAGTGCTAAATGAATAAAAGGACAAATATTAAATATCAATGGCTATCACCATCTCCCAAGACAGTTTATCTAATATAAATTGATAAGGCAATAAGAAAGTCTAAAGAACCTGAAAACTACCAGCAAACATTTGAGCTCCTCACTAAAAGGAGGGACATAACAGTGAAGGGCAAAATCAATTTAGAATATAAACTCATTTGCAAAATCTTATGGGCAGGACTAGCGGTCCGAGTCGCCACCATACAGCTACTTGTCCTTGTGCAGGCTCTGCACACCCTCGAGGTGACCAGGCAGGAGACCATCACCTGGAACAAGGCCCATGTGGCATCCCTGGAGGGCATTGCTCCCAAGCACTGGATCCAGCTTCCTGCTAGAAGATGAAGCCATCTTGGGGCAGTGTGGGGTAGAGCCTTTGTCCACTCTGGAAGTGGCTACTCGGATGCTAGGAAGTGAAGTCCGTGGCTCTTTGGCCTGAGCTGGGAAAGTGAGGGGTCAGACTCCCAGGGTGGCCAAGCAGGAGAAGAAGAAGAAGAAGACTGGAAGGGGGTAGCTAGGTGGTGCAGTGGATAGAGCACCGGCCCTGGATTCAGGAGGACCTGAGTTCAAATCCAGCTTCAGACACATAACACTTACTAGCTGTGTGACCCTGGGCAAGTCACATAACCCCATTGCCTAACCCAAAAAAAAAAAAAAAAAGAAGAAGACTGGGTGTGCTAAGAGGAGGATGCAGTACAACCAACACTTTGTCAATGTAGTGGCCACTTTGGGCAAGAAGAAGGGTCACAATGCCAACTCCTAATCCCCTGGTGCTTTCTGTCTGTCCCCAATGAAGCTGCTGTGACTCTTAAAAAAAATCTTATGGAGGAGGATGCTAGAAGATTGCAAGAAGTGTCTCATAAAATAGTGAGAAGCAGTGAGGGGAAAACAAAGTATATGGAGAGCTTGATGAGAAATGAAATTAAGCCAGATTATTTTTAGAGAATTTGAGGATGAAACTGAAAAGGAAACAACAAAGAGGTTAATAATAGAAAGAATCTTCTTTTCACCATCAGTGACAATGGAACCACTAAGTTTGGATTCTAACAGAGGAAGCTAGGTGTTGCAGTGGATAGGCTGCTGGGCTTGGAGTCAGGAAGACATATTCAAATCCAGCCTCAGACATTTACTAGCTGAATGACCTATCATAGAAAGTTATATAAATTCTCTTTGCCTCAGTTTCCTCAACTCTGAAATGGGGATAATAACAGAATCTACCTCACAGAGTTGTGAGGATCAAATAAGATCATGTTTATAAAGTGCTTAGCATGATATCTGGCACATCGTAAATACTATATAAATGCTTCTTCCCTTCCCTCTTTCCCTATCAACCCCCTACCCCAGCATCACAATTACCAATGTGTTACATGAAGAAGTAGAATTAAGGCTACATAAAACAAAGACAGAATGTAGCTATATCAGACCAGTTACACATAGAATCAGGTCTATGCCAGAAGTGTCATAATTTTGAGTCCACTGAGAAACAGATTCTCAAGATATTTATTTTCAAAATTGGTGAGTGTTCCCTGGTCCACTATATCTAGCTGGCCCTAGCCATGTTCCACATTCTACTCCAACCATCTTCTTTCTTTCTTTCTTTCTTTTTAATTAATTAATTTCTTTTTAGTTTTCAACAATCACTTCCATAAGCTTTTGAGTTTTAAATTTTTCTCCCCCTTCCTCCCCACTTCCCTCACCAAGATGGCATGTAATGTGATATAGGCTCTACATATACATTCCCATTAAACGTATTTTCACATTAGTCATGTTGTAAGGAAGAATTAGAACCAATAGGAGGAACCACAAGAAAGAGAAAACAAAACAGAACAGAAGAATTAAAAAGAGCAAATAGTATGCTTCGATCTGCATTCAAACTCCATAGTTCTTTCTCTGGATGTGGATAGCATTTTCCATCATAAGACTTTTCAACCAACTTCTTTCCATTCACCCTGCTGCCATTAGAGTGTCCCCTTTTCTTCTAGGCTCCTAGCTCTGAATCCATAAACAAATCAATAGCTGCTGTCGTCAAACAGGAGATTTTATATACTTGTCATCTAGGTTCAAGACAAATGCCCAACCTGAGATTCAACACTGTTCAGTTTTATCCATCTATCTTATCTCTCATTCCTTTCACAGTCAGACTCTCTGATCCAGAAAGACAGTTCTATGATATTCCCAAAATTTGTCCACCTGCTCTCCTTACCACTCCAGAACCTTTCCTTTTATCTTTCTAATCTACATAGCATGAATATTTTCTTCAAGGGAAGAATTGGGAGGCATTAGACATTATGAACATTAAGTAACCTCACACACAAAAAATGAGACTGATACACAGGAAATGACTGATTACTGATATGGTAGTCATTTAAAGGGCCTATCAATCACCGCACTATGGATCCACTCATAATCTCTGTTACTTCTAAAATTGTAGGATTGTAAATTTAGAGCTATAAAGGACCTCAGAGATCATATAATCCAACCCCCTCATTCTGTACATGAGGAATTGAAACCCATAAAGTTTAGGTGACTTACACAGAACTAATAAATGTCTGAGGTGGGATCTCCTGGACCCAGGATATCCTGACTCCAAGTCAGCACTCTATTCACTAAATCATCAAAACATCCCTCCCTGGTCACCACTCCCCTATATGTGTTATTTTTTTCTAATTATATATAAGCTTCTTGAGGGCAGGAGCTGTCTCAATTTTGTTTTTGTATCCTTGATGCTTAGCTCAGTACGTGGCACATAGTAAGCTCTTAGTAAATGCTTTTTCATTCATTCATTCATTCATCTCTGAAATATGGATGATAATACTGGATACAGGATACTCAATGATTAGGAAAAAATCATGGAAATTATTACTACTGAAAAAGGACAAAAATATCTATGGTATTGATCCATATTCCTATTTTCCCATTTTTATAAAGTCTTTGTGAGAATAATCTCCACATGTTTTAAGGTTGTCCTTGATGAAAGTATAAAAAGGGAAGAGGAAGTTTTTTGAAAATGATATTCCACAGTAGACCTCATCTTTCTAGTTATTCCATTGGCTGATGAAGCACTATAAGATGCTACTGTATTTATTATCTGTTCAATACAAAAAATGACTAATTAGTAGAGTGAATTTCCACTCTAAAGATTCTGTTCTAACAAGTTATCTCATATGTATATAAGTATATTTAAATGTGCATGTGTGTGTATATATATATATATATATACACATACATATACATACACACATATACACACATACATCCACACATATACATACACATATACATATACATCCCAGGCATGGTGCCCCGTTATGGCACCTGTCTCCTTTCTTTTCCTTTGCTAGGATGGCTCACTTGGTCCAATTTACCCTCACAACGGCAAGTGTGTGTGTGGGGGGGGTGTTTCTGAGACAGGGCCAACCACAGCCATAACCTCACCGCTATAGTTCACTATTAGAGTCCTATGGTGTAACCTGCTGGCCTGATTGTGCCTCCTGAGTCTCCATTGGTATGTTTCTTATTTACACAAAGTAATCCCAATGATACCTCTAACTCTTACGCATGAAACATTTACTAAATGAGAGGGCAAAAGAAATAATAATCCTAACATAACATTTACACAAAATGAATCAAGAGCAGGACTAATCAAAATATGTCTACTCAAACTTGGGTAACACTCTCCTGCTTATGGAAATTGCTCTAAAAGGAAAAGCCCTGGACTTTCCTATGTGGTGCAGGTCCCTGGCGTTCGCCTGGGGCAATGGGCCCTTCCCAGTTAATTAAACTGCCATTTCATTGTCTGCACCTAGACCTTCACTCTTTGATCCTATCTAGACCCCAGTCTCCCTTGGCCACATGGTCCAGGTCCCAGGTGTTCTGTCATCTCACAGTTACCCCAGCTTACTGGCCACTCCAGTCTAGATCCTTCCTAGAACCCTCCTTACAGTCACCTCAGACTACTTGGCCACTCTTAGATCCCTCCCACAGTCTTTCTGTATGTAAGATCCATCTTGTCTCCATTAAGGGGCTCAGATTCTTAAAATCTGGTCAAGGCTGAGATTCAATGTGGCCCAAGGTTCAGATTCAATCTAACCTGATTGTCAATACGAGCTTTACAAATGTTCAGATTCCTTAAGAGTCTGGCCAATGTAGTGGATCTTCAATAAACCTTGTCTTTGTCTGAAAGAAGGCTTGGGTCGGTCGAATACATTCTGGCAGGACCCAAGTGTTGCTATTTCGGGGTCCCAGCACTCTGATGCCCCTAAACCTCAACACCACCAATACACACAGTGTCTGAGAGAGAGAGAGTGGAACACACTTAAAGAAATCTAGGAGAAAAATACATATACTTGGGGCAAGTCACAACTCTGGCAGCATGCTTGGATGTTGGTGGTCTCTTTTAGGGCACATTATATACCATGAGTCTTCTTTTCTGAGCCTCTCTCCTCTCTTGCTAGACAAAGTTGCTACTCTGCCACTCTCAGACCACTGAAGCAATGTTAAGCTCTCCTTTGGTAAAGCTGCAGTGTTAACGCTCTTTCAATGAAACAATAACTCTCAATCCAAGGTCTGAAGCTTTCCAAGTCTTTCCTTGGCCAGCGTTGAAGTAGTGTGAAGCTATTTCAGTGTCAGATAGTTCCTTTAAGCTGAACAACTGCAAAGCTCCTTCATTCTGTTCTCTGGGTTTTGAGAAGTTTCTCCCCTTCAAGGCAGAGAAGTCAGTAGAAGGTAACAAAATCAAGCTTTTGAGGATTTCCCTTTTCTTAGGTTTATAGATGGTGCTAAAGAGCTAAAGAGTCCAGCCAGCACTTCATATAATAACCAGAGGATTCTGCTGTCTCCCATCAGCCTCCAACAGTTACGGTACTGTTTCCTTATCAAATAGCTCCCCAAATAATAATAATAGCTACCATTTATGTAGTGTGTGAATTATTATTTATCATTTATTAATATTGTTTAAACTTAATTTTATGTGGCTAAAAAAATTGTCTAACCCAAAAAAGCTTATTGTAGAGGTCATGTTGACCTCAAATACTCCAGGATGGTGGTAAGGAAAGCTTAGATCCCACTCAGTGCTTGTTTTGGGTCTCCACAGATCTTGTTTTGAATCTACCCAAAGCTTTTGTTAAGGGTTTCCCAAAGTAGACGGACTTACCTGCTGATCTACATTTCCAGCAGCCCTTACCTTGCAGACTACCTACTATCTTTAAAAGGCCAATCAGGCAAATGTCCTTATGCTCTTGTCTGAACTTTATAAAATGTAACCTCACAAAGACTTGTAGAGGGTGTTACTCCTTCTTTTACCCTCTCTCTATCAAAAGACCTAATAAATTTCTTTCTGAAACTATTTCAGATTTTGTGGTTTGTTCTCTCTAACAACAAATGCTTACTATGTATCAGGCACTGAGTTAAACACTTTACAACTATTATCTCGTTTGATCCTTGCAACAGCCCTGGGAGGTAGGTACTATTTTTATTCATTATTATTATACCATTAGACTGTAATGAGCATGAGGGCAATGACTATCCTTTGCAATACCTGACACATAGTAGGGACTTACTAAATATTTATTGATTAGCTATTATTCTTATTTTACAGATGAAGAAACTGAGGCAGTACCAGATAAGTGACTTGCTCAGGGTGACATGGATAGTTAATGTCTGAGACTGCATTTGAATTTCAGTCCTTCTGACTGCAGGCTGAGTGCCTCTCTCCACTGTACCACCTAGTTGCAGTAGAGTCTGCTTTTCAGCTGTGCTTAGCTCCTATCCACTTCTCTTTTCTGTTCTATAACTAAGTTCTCTCTGTCTTCTCAAGCTTCTGATATTCTAATTTTCTGTCTACATTTAGCTTCCAGTGCCTCAAATCAGGGTCTCTTTATTAATAATTTCTTTTTTTTCTTTAAAATTTTTTTATTGATACCTCTAATTTTTGCACATTTAAACATCTTTACATGTGTTTTTTATTTTTTATTTTATTTTTTTTCTCAATTACATGTAAACAGGAATTTTTAATGTTCATTTTTAAAAATTTTGAGTTCCAAATTCTCTCCTTCCCTCCCTCCCCACTCCTTGAGAAGGCAGACAATTTGATATAGATTATATATATGCAGTCATGCAAAACATGTCTATATTAGCTATGCTGCAAAAAACAAAACAAAACAAAAAACAACCAAACACAGACCAGAAAGAAAGAAAAAACCCCAAGAATAATAAAGTAAAAAAAAAAACTTCAATCTATATTCAGATTCCATCAGTTCTTTCTCTGAAGGTGAAAAGCATTTTTCATCACAAGCCCTTCAGAACTGTCTTGAATTATGGTATTGGTGAGAACAGCTAAGTTATTTACAGTCGATCATCATGTAATATTACTGTTACTGTGTACAGTGTTTTCCTGGTTCTGCTCATTTTACTTTGCTTCAGTTCATTTAAGTCTTCCCAGGTTTTTTTGGGGGGGGGGAATAATTTCTAACTCAGCTCAAAAAAAATCCAAAGCCCACAGTTCTATCAGCTAAAACACAACAATACACAATTTTTCCATAGATCCCAAACTGTTCTTCAATTTGTAGTTTCTCAGCTCTCTGCTTCAGAACCCTAAAAACAGTGATTTGTAAAGGGACTAATGATGGTTCCTTCTTGCTATTCCCATCGGTAGTTAGTATTTATGCCTCTGAGCTATTTTTAAACTTTTTTTCCCCTTAGGTCCTCAGAACGGCCTCAAATTGCTTTTCTTATGTAAATGTCCTTTTCTGTTCCTTTTGGTAAATAAAATATCTCTATAAAAAAAAAGAGGCAGCACTCTATGTTGAAATCATGTTTCCTTGAAAAGACACAAGAATAGAGATAACTTTGGCAGTCCTTTTATTATTAACATACCACACAAGGCAAAAAAGGGGAAGCTGTTTTCTAAAGGTGTTTACCATTGTCATAGAGGCTGTCCAGAGCAGAGTTCAAATTGAAGAACAATTTCCTAAAGAAGGTGAGAGGCACCAGATACTCCTATTTGTAGCTGACACAATGCTGACGTCATCAAGTCCCAGAACACTGCAGAGTTTCATAAATAAGCTCTTTAATCATTCGAAAGTATTTGGCCTAGCTATCCACACATGAAAAAAACCAAATGGTTGAATAGTGAAGAATGGTGGGAAAATGCATATTGTTCAGATTATGATATTTTAGATGAATAATAATGAATAATCACTTAACCCCTGTTGCTTCTGAGAGAGAGAGAGAGAGATAGTGAGTGGTATAGAAAGTAGAAGGAGGCAGGGTGGGAAGGAGGGAAGTAGAGGGAAGGACATAGAGGGAAGGACATAGAGGGAAGGAGGGAAGATGAGAGAGGATGGAAAAGAGAAATAGAGGGAAGGATAGAACAGGGCCATCAGCACACATATCGAGGTATATGAGGTGTTCAGGGAAGACTGAGGGCTTGCAGAAACCTTTTCAGGGCTTCTCATCCACCTTTGGTGTTCACCTGCCACCAACTCTCTGGCATGTGTAGAGTCCACATCCTGGTAAACCATCTCAGTAGATGGGCTAACCCAGGTTAGAGTTAATCACAGGGCTCAAACTCATAGGTGAATTAGGGCAGTGTCTTCACCAAGCATGTGAAGAATGGCAGAATGGGTAGATGTAAACAATTTGTTCCAAGGGCCACGAAGGCAGTGGAAGCATAAACTGTGGAGATCTTGGAGCTTAGTTAGACAGAGAAGAAGGTCATCCACTGTATCCTGAGTCACCACCAGTCATCTTGACTTTTGTCTTGCCACTGGACTCCATTGACTTTGAAAGAGAGAGTGAGGCTGATGCTTTTGTGCAACTCTATCTGACTTAAATCCAATATATACACAAGTCAAAAGACATCACCCGTACCATTTTACCATTTTTACTTATCTCAAAGTCCTGTGGTTGACAGGCAAGTGATGAAGCAGCAGGTATGGATACATTGGGAGCTGTAGTCACAACCTTGCACACAGGCAGCCCATGTCATAGGGTCATCTTCTCACTGAACTGAAGCAGCGGTAGGATTCGGCAGCCCCATGGGTGTCTGAGCAGCCTTTTTAAAGGACTGCACTCCTCACTTTTTGGTGTGAGGCAGGGGCTAGAAAAAGTGCCCTAACAGTTATCTGCTTCACCTCACCTAACCCTGCCTGCTGCAGAAGCAGGCAGGAGATCCTACCTTTGGGTTGAAACACAAAGAAATGTCCAAAAACTTTTGTGAAGATGATTCCACTCACCATTAATACATGGAACATGCACACACTTATGGACATGAAATCCAATTGCTGCTTGTGCTAATTTTGACCTAACAATTAACACCAAGAAAACAGAGATTCCCTGCCAAGCAGCACTGCACCATTCATGTGTGGAACCACCAGTTACAGAAGATGGAGAAATTTTGAATGCTGTGAATAAGTATACTTACCTCGGCAGTATACTCTCCAGGAATGTCCACAAAGATGATGAGCTAGTTCACTGTTTGGGAGGCTCCGAGGGAAACTGAAGTTCTATAGAGCCATTGTGCTAACCTTATTGTTGTATGCCTCTGAAATCCGGACAACAAACCAGTGCCATGCCAGGAAAATGAATTGCTTCCATTTGAATTTTCTTAGGAAAATTCTGAAGATCATTTGGCAAAATAAGGCACCCGAAACTGAGGTCCTTTCTCACGCTGAACTGCCAAGTATTCAAACTTTACTGCAGAGAGCGCAACTCTGGTGGACTGACCATATTATTCGAATGCCAAATGTATGTTTGCCTAAAAAACTGTTTTATAGAGAACTCACACAAGACAAGTGGAAGTCAGAAGCAGTGATACAAGGACACTCTCAATGTCCCTCTGAAGAAATTTGGAATCAATTATGAGACATGGGAAACACTAACACAAGACTACCCAGAATGGTGTGCCCATGTCAAAGAAGGTGCTGTGCTCTATAAGCAAAGCAGAACTGCAGTAGCTCAAAAGAAATGTGAGAGGTGCAAATTTAGACATCTTCACTCCAAATGTTCATGTGAACTATTTGTGCTCAATCTGTGGTAGAGCCTTGTATTGGTCTGATCAGCCATAATTGGACATACTGTACCTTGACTCCAACATAGTGATGTCAACAGAGGACAACAACCAACCAACCAATACATATCTTGGAAAAATACTACTGATGGATATTGGATTGGGCCCAGAATTAAATAGAAGGAAGTGAGGGGGCCTGGATTACATTTGGAAAATTGTGTATTGCAAGCTTCTTCTTGAAACAAACAAACAAACAAAAAAAAGTCTTTAAATACATCATTTTTCTAGTGACACTGCAAGGCTGCACGTCATGGAATACCACAGTTTTCAAAAACTGAATTTTCAGTTCACTAAAGAGGCAAATGATACATGGCATGTGTGAACAGGCTAATCATGGAAATGCACTTAAAAAGGAGTGTGCAAGATATCATTAGAAATGAATGCCTAGAAAAAAGATGAGTTGGTCATGTAACAAAAGCAAGGAATAACAGATTGACAGCCTATGAGCTCCATTGGCACCCACAAAATGCCAAGAGGTTTAGAGGAAGCCCTTTAAGCACATTGGGTGGACACTGTGGAGACTTATGAGAGGATGTAGACAAGCATCACATAGGGTGAGAAGGCATAGGTGGGTTACTATCTACTGTTGGAAGGAGTACTGATATCGATTAATTGAAGCATCAGAGTTGGTCTTTCTTGGGAAGCAGCCCAAGACCGATTTCTCCTCTGAAGCCTTCCTCAAGGTATGATCATAGATTTTTAGAGCTGGAAGAGACCTTAAAGATTACAAATATAACAATTCTATAGATAAGGAAACTGAGGTCCAATGACTTGCCCAACATCATGCAATTAATTAGTGGCAAAGTTGGAGTTTAATTCCAGACCTCCTGGCTCC
The DNA here is from genome assembly GCF_900497805.2 of Vombatus ursinus. Taxonomy (NCBI): domain Eukaryota; kingdom Metazoa; phylum Chordata; class Mammalia; order Diprotodontia; family Vombatidae; genus Vombatus; species Vombatus ursinus. The sequence goes on from NW_020954619.1 coordinate 22,373,535, forward strand.
AAATTCAGTATTCTTTCTATTGATCCAAAATAGTTCTACCTACTCTGGGAACTGTTTTATAAGTTGCCGTATTGTCTCCATAATATATTGTTTTTTTCTTTAAATTTTCTTTTCACTTTTTTACATGCAAAATCATGCAAAACATATTTCCATATTAGCCATTTCACAAAAAAGCAAGAAAAATAAAGTGAGAAAATTATACTTCAGTTTATATTCAGAGTTCATCAGTTCTATCTCTGGAGGTGGATAGCATTTTTTCATCATGAGTCCTTTGGAATTGCCTTGGACCATCAATATGATGGTCCAATTATATGATTATCATTACAACATTGCTGTTGCTGTATACAATGATATCCTGGTTCTTTTCACTTCACTTTGCATGTATAGATGTTTTGTTTCTTTTTCTGAAACCACCCCCCTCATTATTTCTTATACAACAATAGTATTCCATCATAATCCTATGCCATAACTTGTTCAGCCATTCCCCAGTTGATAAGCATCCCCTCAATTTCCAATTCTTTGCCCCACAAAAATATCTGCTATAAATATTTTTGTACATATAGGTCCTTTTCCTTTTTCTTTGATCTCTTTGGGGTACAGACCTAGTAGTGGCATTTCTGTGTCTCAAAGGGTATGCACAGTTTTATAGCTCTTTGGATATGGTTCCAGATTGTTCTCCAAAATGATTAGACTAGTTCACAACTCCAGCAATAGTGCATTAGTGTCTCAGTTTTCCCACATCCCCTCCAATACCCATCATTTCCCCTTTTTGTCATATTAGCCAATTTGATAGCTCTGAAGTGATACCTCAGAATTGTTTTGATTTACGTTTCTCTAATCAATAGTGATCTAGAGCATTTTTGCACATGACTATAGACAGCTTTGATTTTTTTTCTTCTGAAAACTACCAGTTCATGTCCTTTGGCCATTTATCAACTGGGGACTGGTTTTTGTTTTTATTTTCATAAATTTGACTCAGTTCCCTATACATTTGAGAAATGAGGCCTTTATCAGGGAAATCTGTCTTTCAAAATTTTTGATATTCAGAAATGAAACGAAAAATTTTTTTGATATTACTTCATTGTCTATGGTAATTTTTAGCAAAATGTAGTTTCCCTGGTTATCCCTTTTAATCAGGTCTATTCTTGCTTTTGCCTTGTCTGACATCATGATTTCTACCCCTGCAAACCTGTGAGTGTTGATGCTCACCAGTTTCTGGACTGAGAGCTTTGGAAGCTATTGCTGCTGCAGCTGTTGCAGGTGCCTCCAAGTCCACGGGTGGTGCTGTTGACGTGCCCTGGGCCAACTCCCAATCTGGTATTACAGACCTCCCCAACTCTCCTAAGTTATCTTAGGCTGGAAAAATGTCTCACTCTGACCTTTTGTTGTCTCTGCTGCTCCAAAATTTGATCTGAGGAGTTATTTTAAAATTGTTTGGAGGGGAATGTTGAGTGAGTTCAGCTTGTGGCTGTCTCTAATTCACCATCTTGGCTCTGCTATTTTATTTTAAAACCCAAATTCTCTTCCTCTCTCTACTCTCTCCCCCATCCATTGAGATGGCAAGAAATACAAAGTCATTACAAATCTGAAGTCATGAAAAACAAATTTTCTCATTAAACATGTTTCGGGAGGAAAAAAAAAGAAAGAGAATGCTTCAGTCTGTACTCTAAATGCATCAGTTCTTTATCCGGAGAAGGATAGCATTTTTCGTCGTGAGTTTTTTGGAAATATGGTGGGTCACTGTGTTGATCAGAATTACTAAGTGTTTCACAGATGATTATTTTTGCATATTGTAGTTATTGTATAGATTGCTCTAGTTTTGCTCATTTACTTTGTGTCAATTCATATATCATCCCAGGTTTTTCTGAAACCATCCCCTTTATCTTTTCTTATAGTAAAATACTATTCCATCACATTTGTATGCCATAACTTGTTCAGGCATTCCCCAAATAATGGGCAATCCCCCAGTTTCCAATTCTTTGTCACTACAAAAAGAGCTGTCATAAATATTTTTGTACATATGGGTTCTTTTCTTTTGAATCTCTTTTGCTGTAGATCTAGCAGAAGTTTTTTCTGGGTCAAATGGTATGCATGATTTAATAGCTTTTGATACATAATTCAAAATTGTTTTCTAGAATAGTTGGACTAGTTCACAGTTCCACCAATAATGCAATAATGTGCCAGTTTTCCCATATTCTCTCCAGCATTGGTCATTTTCCTTTGCTGTAATCTTAGTCAATCTGATAGGTGTGAGGTTGGACCTCAGACTTGTTTTAATTTTCATTTCTTTAATTAGTATGATTTAGAGCATTTTTTCATATGCTTATTGATAACTACTTTCTTCCACTGATTTCTTCCTCCTCTGCCTGTTCATATTCCTTGATCATTTATCAATTGGAGAATGGCTCATTTTCTTACAAATTTGGCTCAGCTCCCAATATATTTGAAAAATAAGACCTTTATCAGGGAAATTTACTGCAAAGATTTCCCCCATCAGTTTCCTGCTTTTCTTCTAATTTAGTTTCATTGGTTCTGTTTGTACAAGACCTTTTAAATTTTATATAATCAAAATTCTTCATCTTACCCCCTTGCCTCCTTGAACTTTTCATCCACAATAAACTGTTAATATCCCTTTAGGTTTCATCTATGCCTTCTAAAGTGTTGAACACAGACTCTACCACATCTTGGGTCAATAAATAATTGTTTGACGTAAATTGAGTTAATAACATTCTTAGCATTGTTAATCAATGGTATAGCCATTAACTCCTGTTTATAAGTTCAGGGCTCTAAAAGCAGTGAAGGGGCTATTAAATCCATTGGATTTTTATTCTCTAGGCTAAGGAAAGGCTTAGCTTTTTCCTAAATCTTATTTACTCTGGATCCAAGAGTTCTGGGTAGTCTAATTATAAGGTCAGGAGGAAACTTGACCAGTGACTCTGGGCAAATAATGTAATCTTTTATGATATTTCATGTCATATTGGACTCAGTTTCCTCTCTGTAACATGGGTAATGTTGATGGGAGAAGTTAGATTAGGGGTCCACTTTAGAACTTAAAAAGTCTCTTTTAACTTTTAAGAGGTCTTTTTCAGTTCTAAGATTCTATGAGTTTGTGTATCAGCTTACTATATCTCCTAGCTTCCTTCAAGTACTAGTTAAAATCCCACCTTCTACAGTAAGACTTTCCCAATTTTTATGAGTTTTGTGGGTCTCATGGTGGGCACGAGTAGGTATGTTACAAATGACGACTTGTATTCAAAAAGTAGCCTAAAAGACATCACCAAAGACTGGGAGAGCAGGCAGGGTCATTGTGTAATGAAAATGATTATTTCCTATTTATCCTATTGTTTGTACATGGTTGTTTGCATGTTGTTTTTCCCATTAGGTTGTGAGCTCCTCAAGGGCAAGGGCAATCTTTTTACCTTTATTTGTATTTCCAGTGCCTGTTGAATAGCAGGTACTTAATAAATGTTGATTGACTAATTGACTGCCTTTGGGTCTGAACAGAATTGCTGATGTGGCAGCAAGAGTGAACATTGGGCTAGAGAAGTGTATGGCAGACTATAAGAGTGCAGCCTAGGGTCATCTCAGCATGCTCAGTTTGACTAATGGAGGAAGTTTACTGGATGTCTTGGAAGTAAGGACTCCAGGCTGCATTCTCAGAATTGCCCAACTGTTCCGTGGACCGGGAAGTGCTGCAATGAGAAATATATAATAAGTTTACTGCATGCAGAAAGTAAGTTCTAAAAGCACATGGGTTATGAAATCTTCCTTAGCATTCTTAATTACAGACTTAAGCAGTTTCACAATGCTTGAACCTATTTTGATTTTGAATTTTTTATTGGTTTATATTGGGTTTTGTGAGTCTCGTGATAGGCATGAGTAGCACATTGTAAGTGATATTTTTATTCAAGAACTGACCTAAAAGACATTGTCAGGAATATAGGACTGGAAAAGAAAATGGGGCCTTTTATAATGAAATACATTATGTGGATTGAAACTGAGAGATAATAGATGGACAGTCCTAGTGCTGCTCTGGTGCCCACAAAATGTAGAAAGAACAGTGGAAGGCTACCAATGTGCTGGGTAGGTCTTCTGTGGAGGAGTAATGAAAAACCATAAACAAGAATCTTGCAGCGTATATCATTGCTGGTAACATGTTCCTCAATGAGCCCTGTCAAAGAAGCATTAGAGTAAATATATATTGAGTGTTGAGGAAAAACAAAGGAAAATGAGCCATCATTATTTTCATATCCCTAAGAAGCACAATTCTTCAATGCATTAGGTTTCTTGCCCCTTGGCCCTCTTTTTCAGAAATAGAAATGTGGAAGTAAGCCCAACTTCTTGTGATTTGCATACGCTGAGCTTTAACAGAATCTGATCTTATATAGGGTTTATCCTTCCTCTTTTCCTCTCTACTGGTATTTACTATGTGGGAGGTACTGGCAAACAGACCATAGTACTCCTCCCGTACCCACCTCCACGTGATGACTCGCTTTCCTTGGTGATCTGTTCCAGGGGCAAAAAGCTTGTATAATCACTTACCTCTGCCTTGGCTTAAGTTCAATTTTTTTTTTTTTCATCAATTCAACCAAGCATTGAGCAATTACTGAGAGCCTAATCTATGGCCAGCACCGAGGTTAACCTGTTTGCTCTTGTCTTTAGGGGAGCTGAGAAGCAGTTAATATCCAAATTCCAAATCATTCTAGTGCTCCAAAAATTTGAGTTTTCAGTTGGTGATTGGGACAACTTTTCAGAGGGGGCTCTGCTGACCCCACCCTCACCTTGGCAGAGAGAAGTTTAGAATATCAGCCCTTAAATGGCACATGTACCCCACAACCAGCCCTCCAGATGAAATGGAGAGTAATCATTTTTCAGCACTGTACAAAGATGCTGTTCAAAGCCTGTTCTAGGAGATAGGGAAATGAACTCTTAAGATCTCTCCCCGTCCTTCAACTCTCTCTATCCCTTTTAGTACCTTTCCAAACAAGTAATTGCTGTTGTTATTGTTCGTCCTTCATTGTCAGGAGGTGATGCCATGACTTTGCAAGTGAATTGGATTTAAGGGAGGGAAGTCTGTGCAAAGTTACCAGCCTTACTTTCTCCTCTGGAGCCATCTGGGTCCAGTGGCAAGATATAGATCATGATGATCGGAGATGACTTGGGTGCAGTGGGAGACCTTAGCCTTTTTAAACTAAGGTCTTTTAGCCTTTTTAAGCTAAGGTCTTTCCCAGGTCTCAGTTTGACTGAGGCAACACCAAGAGGTAAGAAATGAGGCAAAGAATGGCCTCTTTTACATGTTTAAAAAATAAAAATAATCTAACCAGGGGAGGAAGACCCTCAGAGTTTCTGGCCAAAATGGAAACAATTTCTATTTACATTCACTCTGAGCCATTGTAGACCAATCAATGAGAGCCCTAGTGATTTGGGTATAAGGCATGGTCCTTAAGAAAGATATCTAGCCTGTAAACCTCAAGATATCTTGCAAGGGATTGCTATTGATGAAGATTGGGGTATGATAATGTAAAAGAGGATTTTGTAGGACAAGATGAGGAGACAGTGAAGAGAGAGAGATGGACAATGGGAATAACAGGTTGTTAAAAATGTATTTGTGAAGAAATTATTTTTGTTCACATTCCGTAAGTGGTTAGCTTAGTATATTACTGAATTTTCTACCTCTTCCATGAAGTCTGCCCTGTTTCCTTAGCTGGAAGTGATTTCTTTACTTCTCTTTCAATACTCCCTATGTATCTCTCCTTTGCACCTAATTACAATCTAATTTGCCCTTATTTTTGCCTTTTCTCACCCATTAGGCTGAACTCCTTAAGAGCAGAGACTCCCCAACTCTCTTATTTCACCTTTGTATCCTCAGCAACCAGCATGACATTGCACATAGTAGCAGATGCTTAGGAAGTGTTTGTTGCATCACATTTAATTGGATGCTGGTGCCAGACCCTACTCTTACTGGTGTGAGTGTGGAATACTTTATTTTCATTTTACTATGTATTCGAGTTTTGTCTTTTTTTTCTTCTTCTAAAAAATGAACCCAGACAGAGGGTGGTATGTTGTAATGGAAAAAACCAAACAAGCCCTAATCTAGAAGTTAGATGACTTCGATTGAAATCCCAGTTATGGCTTTTTCTAGCTGTGTGAATTTGAAAAAGTTACTTAACATTTCTAAGTCTCAGTTTTCTTAGGTGTAAAATGAGGAGGTTGGAGGAAGGGATTCTAAAGTTCCTTCCTGCTATGACATTCTATGAGTCTATGAGAATGGATCAAGGGAAAGAGAGAGGAAGTTTCCAGGACAAAAGTCATGCAGATCCCTAGACCTGTATGAATGGATAAAGTAAAGTCCACATGAGGGAAAGCAGTCTGATCCCTAGAGGAGAATGCTTAGGAAGTTATACAAGGATGTTTCTTTCTCACCCAGGGATCCAGTAGTGAGGGCAGGACTTCTACATGTCCATATGGAGACCAAAGATGAGAAGGTTGTTGTTAAGTCATTTCAGTAGGGTCTTCCTGACACCTGTTAAGTCCTAAAATAAATCAAATAAATCGAAGCCATGAGTTGAGGAATAAATCTTCTTTAATTGAGATAACAAGGTAGCAAACTTGCCACCCTGGGGGATGTCCCATGAGTGCAGAACACAATGAATTTCCCAACCAACAGACCCATGAAAGATTTTTTATACTTTTAAGAGGAATAGGGGAGGAGGTGGTATGAGGTAGCAAGGTCTTGTCATGAGACCCCAGTGGCCCTTGGCTATCTGTGCAAGGAAAACCATGGGAGGGAACAAGGACATTAGAAGCTGAGATCCTTTTCAAGGTAAAATCTCTGGATGGTGGGGGACTTAGATGTGGCTCAGCTCAAATTTGTCAAAAGTAAATATCTTAAGAGTAGGAATGTAAGAACATTACTGAAATTCTGACATTACAAGGATCACTTAAGAGAGTGGCAGTCCATATTGTATTTGTGTTAACAATTTCTGTCATTATATTGATGGGGATGGGCTCTGAACCCCTAAAAGGAAAAGACCATGTCTTTAAGATTTGGATCCCAACAAGGAAAATCCCTGGATTTTCCCACATGGCCAAGTCTTTGGCATTTGGCTGAGGCTATAATCCTATCAGCTGGCATTTCATTATAGCCTAAGCCTAATCTCCCAATTTTCTGTTATCCTTAACCTAGCCTAGCCCTCCATTGTCTCACCTCCCTATGGCCCCTGGCCACTTCCCACCCTTAATGCTCTCTAGGCTTCATTTTCCAGATCCCTGACTTTCTGTTACCTCATAGTCACCCCATCTTACTGGCCACTCCCATCCAGATCCTCCTTAGACCCCTCCTCTAGTCACCCCAGACTACTTGGCCATTCCTAGATCCCTCCCACAGTCTTTCTGTATATAAGGTCTATCTGGCCTCCATTAAAGTGCTCAGATTCTTAAGATCTGCCCTGCTTTCATTAGCAATACAAATGCTTAGAATCCTTAAGAGTCTGGCCAACATGGTGGACTCTTTAAATCCCACCTCCCAACCCTTCCCCATTGACTTTCTAATAAATCTTGTCTTTGGCTGAAAGAAGGCTTGGGTTGAATTCATTAGGGCAGGACCCATGTGTTGTGATTTTGGGGTCCCAGCACCTCTAAGCCTCTGAACCTTAACATTTATGGTCTCTTTCTGGTCCTACATATCTTTGATGTTATCTTTCACTCTACTTTTCACTCATTGTTGTAAATATGCCGTATTCCTCACTTCAGTTCAATTCATTTCATTCAATTCCAGTACTTATTAAATTATCATTCAGGCACAGTATTAGGTGCTAGTAATTTAAACACAAAAATAAAACAGTTCCTGCCTTCAAGAAACTTACATTTTGCTGGAGATATGCAAATATAATAAAGATAAATAAAGGTAGAATAAAGGTAAGGTATAGAGGGAAGTGGACAAAAGAGACATCAAGTTCACCATTGAAAAGATCCTTAAACTGAGCCTTGAAAAAACATAAGGATTCTGAGAGGTGGAGAGGAAAGGTATGCATTCCAAGCATGGAGGAGAGAGTATATAGAGGAAGGAGATGGTCTATTGGCCATTTAGCCATAGTTAGAAGTCCATTTTGGCTAAAACATAAAATATACAAAGGGTGATAATGAGAAAGAAGGCTGGAAAGGTAGATTGGTGTACAACTAAGGGAGTGCAAAGCTAAGTGAGACCTTTGCCTTAGGAAGATTATTTTGGCAACTTTGTGGAGGATGTTTTGGACAGAGACTATTGACAGAGAGACTGCTAACCATGATAATCCAAGTGAGAGGACATGGTCGTAACTGAGGGGAGAAAAAAAAGGATAGATGTGAGAGATGCTGTGGAGATAAAATTTGTAGGATTTGGCAGGTGATTGAATATGGGGCCTGGGCGGGGGGGGAAAGAGGGGAGGGAAAGGAAGGTGAAATTGGTTTTTCTGAGATTACAAACCTGAATAACTAGAAGGTTAGCGGTGGCATCAGCAGAAATCATTATGTTTATATGAAGGCAAAATTGGGGGAGGTAGAGATGATGATTTAAGTCCTGGACATGTTGAATTTGAGATGTCAATGAGATAACTATGTAGAGATGTTCAGCACTCAGTTTTTGATGCAGAAATACTATTTAGGAGAAAGATTGGGAATGGCAGATATTTGGAAGTCATTTGCTTTATAAAGATAAGGGAATCTGAGAGCCAATGAAATTATAAAATGAAGCTATCTACCATCTATCTATCTACCCATTATCTACTATCTATTTATCTAAAGAAGGAGGGGGCAGAAACAGGGAAAGAGAAGGTGGAGCAAGATGGAATCTTGGTGAACTCCCATTCTTAAATGGTGGGAGAGGGATGATTTAATGGAGGAGACTGAGAAGGAACATTAGGGATAAAAACTAGGGTAAAATAGAACTGCAGGTAGCTGGGTGGCATAGATAAAATGCCAGGTCTGGAGTCAGGGAGATTTGAGTTCAAATCTGGCCTCAGACACTGACTAGCTGTGTGACCCTGAGCAAGTCACTTAACCCTATTTGCCTCAGTTTCTTCATCTGCCAAATGAGCTGGAGAAGGAAAGGGCAAATCACTCCAGTATTTCTGCCAAGAAAACCCCAAATGTGGTCACAAAGAGTCAGATACGATTGAACAAGTAGAAGTATGGAAGTAAAGAAGGGAGAGAGTGTCCAAGAGGAGGGAAGGGTTGTTCAACATTGTCAGAACCTCTAGGGATGTCAACATTAAGATATCACTGTAAACTTTGAAGAGTAGTTTCAGTGCACTGGTAGAGCCAGATGCTATGTAGCTGGGAAAAGGAAGTCAGTAGGTTATGAAGAAGGGAAGTCAGTAAGTAGAGAAAGTTATTTCTAGGAGTTGGAAGGAACTTCTCACTGTGGAAAGGAAGAGGGATTAGAAAGCAGCTTGAGTTAATGCCAGGCCACAATCCTGAGTGGGTTTGGAAGCAGAAGGGAAGGATCCAGGAAGTATGGTTGAGATGGAAGATGAGAGAGAGATCATAGGGTGAGCTCCTGGAGGAGATAGGAGTATTTGGGATCAAAGGGATATGCAGACAGGTTAGCCTTAACAAGAGAGAGAAACTGCCTTATCTTCCGATACTAGACCAAATGAGGAGACAGTGGAGATTGCATAAAAAGGTTTGAGGTATTAAAGGAGAGACAAGAGACCTCATGATAAATTGCTTCCATTTCCTCATTAAATTGGCAGGTGAGAGCATCTGTTAAGAGAGACAGGAATGGAAATGGATCTGAGAGTTTGAGGAGAAGGTTTGAAACAGCCATTGTGAGGAGTATGATAGATAATCAATCAGTGGTGAATAGGGCTTTCATGAAGTAGGGAGAATCCAGGTGAGATTAGATAAAATGAACTTATAGTGAACTCTATTTGCATGTTAGAGCAACCTCTTCCAGCAGTATTGATCATCAATCAATAAGCATTTATTAAGCACCTACTATGTGCTAGGCACTGTGCTAAGCACTGGACATCAAAGGTGTAGGAGGTGGAGAAAGTGGTGATCTAGGGTTGGAGAGTACTACAGCAGAAGAATTGGAAGGGCACGGGAAAGCAATTTAAATAAAGGCAGAATATGGGTGCTAAACTGTGAAAACAGGGAGAGATAGAAGGAGAGATAGAGGAATAGGAGGTCACAGAATCACATGTTGTCAAAATCAGAGAGTCTCCCAGGTCATGCAGGCAGGTCTGTACCTATATCAGAATCCCCTCTACTTTTTGCCTAGTAAGTGGGCCTGTGTTTGAAGGTCCAGGTGAGAGAGGGCCCTTTCCCACTTGGAGGTACACTACAGTTTGCCCTCTGTATCCAA
>NW_020954619.1:22383889-22517748 GCF_900497805.2 Vombatus ursinus
GGGCTCCTTGGTTCCACTTCCCACCCCCCCATGAGACAGAGAAGCATGGAAAGAATTCTCTGAACTGTTGCAGAGTGAAATAAGTAGAACTAGAAAAACAATACACTGAAAGGGTAGCACTTCACAGTATGGCTAATAAATTTCTGTGCCCCCTCCCCAGTTCTAAATGCGGCAGAACTGCTGTGAATCTGCCCCAACAAAGGGAGTTTCCTTACTGGGAGCTTACCAATGAAACCACAGGCCTGGATTTCCCCCCAAAATTCTTTTAGAAGTTTTTGTTTCAAAAAGGAGATTTTACTTCAGAAGTTAGAACTCCTACAAAGTAGTCAACAAAGAGGCAGCTGGCTGTTTTGGATTCCCAAAGAAAATGCTGACTGGAAGTTTCCTTGGTCTTTCCACAAGTTTAGTGAATCGATATCAGTCAACAAGAATTTATTGTGCACTTAATATGTTGATAGGCAGTATTCTAAGCACTGGGGTTAGAAAGACAATGAAACAGTTATTGTCCTCAAGGTGCTTGAATTCTATTGGGGGAAAGAATAGTACTTTACTTAACATCTGGAAAGTGAGCCCCCTTCTCTCCTCTGACCTGGCCACCACTCTAGGGCAGGCCTTCATCACCTTGAGCCTAGGCTATTGCAATAGTCTGCTGATTGGTGGGTCTGCCTGCCTCCAGTCTTTCCCCACTCCAATCCATTCTCCACCCAGTTGTATGATCTTCCTAAAGCATAGGTCTTCCCATATCACACCCTCTCCTCAATTCAATAAACTCCATCAGCTCATGGATGAAATTTTAAATCTTCTATTTGGTGTTCAAAATCTTTTATCACCTAGTCCTTTCCTACTTTTCCAGTCTTCTTACACCTTACTCCCAGTGGCACTGGCCTCCTGGCTGTTTTTTGCACAAGGCACTCCCCTCTCCCAACTTTGGGCATTTTCACATTTTCAATGTGTCCTTCATCATCTCTACAATGGTTTCTTTCAAATCTCAGCTGAAGTTCCACCTTCTGCCGGAAGTTGTTCCTGGTTCTCCATAATCTCATTGTCTTCCCTCTGAGATAAATTCCATTTTATCCTATATATCAATGTTTTGTATATGGTTATTTACATTGTCTTCCCCATTAGACTACTTGAGAGCAGGGACTGTCTTTTGTCTTTGTATTCCCTACTCTTAGGGCAGTGTCTGTCATATAGAAGGTGCTTAATAAATGCTTATTGACTGACTGAGTGATAGTATGTGTGTGTCTATGGATTGGAGCACACCCCATGGAGTATGGCTGAGAAGGAGCCTGTTGGAGACAAGCTCAACTTTGTGAGGTGAGTAGTGAAGGTAATATTATTATTATTCTACCCACAAGAAAATTAAGGATGAGAGAAGACTAGTCACTTGTCAGGGCCACCTGGCTACTATGTCAGAACTGGAACTTCAATTTGGGACTTTAGACCAATGAGTTTTCCTCTAGGAGATGACCTAGGAATATAGATTTTAGAGTTGCAAAGGACCTTGAGACAATCTGATCCCCTGTCTTCATTTTGTGGAAAAAGAAACTGAGGCCCAGAGACAGAAAAGTTATTGCCTCAGGACGCATGACTAGTAAGTTGCAGAAACTGGTTGAACTCAGGTGTTTTACTTGAAGACCTGTAATTTTTACTTGGAAATCTGTGATTTTTCTATTCCACCCCACTGGAGGAATTTATCTCCAGTGGAGAAATACCTCGAGTCAGTAAATAGCTTCTAGGTATAAAATGATTTTTTTGCTTAGGGAACTTGAAAGCTACTTTTAAATATTGAAATGTGTACTCACTGTCCTAACCTTTTAAGAGATCTCCAGCAGTTCACTTTATTTGCAAAACTTTTGCACCTTTTTTTTTTTACAAACAATAAATGGTTCATTTGTAAAATTCAAAAATGACTTAATAACAAATGACAAAAACATAACTAGCATTTCCTTATACTAAATATAACAGAAAAAAGAGACTTGTGCATGAAACCACAAAACCCTATTATGTACAGCTTGTTTTTCTTTTTAAATACACATATATACACACACAAATATACATACACACATATACACACAAATATATGCAATCATAATATATAATATATACATACATACACACATATACATGCAAATATATACTCCATATTAAAATATGTGTGTATATACATGTATGTATGTATATTTAACATATAACTTTCAAAGCTTTCATGCTTATCTGTGTTTCTTTCCTGCCTTCTTTCTCATCTGTTCTGTGCATTTTAAAAAAATGTTCAATGATACTCTTTGGACTCCTCCTCCACAGTGGAAAAATAAAGAAAGACAAATTGTGCCTGGTTGTTATTTTCTATGCATTTTTACCTTTGTCTAAAAATGTCTTCAGACAATAGAAATTCTTGTTGGGGTTTGAAGTCATACATTTTCATTTCTAATCTTGGTGACCCAGTTGACTTTTCTCCGGCTCTTCAAAAGGTCTTCCGAGCTCCTAGTGTGAGTTTGCTAATTGGATGCTAGGTGAAGCAACTGTTAGAGCCAATAGAAAATCGCTGTGGGGGAAGAAATGCAAAGATTGAGTCACACCCAGATGACTGGAGTCAAATACTGTGTCTTCATGCATTGATAGTTATCAGTGCCCTTGTTTCTTGTCATTATCATCAGTTGACATTGAGGTCATCATGTTGATTCTGGCTTTTGTCCTACCACCTCCTTGGCAAATTGCTGTCTATTCTGGTAGTTGGGTTGGGAGTTGGGGGAGGAGGGGAGATTTGGATCAAGAGTCCCAGTGGGCCAAAATCTATCCTTGGTTTAGGAATTAGTTTTAATTGAGGGCCTGACAAATTGGCTTCTCAGTAGTCCCCAGGGCCCACTGGGGGGCCCTTCATCTTCCTGAGGCTGGAGGCCCCTCTTTGTGGCTTAGGAGGCTATTGGGAGTCTGAGGATTGGCACAAGTAAAGACTGAGAAGGTAATTGGGGAAGTGGGGTAGAATCTCAATGGCTCTTCTATCTGTGCGTAGAAAAATATTTTTACATGTAAACTATCAAAAGCCATCTGTGTGTTGTTAGGAATAATATGGAGATGTGAAGATAGGAGTGGGGGGAAACTGAATAAACTATTCTATGAACAGCCCATTTAAGCATCTTTTTATAGCAGAAGGAAGTAGGATTTGGAGTCAAAAGACATAGGTTCAAATTCCACCTCCAACACATGGCCTGGGACAAGTCACTTCATCTCTCTCTGAGCCTCAGTTTCTTTAGTTGCAAAATGGAGACAATAATATCTGCTTTGCCTATTGCATAGGGTTGTTGTGAGAAAAGCACTTTGAAAAGTGTCATAGAAATGCGAGCTCACCATCTATCAGTGTTGTAGCAACTTTAAAAAATAGAATATTATCATTCTCTTTGATCACAGCTTCTTAACCTTCCAATTCTCTTACTTTCTCTTTGCCCTCCTTATTTTCTCCAAACTAATTCTTATTCACCCAGCCCAACTGAATTCTCATGCTTCCATACTGAGCCTTGATCCTTCCGCTTGTCACTTTATTGTCTCGCCATGCTATGCTCTCTTTTCTAGAATGTCTTATCTTCCTGACCTGCTGTTCCCACCCCACAAGTCCTTTTATACCTGGTAAACTCCCACCGCTCATTTCTCTGCTCCGTCTCCCAGGCTAGTGAGAATCACTAGAGAACAAATTCATAGCTCACAGCTTATAATTTCAACTGGGTCCTTGCTACTGTTAAACAATCCTATTTTACTCTCATAACATCTAATCTAATCCAATCCAATCCAATATGATAAAGTCTCACAAGAATTTATTGAGCACCTACTACAACACACAAGACAAGTGCTGAGGAGGCAATGAGAGCAGCTGTTCTAAATTTTTTTATTCTCTCAAACATCCACATTTCCCTCCCTTCCACCAACCTTTTAGCACTTATGGTAGCTTAGTGTTGGCACCGGTTTAATCTATATTGTCTGGTGTATAGTCTTCTATATATACTTTCTCTGGTTTCTTTTTTGCTACTGACTTGGATAAGTGGATTTATTTGCTATTTGCTTTGTGTGTTCATTGTGGAATTGATATTTGGTGGGAAGGATCAAGCCTTATATATGAAGCCTGAGGTCTTCCTTCCTCAATAAGGAAAAGCAATCAGGGATTTAGCTTGAACCTAAGAATTTTATCCCCTAGGCTAATAACATTTAAGGGAGCAGATGGATATAATTCTAACCAGTTATCCTCTTGCTCTGAGGAGAGCAGAATGGGCAGCCTTTAGCCCCAGTCTCCTGGAATCAGTCTTCCTTGGAGAAGGTGGAGGGAAGAGATGCTAGAGATGTTTATTCTTGCTTCCCTTTGAACCACACACACGACCTTCTCCCCACTTGCTTATATATATATATATATATATATACACACACACACACACACACACACACATATAGTATTAAACATATATATGTATAGTATTAAGTATAGTATATATAGAGTATATATATGTATAGTGTTAAGAGTCCTGACTTGAGAGTCAGAAGACCTGGGTTCTAATCCTGTCTCTTAAACTTACTAACTGTATGGGCAGCTAGATGGAACAGTAGATAGAGCACCGGCTCTGAAGTCAGGAGGACCTGAATTCAAATCTGGCCTCAGACCAAACACTTGACACTTACTAGCTGTGTGACCCTGGGCAAGTCACTTAACCCCAACTGCCTAAAAGAAAAAACTAAAATTAAAAAAAAAAGTATGCTTCATTCTGCACTCAGAATTCATCAGTTGTCTCTTTGCGACACAGCACAGGTGAATAGCATTTTTCATCATGAGTCCTTTTGTCTTGGATTATTGTATTGATCAGAGTAGCTAAGTCACAATTGATCATTGTTACAATATTTCTATTACTGCATACACCGTTATTCTGGTTCTGTAGTGGTCTGATTATTGTTCACCTCTGCTAGGTGGTACAGCGGATAATGAGCTGGGCCTAGAGTCAGGAAGAC
Source organism: Vombatus ursinus (assembly GCF_900497805.2). Taxonomy (NCBI): domain Eukaryota; kingdom Metazoa; phylum Chordata; class Mammalia; order Diprotodontia; family Vombatidae; genus Vombatus; species Vombatus ursinus. Next base: position 22,388,876 of record NW_020954619.1, read on the forward strand.
TCATTTCCCTGAGTTCAAAACTGAATCTAGACACTTACTAGCTGTGTGATCCTGGGCAAGTCACTTAACCTGGTTTTCCTCAGTTTATTCATCTGTAAAAAAGTGAGCTGGAGAAGGAAATGGCAAACCACTTCAGTATCTTTGCCAAGAAAACCCAAATGGAGTCACAAGGAGTCAGACATGATGAGAAACAACTGAACAACTGCTCTTAAACCCAATTAGGACTGAAGAAATCTTACGGTGCTTTTTTTTTTTTTTTTTTTTTTTTTTTAGCATTTTTGAATACCTCATTCCACTGCCTGCTTTTCCCTGTATATTCATTCTTTTGACATTCTTCTTTACCCTGAAAGCTCCCATATAGTTTTCCTGCCCTTGTCTCCCCCTGATGATTATCTGTTCTTTTCTTTGTCATGAGAATGTCCTTTCTGGGCTTTGTCCCTTGTCTGTCTCTCATTACTATAACCACTAATCCAGCCTCTAGCCTTGGTTCAACCTCAGGATTCTCCCTTAGGTCAGGGATGGTACATGGCAGTCTTTAGACAGGGCTGGCACATGGGGCTATATTTATCCTGAACCCTGCCCCTTTCTTCTCTTAACTCTTAAAGTTAGAGTTGAATAATAACATTAGCAGTGACAGCAACATCACCATTTGCTGACATTTGTATAGCACTTTAAGGTTTGCAAAGTGCTTGGCATGGTAGATGATTTCTGAGCTCATCTGGCCTAGCCTGAGTGGGCTGAGATTCTGAGTGGAATCCCTTCTACAATATTAGACAAGGGCTCATCCAGCCTCTGTTTGAAGACGTACCTATTACTTGGGGCAAAGGCATTCTGCTTTTGAATAGCTCTACCGGTGAGGGAGAAGTTCTTCCTTAACCTATATTGACCTTTCTGTAGCTTCCAGCCATTTCTCCTGGTTCTGTTCTCTGGGGCCAAGCACTCTTCTTTCATGTAACTACACTTAATGTTTGGTGATGGCTATTCTGTTCTTTTAAGTCCTGTCTTCTTCAGAATTCACATTCTTAGCTTCTTCAACACACCTTCTTATAGCCTAGTCTCCAGTCTTCTTGCCATTCAAGTCTGCAGGTGCTTTGGGTTATCAATTTCCTTTCTAAAATGTGATGCCTGGAACTGAACATAGTAATTCCAGATGTGCTCTGACTAGCTAGGTAGTGTCGTGAATAAAGTACTGAATCTGGAGTTGGGAAGACCTGAGTTTAAATCTGGCCTTAGACACTAACCAACTGTGTAACCTGCACAAGTCAATTAGCCTCTCTCTGCCTCAGTTTCCCCAACTGTAAAATAAGGATAATAATAGCATCTACTCCCCAATTTTGTTGCAAAGATCCAATAAGAAAATATTTGTATAGTACCTAGCACATAGTAGGACCTTAATAAAAACTTGTTCTCTTCCTTTCCCTAGTATTGCCTCTCTTGTTCTAAATTCCATGCTTCTCTGGGTAGCCTAAAATAACTTTAGTTTTTTTTTGTTTTTTTTTTTTGATGGCTATATCACATTGTTCTCTTAAAATCTTTTTCATACTGTCAACCTTCAGTTCCCAGGCCCTTGCCATAGAGACACTGGACTCTGGAAATGTCTTTTTTTCTTTTATTTCTTTTTTTTTAATTTTTAATTTATTGAGTAAAATAGCATTTTTTATAATATAGTATAATTAAAAAAACAATGATTACACATGAAACTGCAAATCAATTATGTACAACTTGCTATTTCTTTTAAATATAAAATTATCAAGTAAATTTCTTTTTTTTCCCCTTTTCTCCCTCCCCTTGCCCTAGAGATGACAACCATTAGACACAAATATGTATATAAATGTAAAATTATTCTATACATATTTCTATTTATTAATTCTTTCTCTGGATGCAGTGTCTTCCTTCATATGTCCTTTGTAGTTAATTTGGGTATTTGTAATAGTCAAAATGATTTTATTCGCTCAAAGTTGTTCTTAAAAAAATACTGCTGTTACTATATACAATGTTCTCTTGGTTCAGCTCATTTCACTCTTCATTATTTCGTGCAAGTCTGTCTATGTTTTTCTAAGGTCACTGAGCTCATCATTTCTTATACCACAGTATTCTATCTGGAATTATGCCCAAAGAGTTATTAAACCTATATCCTTTGACCCAGCAATATCATTACTAGGTCTATTTCCAAAGAAGATTAGGGAAAAAGGAAAATAATCTATATATTCTACAATATTTATAGCAGCTATTTTTGTGGTGGCAAAGAACTGGAAATTGCCAGCATGCCTATCAATTGGGGAATGACTGAACAAGTTGTGGTATATGATTGTGATGGCATGCTACTGGGAATGTCTTAAGAGACTGTCCCAGATTTTGCCACTTTGGTGATACTTTTAGTAGGGCATCAAGAACTTTGGGTAGGAGAAGCCACAAGAGTTTCAACACATCCAGATAAGTTTGTTGTTGCTTTGACATTGTCGTTGAGACTTTGGGGTGGAAGATGCTGGGAGAAAATTTGTCTTGAGAGCCACAGGTCTGAGAATTAGAAGTATTAGAAGGAAACACTTTGGTGTGAGATGCCCTTCCCTCTCTCCTGTGGTCTTCTACCCACAGGGACCTTTGTTGGTGAAAGTTTAAGATAGGGTGGGAGTGAGAAGAGTTCAGAAGCACTGGGACCAGGTTCAGGAACAGAGAACTGCAATTTGGTGTTGGAGGAGGTAGATTTGAATTCTTGATCTGCTTTTGTTCTATTTGTGTGATAATGGACAAATCATTCATACTATCCTTGGCCTCTGTTTCCATATCTGTAAAGTTAGGGGGAGGGCAGCTAGGTGGCGAAGTGGATAGAGCACTAGGCCTGAAGTCAGGAAGACGACTTCAAATCTAACCTCAGACACTAGCTGTGTGATCTTGGGCAAGTCATTTAATCCTGTTTGCCTCGATTCCTCATCTGTAAAATGAGCTGGAGAAGGAAATGACAAACCATTCTAGTATCTTTGATCCAAATGGGGCCACAAAGAGATGCACATGACTGAAACAACTGAACAACAACAACCACAAAGTTAGAGGGTTGAACTAGATAGTGGGGTATACTGGCTGCTAGGAGGTATGCAGGTAATAGACAGTTAAGTGACAGAGGATAGAGTCCTGGAGTTGTATTCAAGAAAACCTGACTCTGAATCCTGCCTCAGACACTTAGAAGTCCTGTGACTCTGAGCAAATTACATAATCTTTCTCAGCCTCCGGTTTGTCATCTGTAAAATGCAGTTAATAATAGAACCTACCTCACAGGGCTGCTGTAAGGATCAGATGAGATAATGCATGTAAAGTACTTTGCAAAACTTCAAAGCACTATATATATTATTATTATTAACATTGGACAGAGAAATGAATTTGGAGTCAAAGGGTCTTTATTTGGATCTAGGCTCTGCTATGTGTTACCTTATGACCTTGCTTTTCTGGGCCTAAGTTTCCTCTTCTATAAGATGGCAAGATTAGACTAAATCTCCTCTGTTGTTCAGTCATGTTTGACTCCATTTGGAGTTTTCTTGGCAAAGATACTGGAGTGGTTTGCCCTTTCCTTCTCCAGCTCATTTTACAGATGAGGAAACTGAGGCAAACAGAGTTAAGTGACTTACCCAAAGTCACACAGCTGGGAAGTGTCTGAAGCTAGATTTGAACTCAGGAAGAGGAGTCTAGCTGCCCTTAAAAAGCTCCTCTAAGGTCCCTTCCAGCTCTGAATTTATGATCCTAAGTTCTCTTTTGGCTATAAATCTTTACTGTTTTGTGAGTAATCGATTCCTCTCATTTTTTCTTTCTCTTCATTTCTCTCTCTCACCTCTCACTCTATGCAAACATTCTCAATGGGATCATAGAATCATTTCTTTAGAGTTGGAAGGGGCCCCACAGGCTCTCTAGTCCAACTCTCATTTAACAGGGGAGGGACGTATCTTGTGTAATAATAATGATGATGATACTATTAACTATCATTGATATAATATTAAAGTTTGTGAAATGTTTTACAAATATTATCCCATTTCATTCTCACAACAACTTTGGGAGGCAGGTGCTATTGTTATCCCCATTTTACAGATGAGAAAACTGAGGCAGAATACAGTTAAGTGACTTGCCCAGGGTCACACAGTTACTCAGTGTCTATGGCCAGATTGGAACTGAGGTCATCCTGACTCCAAGGCCAGAGTTGTGCCACATACTTCATATTTGCTATTCAGGATTGTTCTTTTTTGAGAACTTCTCATAACTGGGCCAAGAAAAGGCTGTGGTTCCAGATTACCTGTTGGCCATAGGCTCTTTCTATATTGTTTGAAGAAAAGATCAAATTACTTAAAGGGAGAAAGAAGAAAGGCAAAATCAATATCTTGACAATAGGCTCCATTCCAGGAATTCCCCTTCTTCTTTTTAAAAAAAATTTATTTTAAAAATTTTATTTATTTATTTGTTTTTAGTTTTCAACATTCACTTCTATAAGATTTTGAGTTCTAAATTTTCTCCCCCTCCCTCTGCTCTCCAGTCCCCAAGATGGCATGCAATCTGATATGAGTTACACATGTACAATCATACTAGACATATTTCCACATTAGTCATATTGAAAAGAATTAGAACCAAAGGAAAAAACCATGAGAAAGAAGAAACAACACCAAAAAAAGAGAAAATAGTATTCTTTGATCTGCATTCAAACTCCATAGTTCTTTCTCTGGATATGGATAGCATTTTCCATCATGAGTCTTTTGGAATTGTCTTAGATTCTTGCATTGCTGAGAAGAGCCAAGTTTATCAAAGTTAGTCATCTTACAATATTGCTGTTACTATGTACAATATTCTCCTGGTTCTGCTCACTTCACACAGCATCAGTTCACATAAGTTTTTCCAGGTTTTTCTGAGGTCTGCCTGCTCGTCATTTCTTATGGAACAATAGTATCCCATTACATTCATATACCACAACTTGTTCAGCCATTCCCCAGTTGATGGTCATCCCCTCAATTTCCAATTCTTTGCCACCACAAAAAGAGCTGCTATAAATATTTTTGTACATGTGGGTCCTTTTCCCAATTTATGACCTCTTTGGGATACAAACCTAGAAGTGGTATTGTTGGGTCAAAGGTTATAGCCCTTTCGGAATAGTTCCAAATTATTCTCCAGAATGTTTTCACAACTTCACCAATAATGCATTAGTGTTCCAATTTTCCCACAACTTCTTCAACATACAGGAATTCCCTTTTGATAGATTTGCTCTGTTTTGAGCCATGACATAATTGTGGATATAAAAGCACTGCTAGCCCTTCTTCAGAAGTGTTCTGGTGTCATGACCCTTGATGCCTGTGATGCAGAATTGGTCAGGGCTTACTAATATGTTAAATGAACATGAGTTGTCTTTATTGCTATCTTTAAACAGCAAGGCATAATAGTAGATGACATTTATATTATACTATGTGTGTATTATCTCAATTGAGACTCACAATAGCTCTCTGAAGTAGGTTCTGCAGATATTCCCATTTTTCATGTGAGGAAACTGAGATTCTGAGAGGTTAAAATAAATTTGCCTGAAGTCACATAGGGAATAAGTTTCAGGGGAGGGATTCAAAACCAAGTCTTTCTGACTTCATGTCCAAGTGCAGAGCTCTTTTTACTATATTGTGGAAAGAGCATTGGACATGGAGTAAAAAAGTGTTCAAATTTTAGCTTTTCTATTTACATTCTGTATTACCTGGATCAAGTGTCTTCTCCTCCCTGAACTTCAGTTTCCTCATCTCTTATGTTTTGTTGTTTAGTTGTATCCAATTCTTTGTGACCCCATTTGGGGTTTTCTTGGCAAAGATACTGGAGTGGTTTGCCATTTCCTTCTCCAGTTCATTTTACAGATGAAAAAACTGAGGCAAACAGGGTCAAGTGACTTGCCCAGGGTAACACAGCTAGTAAGTGTCTGAGGCCAGATTTGAACTCAGAAAAATGAACCTTCTCAACTTTGGGCCTGGCACTCTTTCTATACACTGTGCCACCTAGCTGCACCTTCCTCATCTCTAAAAGAAGCAAGTTGGACTAGGTGGTGTTTGAGTTTCATTTCAGCTCTAATGTTTTATGACTTTGATACTAGTTAGGGCACAGAGATAATCAACAAGCATTTATTAAATGTTTGCTCTGTGCCAGGGGCAGCTAGGTGCCACAGTGAATAAAGCACTGGGCTTGGAATCACGAAGAGTTATCTTCATGAGTTCGAATCTAGCTTCAGATGCTTAGCAGTCGTGTGACCCTGGACAAGTCACTTAACACTGTTTGCCTCAGTTTTTTTCATCTGTAAAATGAGTTGGAGAAGGAAATGGCAAACCACTCCAGTATCTTTGTCAAGAAAATCTCAAATGCGGTCATGAAAGGTTGGACATGACTGAAAAACAACTAAACGATAACATGTGCCAGGCCTATGCTAAGAGATAGGGATAGGAATAGGGATTAAACCTGTGATTTCATTGGTATAGGGAACTTCTGGTTGAGAAACTCCCTCTATCAATGTGGGTTATCATTCTCTCTGTAGTTTATTGTCCTAGAGATTTACCCAGAGAGCTGAAAGGTTCAGTGCTCTAAGGTCCAGGGTCACACAGCTGGTATGTGGAAAGGCTTTTTTTTTTTTAATGTATTTTTTTTTCTTTTTAGGCAATGGGGTTAAGTGACTTGCCCAGGGTCACACAGCTAGTAAGTGTCAAGTGTTTGGTCTGATACACAGCTAGTATGTGTCAGAAGCAGGATTTGAATCCAGGTCTTCCAGGCTTCAAGGCTGGCTCTCTGTTCACTATGTCATGCTATAGAGGGGATACAAGAATAAAAATGAAGTGAAAAGGAACCTTTCCCTTTCACTCAAACAATATAGAAGGAGGCTGTTCCCAACAGGTAACCAGAACCACAGTCTTTTCTTGACTCAGTCCCTCCCCAAATGGGATAGTGGATTCAGAGTGGGATTCAGAGTCATGGTTCAAATCCTGCCTCTATAATCTATACCTTATGTAACCTTGAGCAAGTCACTGAATTCCTCTGGGCCTCAATTTTTTTTTTCATGTGAAAAATGAAGGAGTTGAATTAAATGGCTTCTAATTTACCTAGATCTTTGATTCTGTCATTTCCCACCATCCTGTTCTTAGATCTAAGAGACATTCTTTTTTTCAGTCTTTGTATTTTTTTAAATTTGCAAAGTGCTACATATATATATTATATATATATATGTATATACATAGACATATGCGGGTATTTGATAGCCACAACATACATTGTACCAGGGAAGACACCATGTATATATACATGTATTTGTGTATGTGTATACATTTTTGTGTATGTATGTACATACAAATTCAGCTTCAAAAACTTACTAGCTGTGTGATCCTGGGCAAGTCATTTAAAAAAAACCTCTGTTTGCCTCAGTTTCCTTATCTGTAAAATAGCACCTACTCTTGATCTTGTGAGGATCAGAAGAGATAATAATCGTAAAAAGCTTGCCTGGCACAGTGCTTGGCACAGAGGAAGCACTATATAAATATTAGGTATTATTATTATTACTTTGTGTGTGTTATACATACACACAAAAATATATAAAGAATAAATACAAGATAATTTTTTGGGGAGAGACATAAACAAGCATCTGGGGGTGGGAATCAAGAAAGGACTCATAGTAGTGCTTGAGTTGAGTTTTGAAGGAAACAGAGGATTCTAAGAAGTGGATATGAGGAAGAAGTGCATTTCAGGCATGGGGGACAATCAGTGAATGCCAAGGAATAATAAAATAATTTGCACTCAGAGCAAAGAGCCAGAAAATGGGGAGGAAATCAAGAAAAGAGAGAAAGAGGAAGAAGATGAAAAAAACAGAAAAATTAAAGACTAAATTGAAGGAAGAAAGAGATGGGGAGAGAGGAAGACGAATGGTCTATAGAAAGAGACCAAACATGAGCCAGAGAAAGATTTTGACAGTATAGCTTAGTTGTCTTGCTCTCTGGCTCTTTGTTGATCAAGTTAAAAAATCCTCAGCTTGTCATTCAAGGTCTTCCATTATCTGACCTCAGTTTACCCATCTAACCTTATCTTCTACTACTGTCTAAGGTAAATGCTTTTGTCCAGTTGGGATAAATATGTCTTCTGTCTTTCCTCTCTCCAATTCCAACATGCTTATTTCTGTCTCCATGTCCTTGCTTATCTTGTTTCTCCCCTAACCCTGTCTGTCTACTCTCCTTCTTACATACTATGTACTATCGTCACATTAATTTTCAAGGTCTGATTGAGGAGGGCCTCTTGAAATGTTCCTGGATTACTTCAACCCACAACAATCTCTTCCTTCTAAACTCCTTCAACATTTATTCTTTAAGGTACCAAATCTTGTGTTTTACTGAGTAGTAACTTGAATTTCTTTCTTTTTTGTTTTAACTATTCTTTGTCTTCATGCTTCCCGTTCATATTTTTCCCTCATATCTCTCCAATTAGGATGAAGGAACCAGGTCAGGTCCTCTCTTCTGCCTTCTACAAAGAATATTCCAGCTTTGGGAAATGCTTGTTGAATTAGCTGACTTGTGGAAAAGGAGGAGAGATGTGTGAGCATGAGTGACAATGCTATGGAATCACAGACCTGAAAAGGGTCTTAGGAGCCATCTAGCATAACTCTTCACTGTAGACAGGAATCTTTATCTTTAACAGATGGGTAAGTAGTCTCTTTTTAAATAGTTCTAGGTACAAAAGGCTCACTACTTTATGAAGCAGGCTGTTCTATTGTTGAATAACTAATTGTTAGAAGTGTTTCCTTTATGTGATCCATTATCTGACCTTCTACTTTTGTTCTTAGTCCTTCCCTCTGGAAATTATGCTTTTCTCTTTTAATGTAAGTTTTTAATTGATGTCTTTTTACATCACCATGATTTCTCCCAGTATTCCTTCCCCTCTCAGAGAGCAATCCTATATAACAAATGATATCTTTAACAATAACAAAAAAAGAAAGAAAAGAAAAAAAAAGAAAAAAATCAGCAAAACTGATCAATACATTGAAAAAAAATCTGAAAATATGCACCATGTACATTTGTAGACTTCACACTTCTGCAAAGGGGTGACATGGGTTTTTTCTCTCTCACATCTCTTCTTGTGAGCCAGTTTTGTTCTTTGTAAAGCATGCATGTTCATGCAACATTTATTATTGTTTATGAGTTTGTGTGTTTTTTCTTTCCATTTATATTGTTGTACTCATTGTGTATATTGTTTTCTTGGCTCTGATTCCTTCCCTCTGCATGAGGATAGGTAGATATTTCCATGCTTCTTTGTATTTATTACATAATATTCCATTATATTTGTGTACCACAATTGGTTTAGTCATTACCTGGCTGGTGGACATCTACTTTATTCCCAATTCTTTGCTATCATGAAAAATACTGCTAGAAATATTTGGTATATATGGAGATCCTGTGCTTTTCACTGCTACCTAGAATAGTATTCACTTTTTGGAATTACCTTGTCACATTGTTGACACATAATGAGCTTTCAATCCACAAAAATCCTCAGATCTTTTTCACGTGTATTCCAGCATTGTCTTTTCTATCTTGTACATGGGAAATTGATCATTCAAGATTTTAAATTTAATAGGGACATGTGTGATCTCATTAGTTTTGGCCTGTCTTTGGAGTTTTGTCAGCCTCTTTCTGGGATGCCAGCCTATGTGCACTGTCCTTCCCAGTTTCCTGTCATCTGCAAATGTAACAACCATCTCATCTTTTATGCTATTGTCCAAGTTACTGATAAAAGTGTTGCACAGAGTAAGGACGAGGAGAGATCCCTGGGACTCTCCACTATGGACCTTCCTCCAGGTTAACAATATTTATTAATATCAATTGATCAATCAATCAAGTATGTGTATTATTTAGGTGCTAGGGATAAAATTACAAACAATGAAACAATTCTATCTATGATGATCTTAAATCAGTGGATAGAGGACTGGGCCTGGAATCAGGAAGACCTGAGTTCAAATCTGGTGTGTGATCCTGGACAAGTCTCTTAACCACTGTTTGCCTTAATCTACTGGAGAAGGAAATGGCGAGATACTCCAATACCTTTGCCAAATATGGTCCATGGAGTCACAAAGAGTCGAACATAACTGAATTGACTGAACAACTGTACACACACAGACACATATGTATATAATATATATATGTATATATACACACACACATATATGTATAAACGCACAAATGCTTGTGGACTTAAAAGTAATTAATATAAGGTAGTTTGGGAAGAAGGGAAATAGAGGTTGAGAGAATCAGTAAAGGCTCGTGTAGAAGATGATACTTGTGCTGCAACTTGAAGGAGGAGAAAGTCTACAAGGGGAAGGGAAGTAGGGTCTGCATCTCGGGCATGTAGGACAGCTAGTACAGTAGATCAGAGGCAGAGGGTGGAGTATTATGTAGGAAGAATGGAGAGAAGGCCAGTTTGGCTGGATTGTGGAGAGCAGGTGGGGGATTTATGCTCAATGAGATTGGGAGGATAGGTTAAAGCTATATTGTATAGTTTTGAAAGCTAAATGGAGCTCACATTTTTTCCCTAGTCAATAGGGAGCCACTAGAATTGATTTAGTAGAGTCACACGGTCAGATCTGTATTTTATGAAAATTTCTTTGGCAGTAGTGTGTAGCATGGATTGGAGTGGGGAGAGACTTGAGGTAAGGAAACCAATCAGGAAGCTAGCATAGTAATTTAGGGGATGAGGGCCTGAGGTCAGGCAGTAGCTGCGTGAGTGGAAAGAAGGGGTAAGAATGCAAGAGATATGAACACATGGGCTTGGTTGACATTGCTCCATCTTGTCTTCAAGGATATCAGGGGAGAGACTAGGTTATTATACCACATGCCTTGATTATAAACAAATTTAAATGTTAAAAATAAGACCCTACATGAAACTTTTTTTTAACATACTTTTAAAAATATAAGATTGAAATCCTTTTATGTTTCACCATGGTATGAGGTGTGAGGGAGGACCCTGGGTTCTTGGTTATGCCATAGAAAGACAAGCTCTTGTAATTCTGAGTGATCTGTCAAGACTTTGAATGTTTGTTCAATAAAGGATTGTGGGCCTGTTGTCTGAGCCTAGTTCGGAGAGCCTTGTCACTTCTAAAATAAGAGAAGACAGGTAAAGAAAGTGGAGGCCAGAGGACAAAGGGAGGAAGTGCCAGGGAAGTACCTTTTTACTTCTTCACCCTTTTATCCAAGGCTCTTCTCCAGTTTGGGTAATAGTGGCTCAAATCATGGCATCTGGGTTCATTTTTTGTCTTCACTGCCCTTTAGGTGTCTGTGGACAAGTAATTTTCTTTCTAGATCCCTCTCTCCCTGGTTCAACCTCAGTTTCTCAGTTAGTAAAATTGGATGTGTCACCCTGACTACTTACATAAACATAGTGAAGACATTAAGTGTCAAGAAGGAGGAGGTATTATGTGGAGACCAGATGATCATTCCAGAGCTGGGGAAACAAAATGACTCACAAAACTGGAAGGCTGTGCATGGGGTGTGCCATCAGCATCCCCACCCCATAACATTGAGTGGGGACTGTAGGCCGAACATGATGAAAGACTTCATCAATAGGGTCGTAGCTAAAGTTTTAAAACAACAAACCTAAACCCCCACCCACTGGGAGAAGTTTCCAGAAAGCCTGGTTTGTTGACCCTGTTATTTTGATCCTAAGAGCCAGGTTGAGTTAACTACGGGCAGCTAGGTGATGCAGTGGATAGAGTACTGAGTTCAAATTTGGCCTCATATACTTCTTAGCTGTGTGACCCTGGACAAGTCTTAAATTTAATCTGTTTGCCTCAGTTTCCTCATATGTAAAATTGGGATAATAGCACCTACCTTCCAGAGTTGTTGTGAAAATCAAATGAAATAATAATTGTAAAGTGCTTAATATAGTATCTGACACATAATGAAGGTTATATAAATATTAGCTATTATTTTTTCTTTAATTTAATTTTTATTAGCTATTATTAAGGGATTAGATAAGACATGGCAAAATAGGCTGAAAGTTTGGGTGTAGTCTAACCCTAAGGGGCCAGCTTGCCCAATTACCTGCCTCTAGGCAAGATTCATTCCAAATCTGGGCTTTCAATCTGGAGTCCACAGGGGTCCATTATTAGATTTCAGTGAACTTGGATGGGAAAAAAAAATCTTTATTTTCACTAATCTTTGGCTTCTTTGTAATCCTATGTATTTTATTTTATGCACTTAAAAACATTCTTCTGAGAAAGGGTCTTTAGGCTTCATTAGATTGCCCATGGGTTCCATAAGCCACAAAAAGCTTAAGAAACCCTGCCCTAAACCTTTCTAAGAAGATGCCTTTTCAGTTTGTAAAGGTCCAAAAAGAATAGAAATCTGTAGAACTTAGGGATAAAGCATAGAATCACAAAATTTTAAAGCTGGAAATAAGCTTTGCAGCTTACTTGCCCATCTTAGAGATCACCTAGTCTAATTCCTTCACTTTACAGAAGAAGAAACTGAGGTTCAGTGAAGGAAGGAGATTCGCCCAAGGTCAAAGTAACCTAGTGTCAAAGCAAGTCTTCTAACTCCTATTTTTCTGATTCCTTTGTACTACCCTTTCCCCTGCTGAGTTTTTCAGGAGACTGTGTTCTATCAGGAAGTTCACATTTTAAAAACTGCGGCCAGCTACTGCAAGTTGATTATAGCTGAAAGTTGTATCTTAATAATTTATAAAAGTTAAAGAGCATGGTCTCATAGAAGATAACAGGAATTCAGTTCTTTTCTTGGCTCAGCCTACACTGTGCTAATGTGAACCTCAGGTCATATACTCCTTTTGTGGCAAATTCTTTTCCCTCTGGTGATGAAAGGGTGAAAAGCCCTTTGGGATTCTCAAAGAGCAAGCTCTTGGCTTAGGTCAAATGTAAGGAAAGGAATTCTAATAATTAACCCATGGTGGTTCACCATTAAGAACATTTAGATTATTTAAAGAATGTTCACATACATTCACTAATGAGTATGAGGGACCTCTGATCTTGCCTGGGGTGGCCAGTTTTTGGAGATAGTGTAGAAGTGATTACTGCTTCATATAGGTATTATAATATCTAAGACTGGAAGGGACAATTCATCATTTTACAAATAAGGAAACAGATCCATTGCTATTCTTTTGGAAAAGCTGGAGAGTTGTGAGCAAGAGGGTAGTACAATTAGATGGATCTGGAACTGGTTAAATTTCTGGACCCAAATAGTTGGGATTGATATTGAAAGGGAGTCTCCCATGGAGTCCCTCAGGGATTTGTGCTTGGTTCCATGCCAAGAGCCAAATGTTCAATGCATTTTATTATTAACTTGGGGAAAGTGGGAAAAGGAAAGTAACAAGCATGTATTAAGCACCTACTATGTGCAGGTATGAATGCAGGGCCTGGAGCCAGGAAGACTCATCTTCTTAAGTTCGAATCTGGCCTCAGACACTTACTTGCTGTGTGATGTTGAACAAGTCACTTAACCCTGTTTTCTTATCTGTAAAATGAAGTGGAGAAGGAAATGGTAAATCATTCTAGTATCTTTGCCAAGAAAACCCCAAATGGGGTCACAAAGAGTTGGACAAGAGCACTTCACAAATATTATCTCATTTAATCCTCACAACAACTCTGTGAAGCAGGTGCTATTATTATCATCCTATTTTACAGTTGAGGAAATGGAGACAGACAGAGGTCAAGTGACATGCCCAGAGTCATGTAGCTAGTAAGTGTCTGAGGCCAGATTTGAATGCAGGTCTTTGTGACTCCAGGGCCAGCACTCTATCCACTTTACCACGTAGGTGCCCCTCAAGGTATCTTGGAGAAAGGACTACATGGCCTCCTTTTTAAAATTTCAGATGGGGGCCAGCTAGATGGTGCAGTGCATAGAGCTCTGGCCTTGGAGTCAGGAAGACCAGAGTTCAAATCCAGCCTCAGATACTTGATACTTACTAGCTGTGTGACCCTGGGCAAGTCACTCAATCCCCAATTGCCTCATCAAAAAAAAAAAAAGTAAAATTTCAGACGATTCAAAGCTGATTAGGGGTCAGTGGTGGGCATGGGGGGAAGGTAGAGTGAGTTTCTAACACATTAGACAACATCATTCAGATCCTACAAGATACTTGGCTGGCTAGAACATTGAGCTGAATCTATAAGATAAAATGTAATATGGATGAATGTGAAGTTTTATTTGGGGGTTCAAAAAATCAACTTTATAAATGTAAGATAGAGAAGACTTGGTTATATAGCAATTCATCTGACAAAGATCTAGTGGTTTAATATTGTGGACAAGATTTTTTTTTTTTTTGGCTAGGCAGTGGGGTTAAATGACTTGCCCAGGGTCACACAGCTAGTGAGTGTTATGTATCTGAGGCTGGATTTGAACTCAGGTCCTCCTGACTCCAGGGACAGTACTTGATCCACTGTGCCACCTAGCTACCCCATAGACAAGATTTTTACTGAGCCAATCTCTAACCTGAGAATGCTAGGAGCTGCACAAAGCAGGCCCAGAGACAGGAGTGCCAGGAATCAAGTGGTTTAATCAGTTTCAGAGAGAGGAATATTCTTTCAGCTGAAGTAAAAGCACAGGTTATATATTTAAATCATAAGTGGGGAAGGAGGGGGGAAGGTGGATTACAAACATTTAGTGGTTTCCCACGGGAAGTCCATAGGTCCCACAATACAACAGTTCTGGAGTCAAGTCTTTGGGGATCCTGACCACCTCCCTAGAGTACTGAGCCAGAGTTCTGTGAAGGGAACAGGTTCTGTCATCTTTGATTCGCTTCACTTAAGATCCAGTGATTGTGAGCATTGTCAGGGTTTTGATTAATTAGTTTAAGCTGCATTGTGAGCTCTAACTCCCAAGCCAGAGAGGCAGCTCTTAATAGAACTAAATTATTAGTATATTCATTACACATATCATATCAATTAATATGAAAATTATAAATTTCTCTTCTCAAAATACATAATAAAGCTCACTATAATCAATTTTGTGATGTGGCGAGTGCAAAGCTAATCTAACTAACTGCTCTGTCGAGGGATATGATGGTCCTCTGTGGTCACATCACACAGGGAATAATGTGTTCTGTTCCTAGCATCATATTTTAGGAACAAAATTGGTAATTTCAAGAGAATCTAGAGTAGGGCAACCAGAATGGTTAAGGGTCTCATGTTCCCGCCGCATGAGTGTGATTTGAAAGAACTAGGAGTGTTTAACTTGGAGAAGAGAAGACTTAGAGAGAACATAATTACTATCTCCAACTGTTTGAAGGACTGGTGTAGGGATTATACTCATCCCCAAAGAACAACCCTGGAACATTAAGCAGGAAATGAAAGAAGAAAATTAAGGTTTGATAAGGAGCAGCTAGGTGGCACAGTGGATAAAGCACTGGGCTTGGAATCAGGAAGACTCATCTTTATGAATTCAAATCTGGACTCAGACACTTCCTAGCTGTGTGACCTGGGTAAGTCACTTAACTCTGTTTGCCTCAGTTTCCTCACCTGTAAAATGAACTGGAGAAGGAAATGGCAAACCACTCTAGTATCTTTACCAAGAAAACCCCAAAAGGGGTTATGAAGAGTCAGAAATGACTGAAATGACTGAACAACAACAACAACAATAACAGCATCAACAATAACGGAGGGGGAAAAAATCTCAAACTTTGGAACAATTAGAATTATCCATAAGTTGAATGGATTGACCTGGGAAGTAATGGTCTCTGCTTCATTGGAGGACTTTAATCAAAAACTGATGATTGTCAGATATGTTGTAGAGGGGATCCTTGTTTAAGCATGAGTTGGACTGGATGGCCTTGAATAATTTTGAGCAATAATTTTGAAGAGGTGTATCTGTCCGTGAATGTATTGTTGTTCTTTGTATTTAAAGAAAATTTGGTGTTATTATTTCCTCCATTTCCATGCCCAACTAACTCAGTCAGTTGGCAAACTTTTATGAAGTGCTGACTATGTGCCAGGCACTGTGCTAAGTGTTAGGAACACAAAGAAAGGCAAAAGGCAGTCCCTGACCTTGAGAAGCTGACAGTCTAATGACTGAAGAAATCACTTACAAAAAAGCTGAAAAGGGGGTGGGGAAGGGTATGATGAAGATCTAATGGAGACTCTGAGAAGAGCTTTCTGACATCTGTCCTCCACTCTCTCCAGTCAAAAGGAGGGAGGGATCCTAGGGCCACAGGGGTAACTGGGGAGGTATGACTTTTAGAGATGACTCAGGAAGATGAGTTACTGGAGACAGTGATGAAGCCTAGGAGATCAGTAGGATGGGAAAACTCAGATGATTCCCTTTGGCCTAGGGAATTTGCTCCCAACTCCCTCTTCCTTGTTCTCCCGCGCCTTTCAACCTTTTGAAATCCTGCCCATTTTTTTGGAGATATCAACAAGATTTATGTACACTGAGAAAAGCTTGCTGGATGAAAGTTGGGGTAGTGGAAAGAATGTTGGGTGTGGAGCCAAACACCCTAGGCTTGAGTCCTGGCTCAGTCACTTATTAGTTGTATGTTCTTGAGCACATCTCTTCACTTTTCCACTTCAATTTCCTCAATGGTGGGATGAGAAAGATGTACTAGATCTGGGGTTCTTAACCCAGAGTCCCACAAATCTGTTTTTAAAATATTTTCAGAACTGTGTTTCAATATAATTGGCTTCTTTAATAATATTATGTGTTTTATTTTATGCATCTAAAAATATTATTCTGAGAAGGGATCCATAGGCCTCACCAGACTGCTAAAAGGAGCCATGACACCAAAAGTGCTAAGAACCCTGTTCTAGATACTCTCTATGGTTTCTTCCAGTTCTATAAAATGTTTCCTCTATACAGCTTTCCCCAGTTACTTTTGTCCTTTCTCAGTGGTAAATGACCCTTCTCTCTTCAGAACTCCAAGGGGGGGATACTTAATTTGTACTAGTGTCATTGCATATAGTAGGTGGTCTACAATATTGGCATATGCATTATGGCTCTCATAACAGCCATATGATAGGAATAATGCTGGTAGTTATGGTTTGGGGTGCTGGGAACCCTGAAATGTAGGGGTACAGGGCCAGTCTGCCTTGAAAGAATTTGACCACTTAAGCCTTCTTTCAGTCAAAGTGGGGAGGTGTTATTGTAACACCAGTAGGATAGTAAGATTTCTAGTGAATCTGCTATTGTGATGCCAATAGGAGCTGGAGAGATTCTTAGGGGATATTTGAAATTTAATGGGGGTAAGATTGGTATTTATATATAACAAAAGGCAGTGAGAAGATCTCACAGGGATTAGGGATGGGATTAAACTGTGGTAAATAGCCTGGGGTGGCCCAGGGGCAACAGAGAAAAGGTCTAGATGAGATTAAGAAGTGGCAAGTAACCTGGAGTGGGCCTGGTGCAGACAATGAAAGTGGTAGGAGAGCCACAGTGAAAGGGCAGTTAAAAGGGAGTCCTTGTGAAGGGGAAAGGTAATCTCTACATATAAGACTGGAGTAAAGGAAGAGAGAGTATAGGAAGATATCTGAGTGAAGTGAGATGAGGAGGAGGGAAGAAGGGAGAACTCTCCATGAATGATCTTAAGTTCTTCAGTGAAGTAAGAATTACGGTCCTCATCTGAAAGCGAAGGGAGAGGGTGTGCCATGAGAGGCTTGAGGAGAGATGGGAAGGTTTGAAACAGCTTCTGGGGAGTGTGGGATAGTGAATCAATAAGGGAGGAATGTAATATTTTCCTAGATGCTATGAAGGCCCAGTTGAGAGGGGACAATAGAAAATTGTAGTAGGCTCAGTCAACAGTTTTGTGGTTTCATGTAGCTTTAGTCAGTTGTACATGAATAGGAGCAAAGGAGACAGATAGAGAGAGTAATCCAGCTTTGGACAAAGTCTAATAGTTATTAGATCAAGGGGGCAAGGGAATTGAGGGTGGGGGATAGTGTAGAGTTGAGTTGGTTAACCAAGGAGTTGAGATAGTGAAGGGAAGTGAGTCTACCCAGTACAAAAGTGTTGGCCTGGGAAAGGGATGAGGAGTAGAGGGAATGGAGGTCATTATGAGGATGAATATGGGTGATAAGAAATTATGGTAAGATGAAAGGAATTTCAGAGTTCACGAATATGAAAGTGGAACACTTGTGGGCTGTGGCAAGGCCAAGAGTATGACCCACTGTGTAGCTGAGGTATGGTGGAGGAGGAGGCCATGGGAATGGCTATCCAGTTTGCTTGTATGTGCCTCTTCATGCCTATTCCATGTTCATATGTCCTCATATGTGTGTCCTCCCTTTGTATTCTGTGGTCACATGTGTACTCTGTACTAGGCACATCAGTTCTGCTGGATCTGCAGGATGCTTCTCTGATTTCCCAGAAAATGGAATTTTCCTTTACCCTTAAATTCACAGATACTATCTAGAAGCCCCAGGCTTTCCTGGAATTTTCCCCTCAGCAATAATTTCTAGTCATTTTAATCTCCCTGGGTAGAGACCCTTAGGCGCAATTCCTCAAGTAGGTAATAGAGTTATCTCAATTTTCCTTTCTCTTTCCCTGCCTCCACTTGCATAAGTCCTCCTTAGTCTTTCATTTATTTATTTGTTTGTTTGCTTGTGTATTTGTTTATTTATTTATTCTGAACTTGAGAAATAAAACAAGCATTTCAGTAACATAGTAGGATAGAAAAAAAGATGATTTCATATGAAATTGCAAACTTTTCTTAACCTTTCCAAAATTTTTCTCAGGGCAAGATTGAGGGAAGGCTTTGCTTTTCGGGGTGAATGTGGTAGTCTGAGGAGAAAGAGTCAGGTAAGAAAAGGGTCATTCCTGTGCTCGGGGGACCCAAGGGGAGGAGAGAGGATGGGCTGGGTGGAAGAACAAACAGCTGCTCTGTGGGAACAGGACTCCTTTCCTTACAAGCCCCGGCACTTCCCTCAGAAAATCTCTTTTTTATTTCCTCTTCTGACAGAATCACATGTCGCTGGGGAAATGGCCACTGAACATAGCAACCTCGTGTCCTCTGATCACGGGGACTTTGTCAGGTCACATGTTCCCATAACAGAAACCAGACAATTCCTTGTTCCAGCTAATCTTCTCAGGTAACAATTAAATTTTTAACAGTAGAGGGGACAGTATGAGGTAAGAACCCTTTACCACCCCCTCATGCACTCCCCAGCACAAACAGGGCCCATTTTATAGCTTGTTACTCCTCTTTTCACCAAAAGATAGACATTGAAACTGAGATGCTGAGAGGTCCCCAGGACAGTAACCTTTAATATAGTAAGCATCATGATGTAGATACCTCTGCAAAGGATTCTCTGAATCATAGGGTTTAGAATGGAAAGGGACCTTAGAGATTATCCAGGCCAATACTCTCATTTTATCAAAGAGAATTCAGATCCAGAGAAGAGGAAAAACTTGCCCCAAGTTACATAAGTAGAAAGTGCCCCAGCCAGCATAAGAAGCACAGCAACAAAAACCTCTCTAACAAAACCAAAAAAACCAGATCTTTTGACTCCATAGCTGGTGCTCCTTCCGTTTAATCATGCTGCTAAGAAGGCCTAGTAAGGTTTGCAATAATTTGAAAACAACATTGGTCACTTCAGTGAAAAAATGAGTGGTAGTAGCAGCAGTAGTAGTAGTTGTCGTTGTCGCAGTAGTCCTAATAATAATAATGATTGTGGAACTGTGATTTGGTATAGAACGTTGTGGCAGTGTTAATTGGGTTTCTGAACTCTGATTGATTTTCTTCACCACTTAGTAAAAATGTATAAATGGGTGATTTTTATGGTAATTCAGTGCCCTCCTTCCTCATTTCTGCCTTTTGGCTTCCCTGGCTTCCTTCAGGTTCCAGCTAAAATCCCGCCATCAACAAGAAGCCTTTCCTCTTAATTTCTTCTTAATTCTAGTGCCTTCCCTATGTTGATTATTTCCTATTTATCATATATATGTATACTTACATACATATATAATAGCTTATTTTTTGCACATTATCTCCCATATTAGATTGTGAGCTCCTGGAGGGCAGGGACTATTTTTTTTAACCTATCTTCATATTCCTAATATTTAGTGTAGTAACTAGCACAAAACAGGTGCTTAATGGCTGTTGACTGTCTGACTGACAGCAAACTGTTAACCAAACCAACACACTAAAGACAAAATCATTGGGGTGAAATTTTGGGATGCAATAGGCTGGTTCTTGGTCTTAACTCTATAGGGACATGAATGCTGAGGAATGATCCCCCATGGGAACTTCCAGGGTGCCCTGTTCCTCCAGGCTAGTGAAGGTCACTGGATGAATCCTATTCCCACCTGTGTAAAATGCTAACTGCTCAGATGTAGGTGCATGAAGAGGGGAGCAGCCCCAAAGTGGGGATTTTCATCCTTCCTTATAGTATAAAAAAGAGAGCTCTCTAAGGACAATAACATTTATGTTGATTTCTCCTTTCTTCTAACAACAACAGCAGCAGCAGCTCATGTCTTATAGAAGTGAATTAAGTACTAGGCCTAGAGTCGGGAAGACCTGAGTTCAAATCCTGCTTCAGACATTTACAAGATAAGTGACCCTAGGCAAGACACTTAGCTACTATCTGCCTCAGTTTTCCCAACTGTAAAATGGGGATAATAATTACATCTACATCACAGGGTTGCTGTGAGGATATAAAGACAAAAATAGAACCATTCCTGCCCTCAAGGAGCTGAAAACAGAATGTCCACAGATAAATGTATAAAGTATATCTTAAGAGTAAATATAAAGAAATTTGATAAATGAGGGAGACCAGTAATAGTAGGGAAGATAGCAAAATGCTCCCTATAGGATTTGACCCCAGAGAGCTAGGGATTCTTGTAAGTAGAGGTGAAGGAGCACAATATTCCAGGAAAGTAGGTGGGTATGGGAAAAAAAGAGACCCATGCAAAATGGAGTCTAGAGATGGAAAGTCATCTACAAGGAACCTTAAGTAGACAAGTTTGACTGGAACATAGAATGTATGAAAGGGATGATTGTGTGATCAGCTTGGAAAGATGGTTTGGAACCATATTGTAAAGAGCTTTGATTGCCAAAGAGAAGAGTTTGTATTTTAGTCTACAGGCAATAGTGAGCCACTGAAGCTTCTTGAACAGAAAGAGTGATGTGCTCAGAATGTCCATTTGGCAGCTATGTGGAAAATGGGTTGGAGAGGCGAGAAACCAGAAACAGGGATACCAATGAAGATGAAGTTACAATAGTTTAGGAGAGAGGTCTAAAGGCCTGAACTATGGTCATGGCTGAGCAAGGGGAAGGGCACAGATATGAAACATGCTATGTAAGCAGAATGAACAAGTGAATTGTCCAAGTGTTTAGCAACTAGTTATGTATGTGGGTGGCGTGAGCAACAGTTGCAAAACTTGTTGACTGGAAGAATGATGGTGATCTCATCATAAATAAGGAACTTTGGGAAATGGATAGGTTTCAAGGGAAGATATAGAGTTCTGTTTTGAACATATTGAGTTTAAGATACCAAAGTACTGAAGGTAAAACACTCTACCCACCCCCTCCCAGAGAGGTGATAGACTTAAAATGCAGAATGAGACAAACAGTTATGGACATGGCTATTGTGGAAATTTGTTCACTGGGCTATGCATATTTTAATGAGGGATTTTGATTTTGATTTTTTATTGTTTTATGGGAGGGTGGAGGGGAAGTGAGACAAATAAAACATTCATATAAAGAAATGAATAAAGAAAATTCAAAAAAGAAAAATGCTTTTGGGAAATACAGGTAGAGATTTCCAGTAGTCAGCTGGTGATTCAGACTTGGAAGCCAGGGGAGAGATGAGGGTTGGATATGTATATTGAGGCATCAGCACCATAGAGATGATAACTGAGCCCATGAGAACTGATAATATCACTAAGGGAGAATGCGTAGAATCTCGGACAGAGCCCTGGAGTACATACACCTACACAAGGGTATATGATTCAGCAAAGAAGACTAAGAAGAAGTCAGATAGGTGGAGAATTAGGAGAGAATCCAGGAAAGAGAGAGTGTCTAAGAGAGAAGTCAACAGGATCAAAAGCTACAAAGAAGAAGGATAACGACTGAGAAAAGGTCATTGGACTAATTAGAAGATCATTGATAACCATGGAGAGAATAGTTTCGATTGAATATCATAAAGTAGGAAAACATATTACAAAAGATTGAGAAATGAGGAAGTAGCAGCAGATAGTGCTGGCAGCTTTCCCAGGAGAATGACTATGAAAGGGTAGGGAGATGGGCAGTGGATAGAGTGCTGGGCCTGGAGTCAGGAAGAGTTCAAATTTGGTGTGCCAGGTATGGCATACTGCTTTGTCATACTGTTCAGAAAACTTATTATGCTGTTTAAGTCTAAATTTATGTGACTAGCTACTGTTTGAACCCAGAATGTCTTCCTGAGCTCATCAACTCTCTAGGAATGCCAGAGATGGCTACAAGGAAATATGGATTCCCTCAGGTTCTGGAACCACCCAAAATATTTGTATTTTGTATTGTGGTGACTCATTGCTAAAGAGACTTGGTGTGCTGGTATCTTGTGGTAAACCCTGAGTGGTCCTTTGCTTATGTACAGTGCTACAGTTAAAAGAGCAAATAGCTTTTGACTGGTGCTTTCTTGACTGAGTCCTTGTGACATCAGGTAGCTCAAATGAAGAGTGGGGAAGGACAAGGGTCTTCTTTATACTGGTACTATGAGGACCTCACCAATGTGGCAGCTACTATAGGGGTTGACAGCTAGGCAAGCTTGTGCCTTCAATCAATAAACATTTATTAAGCAGCTATGATGGTGCCCAGCACTGTGCTAAGCACTGCAGATACACAAAGAGACAAAAGACGGTACTTGCCCTCAAGGAGCTTGCAATCTAATTTGCCTTTCCGTGTTTTTGTTTGTCCTTTCCTGATCTTAAGCCAATGGGTATCCTGGCAGGGTGGATCTAAGTTTGAAAGATCTGAAGGTTCTATCAGAAGTTGTAGATGGAAAGAGGCAATGGGAGAGTCCCTGGAAACTATTTTAGCACTCTTGGAAAGGATAGCCACTGAAAAAGAGAGGGCTACACCAATCTGGGCATTTACCTGTAGAGTTGGAAGGATAGTACCAAGTTGAGGTGAAATGTATAATGCCTAATTAGCAGTGTTGCAAACTGATTTATTTTCTAATGAAATTAAGTAACATTTCCCCTCCGCAAAGATTATAACAATAGTTATGAGATAAACTACATAATACTATTTAATTTCTTCTGTTAATATGTTTTTGTGAACATACTGTGTCATTCCTTTTCTGTTTAGGAATAAACTACCTGTCCTATAACTGATTCATATTGTATCTCTTTTACTTTCCTCTTTGGGGAGATCTAGACACAAGTTATAACCTAAAGCCTTTTTTCTTTATTTTTATTTTGTAAAATTCTGAACTTAAACACCCAAAATAGCATTTTCATACACACAGCAGATTCCACATGAAACCATAAATCTCTATTTTATACCACTAGCTTTTAAAAAAAGTTATATAATACATTCTACATGTACTGTCCTGCTTGTCCATTTTTCCTTCCAAACTTCTATTTTTTTCCTGTGCATTTAAAAAAAATGTTTCAATGTCCCCCCCCCACTTTTTTGGCATCACTATTGTTAACTCCCCCCCCATTTAACTAAGGAAAAGAAAGAAAAAAATAGCATGTAGCAATAAGAATAGTTAAATAAAAAAAATCCACACAGTGACCATGTCCAAAAATCTTTCTGTACCTTATGTCCAGCATCCCTTTGTCAGGCAGTGGGTAAAATGCTTTATTATGGGTTCACTGGAGAGACATGGTTGGTTGGTCATCAGAGTTCTTGAGGCTTTTAAAGTTTTTTTTTTTTCCTTTACAATGTTGTTGTCCTTGTATAGATTGTTCTCTTGGCTCTGCCCACTTAACTCTGTGTCAGTTTGTACTGTGACAAAATTTGGCAATAGATTGGACACGTGGTATGAGTAAGAGGGTTGAGGGTGATGCCAAGATTGTAAGCATGGGTGACCAGAAGAATGATGGGGTTCTCAACAGGGAAGTTGAGAAGAAGGGAGAATGGAATGAGGAGGTGGGGAGAAAGGAGGGAGATATTAAGTTCTATTTGTGACATGCTGAGTTTGAGCTGTTTGTGGGACATCCATTTCTAGATGTCAAAAAGGCAGTCGGCACTCAAGAGGGAGCACCAGAGTCTCAGCTAAAATCCCACTTTCTACAAGAAGACTTTCACAAATTTTTTTCCCCATGCATAACCACCACCCCAGGTCAACTCCTCAGGTTTAGACTCTCCTTGTTTTTTGAGTTTGGAATGCTGGATCTTCAAGGCCCTCTCCAACATCTCACAACAGGGTACCAAGGAGAATACTGCCATTGCCCCTTCTTCATTACCCCTGTCTATTGCTCTTCCTCAGCATTTCCAAAGTCTCCACACAGGATTTCTGATCAAACTGGGGACTCTTCCACTCTTGCTGCTTTTGGACATGGAGCCTTGAAGATAGCAAGAGTGAAAAGTTCCCCAACTTTCAGAAATTCTCAGGTGGAGACTTTGGAACTAGCATTCCCCTTAGCAGTCTGATTATGCTGGGAGGGCCTTTTTTCTGTTGCCATCAGGTTTCTGGATAGTCTTGTGTGCAGTTCTGGGTTGGGAGAAATCACTTAGTTGTTTATCATTGGATATATTGATCAATACTCATTCCTGTATAGATTTCAAGGTTTTGCTGGAGCAGGTATATAGGAACCAGGCAGTATACCTCTGGTATAAGCAGCCATTTTGGCTAGAAGAAGTACTTATAACAAGTGTTAAGAAATTTCCCTCTTAATTAGGGGACTTAATTAACTGAAGATCATGAGATAGGGATGACTAACCCTCCTAATTAGAGGTAAGCTCCTTCTAGGACTGAACCCAGCTCATACTGAATTCCTGGATACAGAACAGGGAATGGCTCAGTATCCCACCTCCATGAGGCCTATCACTGATGCCTCAAGGCGATAGATAGATAGACAGACATGCAGACAGACAGTCAGACAGATGGATGGATGAATGGATAGATATAGAAAGGCAGCACTCTTATTGATTTAAGAAAGTTAATTCAGGTATTTATAAATATATGTATATATATATGCACACACATATGTGTAAAAATGTGTCTATATATCTACATCATATATGTAGTTCTCTCTTTTTCTCTCTCTGGGTGTATGGGGTATTCAGGGAGGACTAGCACCTCTGGTGTGAGCCCTTGCTGAGCCCTTTTCAGGGGTACTTATCTGTCTTTGGTGTCCACCTGTCACTAAATTCTCACTTGTGGCACCAAGAAGCTGAAGCATGCGAAGCAGCCATACCCTGGTAAAACCAATTTGACAGATGGGCTAAACTAGGTTGAGGGTAACTGAGGGGCCTCAAATCTATCAGTGAGTTAGGGGGGTGTCTTTCCCAAGCATGAGAGGACTTCTT
Organism: Vombatus ursinus; assembly: GCF_900497805.2. Lineage (NCBI taxonomy): Eukaryota > Metazoa > Chordata > Mammalia > Diprotodontia > Vombatidae > Vombatus > Vombatus ursinus. The sequence continues at coordinate 22,414,283 of NW_020954619.1, forward strand.
CTGGCAGGATGGATGGATGAGAACGATTTGTTTGGATGAGAACGTTTGTTCCAACAGCCATGAAGGCAGCTGAGGCAGGTGCTGTGGAGTGCTTAGAGCTCGGTCAGACATGCTGAGGTCATCCACTGTCTCCTGGGCCATAGCTAGTTGTCTTGATTTTAATTCTGCCACTGGACTTCAATGACTCTGGAAGAGAGGGTGAAGCTGATAACTTTGTGTAACTCTGTTTCACTTAAATCCAATTCATGCTGAAGTCAAGACATCACCCTGTGATGTCATTGGTTCTCTTTGAAAACAAAGGACACGTAGCAACAATGATATATATTTACATGTATACATACATACATATATAAATATACACATACATGCATTTGCATATACAGATATATACCTAACATGTATATGATAATATATGCTAACAAAAACCTCCATTTTGTTCTTATAGAGATATGAACTATGGATTTCCAGGTAATGGACAGTCTTAGATAAGAGAACTGTACCTCAAATCATTATCTTAAAGGATAGAAAAGCAGCTTGGAATTTAGTATGTGAAAGAGAACTTGAATAGCCAAAATGATTAGATAGAATAAAACAATTAAGAATGTAATTTGTAAAAAAAAGGTGTAATATATTTGATATAGAGATTTCTGATATTGATTATTCTCATGGCTTATGAGATAGGTTAACAGGAAAATTCAGGGTGCTGGAAAAAGTACTCCAATAACACAATTCAAAGGATAAGCAAGCCCTGGGCCAACAGACAGGAAAGTCTGAGTTATTGTGAGGATCAAATGAGATAATGTATGCAAAGAGCTTTGAAAGCCTTAGTGCTACATAGCAATCTTCCTCTCTTTCTTCCCCTCCTTAGCTTGATCCTGGTCCCATACCTGCCTCCCTCATAGCCCTTCCTTACCTACACGCTCAGTCTGGACACACTGGGGCCAGATGCAGATCCAGTATGATAAGGGGGTCCTGATGTGATGGGGGCAAGATGTAGGCAGTGTTTTCTGGATCTCCCTCTTTGTTGTTGTTCAGTTGTTTCAGTCTTGTCCCACTCTTTGGGACCCCATTTGTGTTTTCTTGGCAAAGATACTGGAGTAGCTTCCCATTTCATTCTCCAGCTCATTTTACAGTTGAGGAAACTGAGGCAAACTGTTAAGTTTCTTGCCCAGGGTCGCACAGCTAGTAAATGTCTGAGGCCAGATTTGAACTCAGGTCTTCCTGACTCCAGGGCTAATGCTCTATTTACCACACCACCTAGCTGTCCAGACTTCTCACTGCCTTTCTGTAAATCAAAGAGGTTGGACTAGGTAATCTCATAGGTACCTTCCAGTTCTGAAATGCTATGATTCTTTGAATCTCTGGGCTACAAGGGATCAGAAGTGAGACAGGTGGTTAAATAAAGCATCCTCAGAGCTGCCTTCAGGCTTTGTCTACTTTGTACCTCTTCCAGAAACCCGAGGGGGTGGAGTAGGGTGGGACATAGGGCTAGAGAAGGGCCATCCATTGGAAAACACGGGTATAAAGATCGTAACCATTTAGATCTAGTCCTTCTCAGAGCAGCAGAACCAGGAGGGTCAGTTTGGCACAAAGAATCAGTCCCTTACAGTGTAAACTCTGGGCAAGGGCCATGAAACTTAATAGGAAATAATGAGCAACATTGGCTGAAGAGGGAAAAGCCTATTATATAGCTTGAAAACAATTTTCCTACTGATTTCCATTATAAATACTCTTTTTTTTTTTTTTTTTTTGGTGAGGCAATCGGGGTTAAGTGACTTGCCGAAGGTCACACAACTAGTACTTGTCAAGTGTTTGGTCTGAGGTCACATTTGAACTCAGGTCCTCCTGACTTCAGGGCAGGTGCTCTATCCACTACTCCACCCAGCTGCCCCTTAAATACTCTTTTTTAAAAAAAAATTCAATTTTATTTTATTTTCAGTTCAGAATTCTTACCCTCCCTTGTTCCCTTCTCCATTCATTGAGAAGGCAAGAAAGATAAAATACATTACAAATGTGTAAAGTCATGCAAAATAAATTCCCCAGATTTAAATATAGAAGCTGGTACTTGGGGTTGCTGCATCAGGGTTTGTTTCTCTGGAGTGGTGGGGAGAACCAGTAGAGTGGGTGCTCTCCTTGGGCAGCAGAGATATCTTTATTGCTAAACCCAACGGCCTTTTCTCAGTCCTCATCTTTTTTTTTTTTTTTTTTTTTTTTTTGTGAGGCAATTGGGGTGAAGTGACTTGCCCAAAGTCACACATCCAGGAAGTATTATGTGTCTGAGGCCGGATTTGAACTCAGGTCCTCCTGACTCCAGGGCCAGTGCTCTATCCACTGTGCCACCTTGCTGCCCCTATTCCTCATCTTTCTTGACCCCTCTGTGCTCTGACAATTCATAATCCTCCTTCCTCCCAGTGTTGTGAGGGCACGTTGTTCTCTTTCTACTTTCCCCACTGTTTGTCTCTTATGCAGGTTTATCGTTTGTGTGCAGCTCCCTTTGCTGTATGGAGGCTCAGTCTTGACCCCTCTCCTCTTCTCTCCACACTCTTTTAGTGCTCTCATCAGCTCCCATGGATTCAGTTATCATATTTAGGTGGATGACCTCCAAATCTACAGTCAGCCTTCATCAATCAGTCAATCAATCAATCAGTCTACTCCTACAACATCATTCCCATCTATGCAGTCCACTTTTTTCCACTCACACAGCCACTGCCCTAGTTCATATCCTTTTTATTTCTGCCAAGACTATTGCAATAGCCTTCTAACTGGTCTTACCTTTGGTTCTTCCCCCTTCCAATCCATTTTCCGTACAGCTATCAAAATGATATTCCTAAAGTATAGTTCTGCCCATGTCGTTCCTCTGCTAGAGATGTTTCAATGGCTCACTATTACCGGAAGGATGAAGTACATACTCCTCTATTTGGCCTTTAAAACCCTTTACAATCTGGCTCTAGCCTATATTTCCAGGCACTTTACACTTTACAGGCAACTAAGTGATATAATGGATAGAATATTGGTTATAGCATCAGGGCAACCTGACTTTCAAAATCCCACTTTTTATTTAAACGTTTCCTAAAGGTCTGACCTTTAGGGAAGTTACTTAAACTTTCTCAGCCTTGGTTTCCTCATCTCTACAATGAGAATAATAATAGCACCTACCTCCCCCATTAGACTGAGCTTGAGAGCAGGGACTGTCATCCCTAGTGCTTAGCACAGTGCGTGACACACAGTAGGCTCTTAATAAGTGTTTATTGACAAGGTCTGGCATGTAGTATTCCCTAAATAAATGCTTTTGATTGCTCCTATCAACTTCAAACTCCACCCAGAGCCATCCTGCTGCTGCAGAGAGCTCTTGAGTCCGGCGATAGCCTGGAATTAGTTGTTGCCTACAGCCTGCACCTCTCTCTCACCCTTAGCCCTACCCCTGATTGCAGACCACAGTAAGATCCCCAGAAGTGTTTGGGACCAGAATCAGGTCCAGAGGCTGTGAAATGACCCCGCGCCTCAGAGTGAGGGCACTAGCCTGGCATTTGAAGCATCCCTTTACTGAGGGCAAAACCGCCTTCATTCAGGGCCAGTGGGCTCTTAGCTAAAACAGGCAAAAAGGGAATGAACAAGTGCAAGGTCAAGCAGATCCTTGACCTATCCTGGTCTGGCCTGAAATAGCAGAACCTGGACCGCTTCTTACAATCATGCACAGAGAGCTCCATCTGGTGGCCAACCTTGGCAGGACAGTGTCTTCTCCATGACTGGCAAACAGATGGTTATATTTCTTAGCCTATTGCAGGGGCAGGGAATGGAGAAGTGCTAGGGCCCTGTGGTGGTGAGGAGGGACTTGGGAGCAGAGGGAGAGGAGTCCATGACCTTGGCATCCTATGAACCCAATCCAGGATCACAGTGTCTCAGAGATTCAGATATGAAGCAACCTGTTCTGGGTAACATCAACAACAACATACACTTAACATAGCCCTTTAAAAATCGTTTTAGAATTAAAAAAAAAAGAAAAAAGATATAGAGTCAACTTCAGCTTGTAATATTTCCTCCTAACACAATAGTATCTGTGAGAATTCATTTGGACCCTTTTCTATTCCAGTCAGTATTACTCAGTCTGCTATGATTCCACAGGGGTAGTGGTTATAAGTTCTGTATATTAGGCCCTAGAGCTATGAACTGCAGATTGTAAGTTCACTTGCTTAATCATAGGAAGCTAACTAGAGGCCCAGCACCCTTGTTTTTCCTTGTCATGGTGCCCAAGCTCAATGTGGCAGAGGTCAATTACATGGAAAGCCCCCAACTTATTTTTGTATCTCCGGACCACTATCTCTTATCCAAAATGAGCAAGTGACCATCTTATTGATGGGGTTGGAATCTGAGCCCCAGAAAGGGGCTCTGGCCCCAGACCACTTCCCACCCTTGGTCCCACCTAGGCTCCATTTCCCACCTTTGGTAATTCTGTTACCTCATGAACCCTGGACTTTCCCACATGGCCAAATCTCTGGCATTCCCCTGAGGCTATGGTCCCGTCAACTGGTCTTTCATTGTGGCTACACCCAATCTCCCCTCCACAGTCTTGCCTCCCTATGGCCCCTGGCCATTTCCCACCCTTCTCCATTCTCCCTTGGCCACGAGGTCCAGGTCCTAGGAGTTCTGTTCACCCCAGCTTACTGGCCACTCCCATCCAGATCTCCTTAGACCCTTCCTCCCTTCACCCCAAACTACTTGGTTAGATCCCTCCACGGTCTTTCTGTATATAAGGTCCATCTCGTCCCCATTAAGATGCTCAGATTCTTAAAATCTAGCCACTGCTTGGATTCTTATAGTCTAACCACTGCTTACCCATGTTCAGACTCCTTAAGAGTCTGCACAATATGATGGATGTTCTAATAAATCTTGTCTTTGGCTGAAAGAAGGCTTGGGTCGAATTCTTTCAGGCAGGACCTGCGTGTTGTGATTTTGGGGTCCCAGCACCCCTGAACCCCTAAACTGCATCATTATGACCACTTAGTGGAGGTGCCCCATGTTTCACCCAACCCAAGATTCCCCTGCTGACCATTTTTAGCTGATGCATCATTTTTGACCCTTGAAGCAAGGTCTATCAACCAATTGGATTCTGTATTTTGTGTAGCTCCTTTAGAGTGTTCAGGTATCAAATCTGGCATCAAGCCTTATAAAAATAAGGCCCTGGAAGAAGGGGGTTTCTCAGATCATGAAGAAGACCTGATAAAGTCCACTTCATTAGAGGGGACCATGGACCCGTTAATAAAGTTTCATTGGCTCAGAGCTCTTAGTGGGTTTTTTGTAGGTTGGACAATTATAAACCCTCCACACAAGTTCCTGCTTTCCATTTTACTGATCAAAGTTGCCCTTGATGGTCATTTTCAGCAGATTTCAACTATAAAGAAGTGTTAGGTGTGGGGAGCAAACCCTGAATTCCATCCTTGGTCCTAGGTCTAGGGATGGCTGTGTGATCATCAGCCTCCTCCATTTAACAGAAGGCTTCAATCATCAGGCAGAGTTGAATACTTTCAGCTGAAGAGGATCTTCCCTCTTCCCTCCCTACTCCCTCCTAGACATGTTTGGGCAAGTTCTTTCCCTTTTATGGGCCTTAATTAACCCTATATAAAATTGGACTAGATGATCACCTAGCATCCCTTCTAACTTTAAAATTTTGTGATTTTATGGGAGTAGAATTTAGATGGCTACATGTTTAAGTCCTCTCTCTGGGACCTTGTGTCCAGTGGGCAGATTATTTGACTTTTTGGGCCTTAGTTCCTCATGTGTTAAATGCAGGGGTTGGGCTCAATGCTCTATAGGTTTGTAACATTGGACAAAACAATTCTCTGTTCTGGGACTCCCAATCATCCTCTGTAAAATGGGGTTGGTTTTCAATTCTCTCCATCAGATGTGGTTTTTATTTTTTTTGTGAGAAACATCTTTATGGAAATAGGAGGCTCTATGAATAGCATTATTATCTGTCTCAAGCTAGAGATGTCACAAGTCAAAAAGTCACTCAGCCTAAAGCCCAAAAGCCTGGATGCTGTGGTCAGATCAGAAGTTCCTGGGGGATGTTTTTACCAGAAGGTAAAAGGAAACAGTCCTTTCCCCCCAACTCAGACTCTGCTTTTCTTTTTCCTTCTTATCTCCTTTGATACTACTTGGCTAAGGTACTGGGGCCCAACCCCCTGAACTCTTCTGTCTTTCCTTCCTGGGGCCTGAGGTAAGGCTGCCACTTAAACCCTGTCCCCTCAAGGCAAGGGTGATCAGAATTGTCCCCACAAAGCCACCCCTTTGCCCTGGCTCTGGCTCCATGTCTGCACCAATATCCGGGAGAGTCCAGGGCTGGCCGCCATGGCGTCAGGGGAGGAAACAGTCAGCCTCAGCCTGGGCCAACCAGAGCAAAGTGCTCCAGGATGAGAAGAGCACTGGGGATGGCTTGGGAGCAGAAAACAGGAAAATGGAAGCAGATAAGGGAGAGGGTCTGGAAAGGGAACTGGAAGCAAAAGAAATATAAATAAATAAATAAAAACAAAATGTCATTTGGAAATCCTGCCTTGACCAGGGTCCCCTAACCTCAGGAGGAAGTAGCCAAGACAAAGCAGGTCCCCTAATGCTCTTAAGGTACAGGCCAGGGGGAAAAATAAATGGAGCCCTGATGTTCCTTCCAGTGCTAAAGCCAATAAGCCTAAGGCAGTTTCTGTTGTTCCTGGTGAGGGTGGGGGTAGCCAAGTAGCTGGGACAACCCCTGAGATGCAAACTTCTCAGAAGCCTTTGTGCCTCAAAGGGGGGTGGTGGGCGGTGATGGTGGTTCCTGAAATGGGAAGTAAGATTGCTGGGTTATGGCTAGTGTCATCAGTGTAGCATCTTCTTCTTTTGAGTGTGTGTGTGTGTGTGTGTGTGTGTGCGTGCGTGCGTGCGTGCGTGCGTGTGTGTGTGTGTGTGTGTGTGTGTGTAATTAATTTACTTCTACCTTTTTGGGAGAAGCAGCTGGATGGGGGGAGCTAGGTGGCACAGTGGATAGAGTGCTGGGTCTGGATTCAGGAAGACTCATCTCCCCGAGTTCAAATCTGGCCTCAGACACTGGCTGTGTTATCCTAGGCAAGTCCCTTAACCTTGCTTGCTTCAGTTTCCTCATCTGTAAAATGAGCTGGAGAAGGAGATGGCAAACCAGTCCAGTATCTCTGCCAAGCAAACCCCAACTGGGTCAGGAAAGTTGGATGTGACTGAAAAACGACTTAACAACAACAGAAATGTATAGAGAAGGATTTACTGAGCACTTCCTAGGTTTGGGAGGGGTGTCCTGAGATGGAGAGCATTATTAAGAGGACACTTCAACTTGTAGAGGAAACAGCAGGTACAGGGGATAATTCAACTTCACTACTGCAAGGAGTGGTGATTTCTCGGTGTAGGTGCCCCCTCCATCAGTGCAGATTGAAACCCCAGCCCTCCATGCTTTTAAGAAAAAATCCTCATGAGTTGCCAAGGCTGAAAACCCCCCACCATCAAGCAGCCAACCCTCCAGTGATGGGCTTTTCTGAATTTAGTGGTCCTTAGAGTTATTGGCCAGAATCTTAACTACGGGGGGGTGTGTGTGTGTGTGTGTGTGTGTGTGTGTGTGTGTGTGTGTGTGTGTAAATGGAGGCGACTGGCTTGGTCAATGAGAGCCCAGCCCTTATGAGCAGGCACAATGTACTCTGTCTGATATAATTCTCATGTGGGCTTGAGCTTACACAGCTATTATTTCTGCTTAGCTTACTATGTAAAGAAGAGGAGCCCTTTGAGTGGCTGATGAGCTGGAACCGGATATGTATTTAGAAGGCACTAATTGGTCAAGAAATATTCTCTTTCCTGCCTGAGAGGGAAAAACTTGCTTTAAGCTCTTGGTATAGAAAGAGGCCCAGGTCTTTATCATCCCACCCAAGCTGCCTTCCTGTGACCCTGGTCCAGCTGTTGCACCTACTTCTGTTTTGTATTTTTAGGGGTAAGGAGTGTTGGAATGGGTATGACTTTGTGAGCTTTGTAAAGTCAGAATAGCAAAATACCACAAGTCCAGTGCTGGGAGTCCAGGCCAGAATTTGCTACCATCCCAGTTGCCATTGCTGCCCTCAGAAGTGGGAGACAAGCCCAATGATATCTGAACCTTGTTTGGAGGTTGTGCTAAATTTGGAAATCAACTTAACCAGGCAAATGCTTTATAGCAACTACTTTAAGTTTGAACTCATTCTTCCTAGGGACTGAGGTAGTATAGGGAGAGTGTGCCCTCAGGTGTCGGGGGGGGGGGATATTTGTTTTTCGGTTCTTGCTATATCTTCACAATAAATGTTCTTTTGTAAAAATTAATTGATGATGATTTATTAAATGAGTTGTCCAGTAGTTTCAGTCATGTCTGACTCTTGGCAACTCCATTTGGGGTTTTCTTGGCAAAGATACTGGATTGGTTTGACATTTTCTTCTCCAGCTCATTTTATAGATGAGGAAACTGAAGCAAATAGGGTTAAATGACTTACCTGGAGTCACACAGCTAGTAAGAGTCTGAGGCTAGATTTGAACTCAGGAAAATGAATCTTCCTGACTCCAGGTCTGGCGAACTATCCTCTGGGGCATCTAGCTGCTTATTAAATGAGATTAGGTTTCTAATCATTAGAGACTGATATTGGAATGGATGCTGTTTTCAGAGGACTGATGACATCTTGACTTGATGGTGAATTGGATTTAAGTGAGTCAGAGTTGCACTCTGTCTTCCAGAGTCATTGAAGTCCAGTGACAAGACAAAAGTCAGGATGACTAGTGAGGCTCAGTGATACAGTGGATGACCTTGGTGTCTTTAATGCCTGCCCAAGCTCTAAGTGCTACAAGCTCCTGCTTTAGCCACCTTCATGGCCTTTGGTACAAATTGTTCTCATCTGCCCATTCTGCAGGGAAGAAATCTTCACATTCTTGGGGTAGACATCCCCCTAACACACCTCAAGGTTTGAGGCCTTTTGGTTACCCTCAACTTGATTTAGCTTGTCTGCCAAGATGGTTTTTTAGCAAGGTGTAGCAGCTGTGCATGCTACAGCTTATTGGAGCCACAGGTGAGAGTTGGGTGACCAGTTGGACACCAAAAATATAGCCCCACTCCTTATGGGTTCCCACTAGAATCCTGTGGGTGAGAGATAGCTTTACTTAGGGACCCACCTGACTCTTCAGATGCTGTTTGGACAACAATTCCCAGAGTTTCCATAGACTACAAAGGGAAAGGAGAAAGGAAAGCAGGGGGCCACCCACACAGCTGTTCAAAGTCTAATCAGGTGTGTTAGCATTCTTTTTACACTTTTTCCTCCCAGACAGATTTTCACCTATTGTAGCTGATACACAAAGGAATGATTGATGATGATGATGATGATGATGATGATGATGATGATGATGATGTCTGGTAAGAGTAACTTACATTGCTATTTCATCAGTGGTTACAAAGCCCTTTACCTGCATTTTCTCTTTTATCCTCACAACAACTTAATGAGGTAGACAGGCTTGTATTAGTCTTTGTGTTTTACAGATGAGGAAACTGAATGAAGCTGAGGGAGACTGAATGTCTTGGCCAACGCCATGTGACTGCTACGTGGCAGAGCTGGGACTTTGGCCCATGTCATGTGACATGGAAGAGAAGATGTCAGATATACAGGAAGAGAAGATGTCTGGATCTAGATGTCTCCGATATTTTGAGCTTCCACAGGCTGCCTTTGGTTGAGGCACAACTGAGTGGTCTCTGAGAAAACTACTGGTGCTTTTCTCTCCATTGATTCCATCTCCCCCCTCCCTTTCCCCTTCTTCCCCATTATACCTCTTTCCCTTCTCCTTTAATATCTTCTCTTTCCCCTTCCTATTTCTTTTCTCTTTTCACTGTCTGTTTCTAGGGCCTGATGGCAGTACTTTTTATGGCTAAAGCAGTTGCCCATTCATTGTCCTCCTGATCCCTAATCTTTCCAAGAGCTTGGGTCAATTGATTTATCAATCAATAAGCATTTGTTAGGGGCCTATTAAGTCCTATCCTTGGACTAAAATGTTGCTGTTCAGTCCTGTCCAACTCTTCATGACCCCATGGATATATCATGCCAATACTGTCCATGGGGTTTTCTTGGCAAGATATTGGAGTGGTTTGCCATTTCCTTCTCTAGTGGGTTAAGGCAAACAAAGGACTTGCCCAGGGTCACACAGCTAGTAAGTATCTGAGGCCAGATTTGAACTCAGTTCTTCTTAACTCTAGGCTGAGAGCTCTATCCACTGAGCCACCTAATTGCCTCTTAAGTGGACTAAGATACAACAGACTTATCCCTGGACTAGGTTCTCTTGAATTTGAGGTCCCCAAGCAAGGAGAGGAAGGAGAGGGCATCACACTACTCAGGTCACACCCACATGGCTGTCATACAGCTAGGTATGAGTGAAACATTATACATTTGGTTCCAAGTAAGAGTAGGTATAATGTGATTAGCTATGTGACCTGGGCCAAGGTGAACTCTATGGGACTTAGAGATCATCTAGTTTAACCTCATTTTATAAATGAAGAAGCTAGGGTTTTTTTCTTGTTGTCTCTCTCTATAGAATGTATGCTCTTTGAGGGCAGGGACTTTTGAGGGCTTTTGTCTTTGTGTTCTCAGCACTTAATCCAATGCTTAGCCTTCAATAGGCATGTAATAATTATAATAACTAACATTTACATAATGCTTATTATGCACCAGGCATTTTGCCAAGTGCTTTACAATTATTACCTCATTTGATCCTCACAACATCCCTGGAAGGCATATACTATTATTATCCCCACTTTACAGATGAGGAAATTGAGGCAAACAAAGGTTAAGTGACTTGTCCAGGATCACACATTAAGTATCTAAGGTCAAATTTGAACTTAAGTCTCTTCACTCCAGTCCCAACGCTGAGTCTATTACTAGCTGTCCTTAATATATGTTTGTGAATTGATTTTTGTCTTTATATTCACAGTGCCTGCCATATAATAGGCACTTAATAAATGCTTAGTGATTGATTAGCCATTATAATGAACTGAGCTAGACCCTTGCTGCCCAGTCCAGGTTTCCTGACTCCGGGTCCAATATTCTTGCACTCTACCATACAAGGGGTAATGGTTTTTAGCCATTACCGTCCTGATAATTATCTCAATTCTGCACTTCACCTGTCACCTTTTCTCATAACATAGACATGGGCATGACTGCTGTCCTTGTATGTGTTACTGTCTGTGTGTCACCATAAATGCAGGACAACAAGGGGATTGGTGAGCTCATGAGTGATGGACTATGTGAGAGACAGTATGGCACAGGGAAGAGGAGGGTGAGGATGGGAGGTGGCTGTTTTCAGAACTGCAATCTGTCGATGTGTTTTTGTCTGCTCTAGTTATCAGGGTTGCTATTTCCATGAGTAATAGCGGAGCCTTCCAGGGGCCATGCCAGACGCTGAGGAGGGCTTTGGAAGGGGTGGTGAGATGGAGAGGGTAGGGGGTGGGGTGGAGAGGGTCCTCTCTGTCGTCAGAAAACTTGAGCTCCTGCCAAGGTTTTGGCCTGTCAGTGAGATAGCAGGGGTTTTTTGGAGACAGGCTTGACCTGGGGGTCAGCTTCTACTCATTGAGCTAAGTGGGCTCAGTGTCAGACTGTACATTAATGGTGATAAGAACAGGATAATGGCAGCCAAACTCCCACGGCCTCTTAAGGCCTCAACTGAGTGTGTTGGAAGCTAGGGAGAGGTCAGGTCAGGGAAGGGACAGAAGGAATATGGTCAGAGAACCTGAGCTTCCTTCAACAGTGTGGGGTTTTTGCACTGCCACATTCTGCTCTGCTGTGGTCCAACAACCTGGGTTCATATCGTGGGTCTTAGATCTGTAACACACCTTGAAATCATGAGTCCTTCATTTTGCTGGTGTGGAAACAGGCCCAGAGAGGGGAAGGGACTTGTTTAAGGTCACACAGTCAGTTCAGCAGAGTTGGGCTTTGAATTCTGAACTAGGAGGTCCTCAGACTTCCAGTTCAGGGTTCTTTTAGATCACACTGACTCTCATAAACCAGAATCTTGAAGTCCACTGACTTTAAGAATTCTATTACCCCTGATGCGTTTGGGGCAAAACAGTAACTGGGACAGTGAAATTCACCTTGCTGACAGGTACAAAGTAGTTACCAGAAGAATATTGACCAATGTGCCCATTTTTTTCTTTTCTAATCCTTCTTACTATTTATCAAAGGTCAGAGTAATGATGCCCTGGCGAACTTTACCAGGAAAACAAGGAACCTTGCCAAGATCAGAGATCTATTTCCTGATTTTTATTTCTAAAGATACTTTCCCCTCCAATCTTTGGGCCCAGGCTAATACGCATTGCTGATTGAGTTGATGCCTAATGAATTGATGACATGGAGATCTGTTCCTAAGCAATGTTCTGGAAGACATCTCAGTGACTTCTAACCTATTCTTGTTGTGATCTTAGATTGGGCACTAATAATAATACCCTATAACTTTAAGGACCCAAAAGTAGTTCCTACTTTTTAAAATGGTGAAATTCACACATAACAGTAAATCCACAGAAGACCCAGTTCTTCATAAAAGGGACAACAGTAGATTCTCCAAATTATAGTCCTGTGAACTTTATTTCAATTTCTGATGAAATTCTAAAAGAGACCATTAAAGAATTATTAAAGGGATTAAGGGGGTATTGTGATAACTCTTGTTAGAGGGATGGTTTGTGAGCAATATGAATGAAAGCAGTGCTCACCAGGAGTTAGCATTCTTTCAAAGAGAGATTACATCAGACTGGTCTCATTTCTTTTTTGACTAATAGGTCAGGAGAATGCCTTAGACATAATATGCTTGAATTTCAGAAAGACATTTGATGCACTCCTGCTGTTTTTGCGGACAAGATGGAGAGATAGATGTAGGCTGGATGATAGCCCATTTAATAAATGGTCTTGGAATTGGCTGAATGTCTGGACCCAAAGAATAGACATGAATGGGAAAGAATGCCCCAGTGATCTGTCCTTCACCATGAGCTATTCAAGATTTTTATCAATAACGTGGTGCCTATATAAAAGTGTTTGGATAACATTTATTGGAAGACTGAATGAAGATCCTTTAAGATCTCTGCAAGTTAGGAGGATTTGTCAAGTCTAATAAGACAATATTTAACAGTGGCAAATGCTAATTCTTTCACTTAGATTTTGATAACCCTCTGTTTGGTTTTTGTTTTTGCTTTTTTGATGAGGCAATTGGGGTTAAGTGACTTGCCCAAGGTCACACAGTAAGTGTCAAGTGTCTGAGGCCACATTTGAACTCAGGATCTCCTGACTCCAAGTCTGGGGCTTTATCCACTGCGCCACCTAGCTGCCCCCAATAGGTGGACTGTTGCAGCAGAACTAGAATTCACAACCCATTAGGACTCCCTCCTCTTGGGTCCCTTCCTTCTCTCTGATTGGAGAGGGTGGAGAGCAAAGCAATCCTCCAGATACTTTATTTAAGAAGGGTCCCAGGACCAGCCATCTCTTCATTTCCATTCAGCTGTATGCCTCTGAACTTCACCATGCTCCCAGGAGCCTCATCAACCTGCAAGATCACATCAATCCTGGAAGTCTCCCCTCCCCTCCACTTTCCTTCCTTTTCCGCTTCTTTATCTTCCCCCTCTGGTACAAGGACTATCTTTTGCCTCTCTTTGTGTCCCCAGGTTTAACACTGGAACTGCCTGGAACATAGTAGGTGCTTAATGAATATTTATTGACTGACTGAAAAGAAGACAGTTGCCCTGTAGAAGTAGGTTTTCTCTTGCTAGAGCCTCTCAAGCGAAACCTTGATGATTGTTTGCTGGCTGTTTCATAGAGTGACTTTCTTGTTAGGGTGTAACTTGGACTTGAGAAATTTTGAGGTTTCTTCCAAGTCTGAGATTTTATAATTGCTCATTTTTTCTTCCGGAGACTTTTAGGGCCATTAATCTTGTTCCCAAATAGTGTTTTGTATTTCATTAAGTATTCATTTAATTCATTTGATAAATGAGGCTTTTAAATTGATTTCTCTGGGTCTCTGTTTCCTTCTCTGCAAAATGAGGGAGTTGAATGAGATGATCTCTGAAGTCCCTTCTAACTCTTGACATTCTATCAATCTATGAATTTCTACTGTACATTACAAAATCAGAAGTATATATGGGTATAAGAAGTTACTGTTTCCCTTTCCCTATTCTTCATCTGTCCTTTCTGTTCCTCATCACCTTTGCTTCTCCCCCCTGCCTAGGCATATATTTCTGTGATTATTTCTGGCCGGAGGAGGTCCTATTATGCACAACCTTTTCCATGTTGTTTTCTGGAACCAGTGGAAGGGAACCCTTTCTGAAAGCCCTTTTGCAGTGGACAGAGTTCTAGACCTGGAATCAGTAGACCTGGGACTGAGTCTCAGCTCTGCCATTTGGGTAAATACTTCCCTTCTCTTTGCCTCAGTTTTCTTATCTAGAAAATGAGTGGTTTGGATTACATAATCTCTGACGCCGACTAGCCCAACATCCTCATTTCATGAAAATTTTCTCCCTTTCTACTTCCTTTTCTTTTGATTTCGAACTTAAACACCAAACAAAACGAGCAATTCCATACACAATGGAGAACATAAGGAGATGATTGTACGTGAAACTGCAGATCTCTTCTATGTACAGCTTGCTTTTCTTCTTAAATGTGATACATTTCAAAGTATTAAGCATAGTCATAGTTTAAGTATAGTAAATTCATCATATAACTTTCAAAGCTCTTAAATGTTTCTTTCCATCCTTCCTTCTGCTGTCTTCTTAATCAGGGTGGGCATGGAGAGGGGAATCCTATCCCAATGTAGGGCTGAGCTTTCCTGCCCCTAGGTTCTATTGGAAATTTGGCCAATTGCTGCTTGAGATAGCTGTGTGACCCTAGCAAGTCACTTAACCCTGTTTGCCTTAGTTCCTCATCTGTAAAATGATCTGGAGAAGGAAATGGCAAACCACTCCAGTGTCTTTGTTAAGAAAACCTCAAATGGGATCACGAACAGTTGGACATGACTGAAACGACTCAACCACAAATATATGTACGTGTCTCCTTCGAGAGAATGCGAGTTCCTCAAGCATAGGGATTCTTTGACTCTTTGTATGTGTGTTCCTAGCAGCTAGCACGGTGCCTACTGTGCTTAATGTTGTTGTTGAGTTGTTTTCAGTTGTGTCCAACTCTTCGTGACCCCTTTTGGGGATTTCTTGGCAAAGATAATTGACTGGTTTGTCATTTCTTTCTCCAATTCATTTTACGGATGATGAAACTAAAGCAAATAGGGTTAAGTGACTTGTCCAGGGTCACACAGCTAGTGAGTATCTAGATGCTCAATAAATGCTTGTTGTTTTTTTGACTCAAGGAAGACAGTTTTCCGTTCTATTTTTTAGTGCTGACAAATATTGAGAGATCTATACAACTCATTTTGCACACAGACTATTTCAAGTAGCGACTGGCTAAATTTCCAGTCAAACCCAGGGACAGGAAAGCTCGGCCTCATATTGTGTTTACTATCTTTGTCTTGGGAGTTGCCCGAGGGGAGGCCCCTAGAGCAAATCTAATCCTTGATATTGCAGTGACACCAACTGGTCTAGGCTGGCATTGCACTGGTGTTGTCTTTACTTGTGCCCTCATAGCAATGGAATTCATGCTAATAGGATAATTTACAAGATCACTGTATTTGAAGTCTGGAGATGTGGGTGTGAATCCTGGCTTTGCTACTTGCTGGGTGACCTTGGGTGATTCTGAGTGTGGTAAGAGTTACTAGCTTTTTTCCCCTGTAATACGGAGTATATGAAATAGGGCAATGTGGAGAAAGACTGGAAATGTGGAAATGTGGGGCCCAGCTTGTAGGGAAATTGAAGCATTAGGCCAAGGAGTTTGCTTTTTATCCTAGAGGAAATAGGGAGCCATGAAAGGTTTTTGAGCAGGGGAGTGACACGGTCAGACCTGCATTTTGGTATTTCAGTAGATCTTACCAATGTGGGTACCAGCATAGGTCAAAACCCAACCATGCCTGCCTCAAAGTCCTATCTGTCCTTCACAATTAATTGGTCAGCCATGCAAAGAGTAAATCAGAAACGGGAAAGACTGGGAGGCAAGTAGATCAGATAGGAGACTTAGGTGACAGTCCAAGCAAGTGAGGATGAGGTCTTGAGCTCGGGTCAGTTGCTCTGTGAGTGGAGAGGAGATAAACAGTGATTGAGTACCCACTATACACAGCACCAAGGGAGATATACATAAGCCTTTTCATCAAAAGGGGGAGGGAAAAGAGGGAATAAGCATTTATTTAGCACCTACCTATGTGCCAGGTACTGTGCTAAGTGCTTTACAAACATTTGGTCTTCACAACAATCCTGGGAGGCAGGTGCTGTTATTATCCACATTGTACATTTGAGGAAACTGAAGCAGAGAGAGGTTAAGTCACAAAGGTAATAGCTGAGGCTGGATTTGAACTCAGGTCTTTCTGATTCGCTCAGTACTCCTTCCACTGCCACCAGCTGCCTCATCAGGGAGATTCTGTCCAAGGTTACAAAGCTACTAAGAAACAATGATAGAAGTAGGACTTGAATTCAGGTCTTTAGATCCTGAGTCCTGGGCTCTTTTCCTTGTTTGACACTGGTAGATTCCCTTGTGAGCAAAGATGTGTACATACAACAATTCAGAGTCCCCAGTGAAAGCATGGCTTTGTATGTAGCCAGACAGATGTTGCTGTTGTTTAGTCATTTCAGCTGTGTCAGACTCTTTGAGACCCCATTTGGGATTTTCTTGGCATAGACACTAGAGTGATTTGCCATTTTCTTCTCCAGTTCATTTTTTTTTTTTTTTTACAGATGAGGAAACTGATGCAAACAGGACTTGTCCAAGATCACACAACTAGTAAACATCTGAGTCCAGATTTGAACTCATGAAGATGAGTCTTCCTGAGTCTAAGCCTGAAAGTCTATCCACCGGACACCTTAGCTGCACTATCTAGCTTTATTATTCTTTCCCTATTCCTCAGCTCAGCTGTTCTCTTCAAAGGAGAGGCAGGCACCTTGGTAGTAAGCTTGCCTTTCCCTCCTCTGACTTCCTCAAGCATGCCTGGATCCTTCTTTCCAGGGCACCAACCCTCCTCCAAACTGCCCACCCCTCTTCACTTCTGTGTTCTTTTCTCCAACCTGTCTCTCCAGGGAGCCAATGGGAGAGTCCTTGTAATTGCCTGGTTGACCCTGGAAAAGTCTCAGTATATGCACCATTGGATCGCTTAGCTGGGTGACTGAAATGATCTAGTTAGACTCAGAATAGAGTCATGGAGTGTTCCAGTTGGAAAGCATCTTGGAAATTGTCCAGTCCAATCCCTTCCTTTTGACAGAGGAGGAAACTGAGGCTCGGAGAGGAAGGACAGCTCAGGTTCACACAGTCAGTTAGTGGAAGATACAGGTCAAGAATCCAGGTTTCCTGACTTCATATCCAAGTCTCTTTCCTCTGCCGCACTATTAACTCTTCCTCCCTGGCTCTGTTTCCCCATCTGTAAAACCAGAGGTTATTCCAGATGACTTCCAAGGTGCCTTTACAGATCTAATATTCTATGATCGGATGATTCACCCCTCCTTTCATGGCATGGCGAATAGGGCACTAGACTTGGAATCAGGAAAATCCAGGTCCAAATCTAGCTGTGTGACTTTGAGCAAGTCACTCAACCTCTCCGTGCCTCAGTTTTCTAATCTGTAAAATGGAAAATTTGGACTTGGTGACCTCTGAAGTTTCTTTGAGCTCTAAGTTCATGATCCTACATGATGCTGTCATATGTTACAGGCGGCAGGAACGCTGGACTTGGGCTCTGAAATCCGACTTGGGTTTGAATCTATACTGATTGTCATTACCTAGCTGTGTGACACTGGGAAAGTCATTGGATGGCTCTCAGCCTCAGTTTCCCTATCTGTGAAATGGAGCTAATAATGTGCGTAATATTTGATTCATAGGATTGTTATGGGGAAAGTACTTTGGAAACTTTATAGAAGTTATGGAAATGTGAGCTGTTACTACTGCACACACGCATTATCTTCTTTCCTGTCAGGATAAGAAAATTAGCGGGGAAAGTGCTGCCTGCCTGTCTAGTTCCCATATGTGGGCGTCACAGATAAGTGGCCACTCAGAGCTGGACAATAATAAAGTGGCCAGACAGCTGCTCCCCTGGTACCCTCCAGGATAGGGCAGGGTGAAGAGTTTGGATACAATAGCTCTGCTTGAGAATCTAAAGGCCCAGGCCCAGGCATTCCTGGGACAAGGGGAGTTAACAACCATGACATGGATGTTTCAGAAGGAGATGGTGGGTGAGGCTGGGTTGTATCCATTGCCAGGGAGAAGCAAGCAAGCTGGGCTACGTGTGGGAGCATTGGTGTGACTCAGGGCAGAGGGAAGAGGCAAAGCTAATGAAGGGGAGTGTGTTTTAGTGGGAAAAGCATTGTACTTGGAGACAGGAGGCCTGGGTTTGAGCTGAGCCTTGCACTTACTAACTTCCATGATCTAATTAGTCAGTCTGTCAGTCAGTCAGTCAATAAGCATTTCTTAAGTGCTTACTATGTGCTAAGCACAGTGCCAAGATATGAAGAAAGGCAAAAGTTTCTCTGATGAGAATGAGATGTACATTTTCAGACATGGCCAATGGAAAGATTTGTTTTGTTTGCCTCTACTTATTTGTTATAGGAGAGGGCTTTCCTTTCTTGGTGGAGGAAGACTTAAGGGAAGAATTATTATCATTATCACTATTATTCCAAGCATTATCATATGTGAAATGTGATACAAAAAACAAATGAAGCAAAGGAAGAAAATAACATCGATGCATCATTTAAGAATAGCCAGAAGTGAGCAGAAAGAAGTTCAGAAGGGATATTGACAAGCAGAGCTGTTAGTACTCATTTATGTAAATTAGAAATATTTTCAAAACAGGCTATTGAGATCCTTGGTCTCATATCATAGTCCTATTTTTCTACTCTTTGTATGAAAAATGTTTGTCAAAATCATAAAAACCCAAAGGAAATTTAAAAAAAGACTGGCAAAGACAGTCCTGCCTTCAAAGAGATTACATGCTAATGGGGGAGTTGGCCAGACTTAGTGTGCTGGTGTGTAGTGAAGAGGAAGGGACAGATGTAAGAGATGATGCAGAAGTAAGAATCAAAAAGTCTCAGTGGCTGATTGATTTCTCCCTCTAAGAACTTCCTCCTGCCTCCAATACATCCCACATTGCAAGGCTTTCAGCCTGCCCAATTGGGAAAATGACAGGGACATTTGTTTTTGTTTTGGCTAGGCAATGGGGTTAAGTGACTTGCCCAGGGTCACACAGCTAGTAAGTGTTATGTGTCTGAGGCCGGATTTGAACTCAGGTCCTCCTGAATCCAGGGCCGGTGCTCTATCCACTGTGCCACCTAGCTGCCCTGACATTAATATTTTTGAGGAATATGATGAGGGAGCTCAGGGCTAAAGATAATGTTTTAAAGCCATGAGACTAGACAAGATATCCACAGGACATATGTAGAGAGGACAGAGTCTTAGGAAATGCCAACATATATGAGATGTCAGCCTGGTGGTTTGGAATGAATGTTGGATTTCGTTCAAAATATAGAAGACCTGGTTTGTAGTCTGACTATGTTATTTACTAGCCCTGTGTGTCCTTGGACAGGTCACCTTACTTCTTGGATTCCTAGGTTCTTCATCAGTAAAATGGGTATAATATTTGCACTAGCCCCTCATGAGATTATTGTGAGGGAAGTGCTTCATAAACCTCAAAGCAATTTCAGAAAAACCTGGGAAGACTTACATGAACTGATACAGAGTGAAGTGAGCAGGAGAACATTGAACACAGTAACAGCAATATTGTTCAATGAATAATTGTGAATGGCTGTTCTCAGCAATACAATGATCCAAGACAATCCCAAAGAACTCACGATGAAAAAATACTATTTAGCTTCAGAGAAAGAACTGATGGTGGATGAATACAGACCAAAGCATACCATTTTCACTTTCTTTCTAAATTTTTTTTAGTTCAAGTTTTTTTTAAAATATCAAAATATAGCAATTTATTCAGGACACTGAATGTGATCTGTTGATTCTCTCCTTGAAACAAATGAGCTACAACACAAGAGGTGATTTTTAAGTGTGTGGGTGAGTAGGGGATGGCTGGGGAAAAAACAGGTTGATGTTGACTTAACTGAAGTTCAAGTTTTCTTATACAAAATTACTAATATGGAAATGTTTTACAAGATTGCACATATATGACCTATATCAGATTGCTTACCATCTCAGGGAACGAGGAAAGGGATAGAATTTGGAACTCAAAACAAACCAAAAAACCCAAATGTTAAAAACGTACATGTAGTTAGGGAAAAATAAAATATTAAGATGAAAAAAAATAAACTTCAAAGCAGTGCAGAAATATGAGCTATTATTGTTCTAGTGATGGTTAGGTGGGAAGAGTAAGAGGAGCTAGAAAAGGAGACAGAGAAGGAATTGCTAGAGACGTTGGGGCAGAATAAGGAAAATTGTCCAGTGGCTAGGCCTAGAATCCTGAATTCCTGAAAACCACCTTGAAAGATTATCTAGTCCTTTTTCACTATTTGGTAGTTAAAGCATTTCAGATGTATGAACTTTAGAAGATAGAATTTCCTGACAACTCCTCTTGCTTTTTAAGATTTTAATTTTTTTTCATTTAATTAAAATCTCTTTTCTCATCCTACTGGAAAAAAAGAAAAAAGAAAACCCAAACTCTTGTAATAAATACACAGTCAAGCAAAGCAAATTGCCACATTGGCTATGATCAAAAATGTTTGTCTTATTCTATCTATTGTGACTTAACCACGCCTAACTCTGGGGCTCAGTTTCCCTAGCTGTAAAATGAATGGATTGGACTAGAGGCATAGTGGAAAAGACACTGGGCTGTGAATCATGAAATTTAGGTTCTAATTATGACTCTATTATTCATTAGCTCTGGAGTGAGCCCCCTTTACCATCTGTATCTCAATTTTCTCAGCTGTGAAATGAGTGAGTTGACTTAAAATGACCTCTGATATGCCATTCCACTCTGACATTCTCCAAGTTTATGTCAGGTACTGAGACAAGTTGTGGCCTTAACTTCCCTGGGAGACATTGGGCATTTTCTGGCTTGTCCTGGTCATGGGGAAAGTCCAGGAGTGCAGGGAGAACTCCTGCTTTCTAAAGATTGGAGGTCAGGACCCTAGAGGGTAAATGCTCATTCAGTCAGGACCTTGTGGGCAGATTTCACTTCATTTCTCCCCTGGATAGGGGAAATGAGGCAGAAGCTTTGGAGTATTTGTTCTCTGATGAAGAAGGCCTAGTTTTTTTTTTTAAGAGGACCTAGTTTAACTTTGTATGAGATCATATATGTAAAGTGCCTTGCAAATCTTAAAGCACTGCATAAATGCTAGATATTATTGTGATTATTATCTGCTGAATATATTATGTGCACTTACTATTTCTCCTATTAGATTGTGAGCTTCTTGAGGGCAGCGAGTATCTTTTGCCTTTTTGTATCCCAAGCACTTAGCACATTGCCAGGGACATGGTAGGTGGTTAATAAATATTATTGATTGATCCATTAGAACATAATAAACAGGAATTATTTTATTCTTTGTACTTGTTTCCCCAGTGCCTCATTTAATGCTTGACACATAGTAGATAATATATACTCATTGATCAATTGACTGATTGATCATAGGCTATCAAAGTTGCCAGGGACCTTAGATAGCTGAATAAAAAAAAATAATTTGGAATGTAAAATTAAAGAAAGGAATGCTATATATTTTTGTATCATACTGAAAATTCTCCCCTATCCCTTCTGTAACAAATTAATTTGTTTTTATAGTTTATAGTTTTTTTAAATCAATAATAAATCAGTAAGACAAGAATTAAGTTTGTTAGATCAGGTATTTGCTCATGACATCAGGCTAAAAGTTTCCTTTTCTTTTAAAATTTCTTATATTTTGAATTCTTTTTCTCATAATACTTAGCTTTTTTGATGTTTAGATATTTAGATCACAGAACTACAAGTTTGAAAGGGCCCTCAGTGGCTAATCTAGACTGTACTTGACCAATAATCATCTCTACAACATACCCATTTCACATTTAGACAACTCTAATTTTTAGGATGTTTGTTTTTACATTAAACCAAAATCTGCCTCACATGAAATTTCTTGACAAAATATTAGATAATTTACTCAAATGTTAAAAGAAGAAAATGTGGCTTTTTTTTACAAGATATATATGTATAATAAATATAATGTATATATAAATGTATAATATACATATAACATAATAAAGACACATTTAAATGTGAAATATTAAGCAAGGCATCATAAAACATCTCCAATCCTTATAAACCTTTTTTCTAGGCTATGTTATTCATTTGTGTTTCTCTTCCCATGCCATGGCATGCCATCTCATCCCAATCCCAATAATACGCATTAGGAGGGTCAGGATAATTTAGATCTACTGATAGATAATTTTCTGAGAAACTAAACCAAAGCTGTATCTTGAAAATTTGTACAAAAATATCGTTAAACAATTCTTATGTATTTTTCCATTATAACACAGGGAAGTTACTGTTCATACCACATGTCAAAAGCACAGAAACTCTGACCCTTTCCCTGCCCCCACCCCAAACAAATGGTGTCCACAAATTTCACAGAATGTCAGAGCTGGAAGGGAGCTTAGAGCATAGATCAAAGAATTCCAGAACTGAGAGGTATCTTGGGGATCATCTAGTCCAATCCTCTCATTTTACAGATGGGGAAACTGAGGCCCTGAGAGCAAAGAATAAGAATGGCTTGCCTAAAATCACATGATGAAGAAATGGAAAAGTCAGGAGTAGAATACAAGTCTCCCGATGGCCGGTGCTCCAGAACATTATTTTCATATATGTCTTTCTTTAGTTTGAGAGAGAGTAGATTATCTAGATGCTGCTTAGTTATTCTATTATTAGAGCAAACAAACTGAAATCTAATGCTCTTTGATTCTTAGTCCCCAGCTCCCTTTCCAGTCCTATTTTATTTTATTTCCCATCTGGCATTTGCCACATTGGACTTCTGGTTGTCTCCCCATCTCCATGCACCATCTGCTGGACAATCTCAAGATTGACATTACCATTCTCTCTACATCTGCATAGGCTGCCTTCTCTCTCCTTTCCCCAAGTGGCTGGAATGTGGTGAGGAGACCAAAGACCGTACAGTGTCACATGAGGATTGTTTGAAGAAATGGGGGCTGTTTAATTTGGAGAAGAAAAAGCACATGGTGGTACGACAGCTTTTGTCAAGTATTTGAAGGGCTTGGTGTTGGGGAAGAGCAGTCGCTCTGGGCTCGAGGTGAGGAAGGCTTTCCCACCAATTATGCCTGGAATGCACTTCCTTATCTCTGCCTTTCAGAATCCCTCTTTTCCTTCAAGGCTCAGCTCAGGTCATAATTTCTCCCCGTAACTTTCCCCTGATGGCATCAGTCGCAACTGTCCTCCTTCCCCTCCTTTCCCACAGAGCAGGTGCTTCATTCCTAAAGTTTGTTGAATTGACTTGAATTATAGTGAGTCTCATGCGGGCTTGGAGACGTCGGCTTTCCCACATTGGGATGAGTCCCGTTTTGTCTTTCCCTTTTGTGTCACAACTCTGCCTGGCTACCAACATGTGTAAATGATATTCCAGGCTCCAGAACAAAATTTTACCCTCTGCTACCATTCAGCCCACTACCCTCACACATATCCCCCCTTGTAGTACTATCTTGAGCACTGCTGGAGTCTGGAATTATGCCTATGGCTACCATCTTAGGCTGGAATCAGCAGGTTCTCCAGAACTGGAAAGAAAGATGATATAAACCTTCTGGTTGCCTGATTGTGTATATATTGGGACCTATGGATACAGTGGTCTCTTGAGGCATCATGATACAGTGGAATATGACTCAAAATAGGGGCAGCTAGATGGTGCAGTGGATAGAGCAGTGGCCCTGGAGTTAGGAAGGCCTGAGTTCAAGTGTGACCTCAGACACTTGACACTAGCTGTGTGACCCTGGACAAGTCACTTAATCCCTATTGCCTTATAACAACAACAATAAAAGAATATGACTCAGAATCATGAGATTTCAAGGTGGAAAAAATATTCCAACCCCTTGATTTTTATAAATGAGGAAACTGAGGTTGAAAGAGGCACAATATTTTGCAAAATAATGACGTCAGACGTAGATTCTAATCGAAGCCCTCTGATTTACAATCCAGTGTTAGTACATCACAGTATCTTTTTTTTTTTAAATTTACTTTATTTTTAATTCATGGAACAAAACAAGCATTTCCATGGCATAGTACAGTAAAAAAGATTGCACATGAAATTGCAAATCTACCATGTACAATTTGCTATTCCCTCCAGATATACAACAGTTATCATGTAAATTTCTCTTCTTTTGCCCAAAATCATACAGGTAGTATCTGAGACAGAATTTGAATCCATATCCTTTGACTTCAAGTCTAGCACTGTACTGTACCATGTTGAGATAGAGATTTCCTTCCCAGCTTGGGAAAAAGTTTGGAAGGTTGGATATGTGATATAAATACAAAGAATTATTGTTATTATTGAGCTAGCTGAGGGGAAAAAAGGGCGTTGAGGTCTGAGCAGACTATTCTGCTCTAGTCTGATGGGAAGGTGACTATCCCATCCCTGGAGTGTGGACAAATCTGACCTGGAGAATAGGAGTTTGCCTTAAAAAAAAAAAAAGGCCTTAGGCCTTTTACCTTTTGAAGTCTGGCAGTTGACACATTGCAGAATACCCTGTTTGAGCCAAAATAACCGAAGCCTTCGTGTCTTCCCCTTGGCTCTACTCCCTCCACCCTCTCCTAGGGCGTCCCCCCTGTGAGGGGCTGATATGAAGCTGGATCACGCAGATGAAGTCATTTGTTTTGGTGCCACTGAAGGGAAAGGGATGAGGGGGCCAGGCGGATGGGAGAGGGGTGACCAGGGAGACGCACATGGGGAAGCTCTGTGTATAGACTGCCTTGTCCCGCCTGGCGCCTCAGCGTGGGGCAGGACTACTGTGATCCTTCCTTTCATAGCCAAGGTGCCTTATCAGGGGTGGCGACTGTCCCTAGAGAGGGAGGCAGGGGTTACAGCCCGAGAGTGGCAGAGGCAGTGGGAATGGAGTGACTGCTAAGCTGCTAAGAATAAAGAAAGAGAGAGAGTGGTGCTCGGTGGGAATTGGAAGAATTGTTCAAATTATAGATAAATAAGATAGCTATTTAGTAATAATAATAATAATAATAATAATAATAATAAAATAATAGCTAACATTTGTATAGCACCTCTAGTGTTCCAGGCCCTGTGCTAAGTGCTTTACAAATATTACCTTCTTTGATCGTCATAATAGGCCTAAGAGTTAGATGCTATCATTATCCCCACTTTATAGGTGAGCAACCTGAGGCAAAGTTTAAGTAACTTACCCAGGATCACAAAGCTAGTAAGGTCAGAGTTGAACTCAGTTCTTCCTGACTCCAGACCCCACACTCTATTAGGTATTTATAAATAAAACCACTTTGCTGCCACTTCTCTCTACTGCTCTTAGTACTTTTTGGGTTTAAGCAGGACAAGGCTGATCCTTTCCCTACATCATAGCCCTTAAATGCTTGAAAACATCTATCATATGTGTCCTAAGGACTTCAGGTTAAATCTTTCCAGTTCCTTTGTGGGATCTTTGTGGGACATGTGATCTACTCATCAAGAGGTTAAGTGATGCTTAACCTGGTCATCTTCTTCCAGACCCTCTTTAGCTCGCCAGTGACCTTAAAATGTGGTGGCAAGAACCGAGCATAATATTTCAGACCAGGCAGGATGATTGCTGCCTTCATTCCCACTATGCCTCTCTCTGCATTGAATTAACTTTTTTTGGCTGCCCTGGGATGTTCAGAGCATCCTGAGCTGGGGGTCCATTCAAACATTATGTGTTTTTATATATGATATATATTTTATAACTATTATATAGCCGTGTTTCTTCCATTCTGTACTTGTGGAGCTGATAGAACATTGGGAAGCAGTGTTACACAGTGGAGAGATATCTGGCCTCAAGTTCTGCCTCTGGTATGGGCTAGGTGGCCCTGGGCAAGTCACTGAACCCCATACAACATTTTAAGGTAAGTTGTGAAGTTGGTGCTGATCTGCATTGGTAGAGGGAATTTCCAAACCAATGACATTATGGATCTGTTCTGGCCACCAGGTAATGCATTTGTCAGAGGGCATCTAGGGTATTTTCTTGGGCCTTCCCCAAAGTTGCAATATTCCCATTGCCATCCATAGAGGTCTTGTTTACAAATTCTTACCCACCTCACTCCTCCCACTGCCCTGAACTTGCCCGGCTCCTCAAGGCCAGATGGGAACAGGACCTATTCAATACTGATTTGGGTTGGAAAAAGAAAATAGAATATGTTTTGAAATAATGAAATTATAGAAACTTCTCTTAGCTGCTGTCTCCATTCCATCCATATTTGGGAAATTTTCTTCTATCTAATGCACTCTTAGCTCCTTCTTCCTTAGTATGGAAATTATATGTTGCCAAGTGCTTTATAGTCTGATTAGGTTTAAATATATTCTTACCAGAGTATTGTAACAACAAGTTTAAATTGTTAGATCCTGGTCAAATTCATGCTTATGAATGTCCTGTGTTTAGAATTTCTTTTGAGTGTGAGAATAAATTACTCAGCCCAAACCTGATCCATATTTTACCAATGAACATCATGAGATTTTCTTCCCCCCTGTTTTGGGCATGACCTAGACATGTGAACTAAGGTAAAAGTAAAATCATCCCTGAGGTGCTGGTGTGGGGATTTTAATGAGCCAAGGAGTGTGAGAACAAGGACCCTCGTAGCTGCACTTCTCATTACTGGGGCTCCAGTCCTTCAGGATTGAAAGATTCGCTTGGTTCACCTCTTGCTTTTCTCGGGTAGAGCCGGAGTGGGAAAATAAGCAGAGTACGCCACCTAGTGGAACAAGTGGGATCCATCCCAATCAGGATCAAGAGACCAAGGTTTATTTTATTGCCATTTCAGAGTTTAAAGAACCTTAGAGCTGGAGCCCAAGCCCTCATTGTACAGAAGGGGGAAAATGAAGCAGAGGGAGGGGAAAGGACTTGCCCAATGTCACCTAGTCATGACCTATGTTAGTCAGGATCAGAACCCAAGGTCTCATTCTGGGGCCTTCCAGTACAGATTGTAGATTTAGAGCTGGAATGTACCTTAGAGTCCTCCTTTATGTTCTAAATGAAAAAACAGAGACTCAGAGAGGCTAATTAAAGGGTATTTCCAGGGACACTTAACTCTAAGTTTTAGAGTCAGAGGATCTTGGTTTGAGTGTACATGTCATATGAGGAGTTCGTCCACCACCACCAATGAACTGTTTCTGATGAAGACTTTTTGGGCCTCCTAGTTAGACGTCATATGGTACAGTATGATGCATGTTGGTTTTAGAGTCAGAGGGCAAGGTTCAAATACTGGATCTGCCATTTACTAGCTATCTTGAACAAATTACTTAACTTCTCTGGACCTCTGATTCTTCATCTGTTGAGTGAAGGTGTTGGACTAGATTACCTCTAAGGTCCCTTCTAGCTTGAGAGCTATTAACTTATGATGGTTGGTAATTTTTAAAGATTTAAGGGAAAGGGTCTCATGGTACTAAAACCAAGGTTCTACTGCCTCTCTGTCTCTCCCTCTCTCCCACCCCTCACTTCACTCCAGGTTATCTCTCTTGGTGCTCCATGACATACACTCATCCTAAATCCCCTGTCCCATGCTCTGCTACCACTTCTAGCTTAGCTCCTAAAAGCTCCTCCCTATACTTCCATGAAAACTATATTTCATTTTTAGAATTCAGAACTAGAAGGGACCTTAGAGGTCATCTAGTCCAAAGCCCTCATTTTACGATCAGGAAAAAGAAGCCCAGAGAGATGAAGTAACTTACCCAAGGTCACAGAGGTTATAGTTAGTTGAATCAAGATCTGGCAGATAGAATCTTTGACTGCAAATATGGGATTCTTGCCACCACCCCCACACCTGGCTTTATTCAAAGAGGCCTTGGGCCAATAAAAGCTGTATGCAGAGGGAGGTTTGTTTCACTAGAATCCCCTAAGGATAATTCAGTGGGAACATGATGCTACCACCCTTCAAAAGAAGTATTAGAAGATGAAGTTAATTTTTATTTGATCACAGTAGTCAAACAGGATGTACACAGAATAAATCCAGGAGAGAACTTCTGAATCCTCTGACCAAAAAAAAATAAGTATATTAAAAAGTATTTTTTGATTAGAAATATCAGAAACTAGAAAGCATCTGAAAAACATTGGGACATTTCAATAGTACTGGGGACACAAGGTTTTCTCAAGCCACCTTCGGGCCTCCAAGCTTCAGGACCTTTTAATGTACTCTCCTAGTTTTGTTGGGGGCACCCTTGCTCTTCCAGCCACTGATGTT
Source organism: Vombatus ursinus (assembly GCF_900497805.2). Classification (NCBI taxonomy): domain Eukaryota; kingdom Metazoa; phylum Chordata; class Mammalia; order Diprotodontia; family Vombatidae; genus Vombatus; species Vombatus ursinus. The sequence goes on from NW_020954619.1 coordinate 22,442,771, forward strand.
CACAGCTTCAGTTATTGTTGACTCCTTACCCTCCCTCCCCGAAAATATTCAATGAGTTTTGAATTCTTGACCAGTTTACTTCCACAACATCCCTTGACTCTGTCATCTTCTTTCCACTCACATGGCTACCATCTCAGGTTAGGCCTCTTGCCTGGACTATTGCAGGAGCCTCCTTATTGATTGCTCTGCTTCTAGCTTCTCTGCTTTCCAATCTATTCTCTATGCAGCTCCCAGTAATATTACTAAAGCACAGGTCCGACTGTGCTATTCTTATGATCAATAAACTCTAGTGGATCCCTCTGGATGACCTCTAGGATCAAATGCAAAGCTCTGTTTGACATTCAAAGCCCTTTGCAACATGGCTACAAACTACCGTTCTGGTCTTATTTTATATGACTCCCTTTCACACACTCTTTGGTCTAGCCAAACTGACCTTCTTGCTGTCCTTCACAAATAATATTCCATCTCCCATGTCTATGCTGTTCCTCTTGCTTGGAATGTACTTCCTCTTCATGACTGCCTCTTGGAATTCCTAGTCTCTGGGGGCAGAGCCAAGATGGTGGAGTAATAGCAGTGACTTGCTTGAGCTCTCCCCCAAACCCCTCCAAATACCTATAAAAAATGACTCTAAACAAATTCTAAAGCAGCAGAACCCACAAAAAGACAGCAAAACAAATTTCCAATCCAAGACAGCCTGGATGGTTGATCAGAAAGGTATATCGTGCCAGGCTGGGAGAGGAGCGCAGTTTGGCGTGGGCACACAGACCACAGAGACCCTGGAGCAGGCCTCAGAGGACTGAATTGCGGGCAGCTGTGGCGGTTTCCAGACTTCTCAACCCATGAACACCAAAGACAACTTAGAAGGTCAGTGGGAAAAGTCTGTGTCTGCAATGAGAGAGAGAAGCGGGTGGTCTCAGCTCCAGTCCCCAAGCTCGGCCGGGGCGGCTGCCCCTGAGCTTCCGACCCACAGACTGAGGGGGAATCGAGTGGCTGATCAGAGAGGGATTGCAGGGATCTCTCTGCTGGTGCAGGATTCTCTTGCTTTGCCTGTGCTTAGATCTGGGTCACAGTTCTGGGTGACGGTCCTGGGGCGTGGAGGAGCACTGGCTCCACTGGCGTGGTGGAGCTTGTAGTGGTTGTGGAGAGGAAACCCTCTTCACAGTTCCAAGACAGAAAAGAGTGCTCATAGACCAGAGCACTGGCCAGGAAAGGAGTAAACACCTTGCCCTTGATCATACCACCTTGGAAGAACTGAAAATTTACAGGTCCCTAGAAGTATCTCTGAACACAGCTGCACAAAACCCCTGAAGCTTGGGACAGTACATTCTCCACACTGGAAACAGACTCCTACCTTAACAAAGAGTTTATAACTCAAGTAATTGGCTGGGATCATGAGCAAGCAGTGCAGAAAGAGTCAGACTATATTATCTTACTTTGATGACAAAGAAGATTAAAACATACAACCAGAAGAAGACAATGAAGCCAAAGCTCCTACATCCAAAGCCTCCAAGAAAAATATGAATTGGTCCCAGGCCATGGAAGAACTCAAAAAGGATTTTGAGAAGCAAGTAAGAGAAGTACAGGAAAAACTGAGAGTGATGCTAAAGGAGACCCAAAAAATACTGAAGAAAATAACACCTTAAAAAATAGCCTAATCCAAATGGCAAAAGAGGTCCAAAAGCCAATGAGGAGAAGAATGCCCTATAAAGCAAAATTGGCCAAATGGAAAAGGAAGTCCAAAAGCTTATTGAAGAAACTACTTCCTTAAAAATTAGAATGGAGAAATTGGAAGCTAATGACAATTTGAGAAATCAAGGCACTGTAATACCAATCCAAAGGAATGAAAAAATAGAAGAGAATGTGAAATATCTCATTGAAAAACCAACTGAACTGGAAAATAGATCCAGGAGAGAGAACTTAAAAATTATTGGACTATCTGAAAGCCATGATCAAAAAAAAAAGAGCCTAGACATCATCTTTCAAGAAATTATCAAGGAAAACTGCCCTGATATTTTAGAACCACAGGGCAAAATATAAATGGAAAGAATCCACCAATCACCTCCTGAAAGAGATCCCTAAAGGAAAACTCCTAGGAATGTTGTAGCCAAATTCCAGAATTCCCAGGTCAAGGAGAAAATATTGCAAGCAGCCAGAAAGAAACAATTCAAGTATTGTGGAAACACAATCAGGATAACACAAAATTTAGCAACTTCTACATTAAGGGTCCGGAGGGCATGGAATATGATATTCCAGAGGGCAAAGGAGATAGGATACAACCAAGAATCACCTACTCAGCAAAACTAAGTATAATCCTTCAGGGTAAAAAATGGTCATTCAATGAAATAGGGGACTTTCAAACATTCTGGTGGAAAAGACCAGAGCTGAATAGAAAATTTGACCTTCAAATACAAGACTTAAGTAAAACATAGGAGAGGTGAACAGGAAAGAGAAATCATAAGAGACTTATTAAGTATGAACTGTTTACATTCCTGCAGGGGAAGATGATATTTGTAACTCATGAGTCCTTTGGGAGTATTAGGGTAGTGGGAGGGAAAAAATTATATGTTTGTATAGATAGATAGATAGAGGGCATAGGGTGAGTTGAAGATGAAGGGGTGATATCAGGAAAATAAAATTAAGGGGTGGGAGAAGATTATACTGGGAGAAGGAGAAAGGGAGAAGTAGAATGGGGTAAAAAATCTCACATGAAACAGACAAGAAAAGGCTTTTACAGTGGAGGGGAAAAGGGGAAGGTGAGAGGGAATGAGTGAATCTTATTCTCATAGGATTTGGCTTAAGGAGGGAATAACATACACAATGGGGTATGGAAATCTATCTTACCCTATAGGAAAATAAGGGGGGAAGGGGACAAGAGAGCAGGAGGTTGATAGAGGGGAGGGCAGATTGAGGGAGGGGATAATCCAAAGCAAACACTTCTGAGGAGGGACAGGGTCAAAAGAGAGAATAGAATAAATGGGGGGTAGGATAGGATGAAGGGAAATATACTTAGTTTTTCACAACAGGACTACTATGGAAGGGTTTTGCATGACTACACATCTATAATCTGTATTGAGATGCTTGCCTTTTCAATGAGGGTGGGTGGGGATGGAGGAAAGGAGAAAATTTTTAACCCAAAGTTTTAAAAACACATGTTAAAAATAAAAAAAAAACCTCAAAAAAAAAAAAGAATTCCTAGCCTCCTTCAAAGTTCAGTTCAGATTCTCACACCAAGTGAAGCTTTTCCTGATACTCCCAGAGACAGGTGCCTCTCTTCTCCAAATTACCTTGTATTTGTTTTGCATTTACTTTGTATATGTTATCTCCTCCTATAGAATGTAAACTCCTTGGGGGCAGGAACTTTTCTTCACTAGCACCTAGTACAATGCTTAGCCCATAGCATTTATATAATGCCTTATGCTTTGCAAAGGGCTGTACATATGTCCTCATCAGTAACTTAGTAAATTCTTGTAGATTGGTGAGTATCAGAAAAATAGTTGTGAAAAAAATTCTCAGTGAAAGTCTTCTTCCCCTCCTCCTGCTCCCTCTGAAATTTTCCTCTTAGAGCTTTCATATAATAGTATCTGAATCTAGATCAAACTTGACCTCCTGCCTTTAAATTTTGCTATCTATTCATCTAGATGCCAACCAAAGGGCTGATATGCCATAGATATGGCATAAGAAATATCTCCACTAGGACCTGATGCCTTCTGAGCTTCCAAAAAGGTTCTTAAAATAGATTCCAATGACCTGTTTCCAGACTCAACATGGGCCTACATTGCTTTTCTGCTACCTTATTCTATAGTTCCCATTGGTAATTCAGAAATAAAAGTCACTTGAATCATCACATTTTCCCTTCTAGGAGGACTTTTTAAGACCAAGATCAAATTCCCATTTAAATTTTTAAAAATTCTCCCAAATTTATCACATCAGTGAGAAAGAGGGTTATATGGTCAATCTAAGCTGTGGCAGTGAGTTCATACTAGTAAACAATGGTGTACTGAAAGTAATAGAGAGGTCACAAGATATAGTGACTGTTCACACTAGTCAGAGACAGAAAAATGAAATCACCCAGGGCAGAGACAGTCAAGAAACATAAGAAAGTGAGAGTAAGGTCACATTTGGCAATGATTACAGTTACAAAGGCAAAGGGAGTGAGGTCACAGTGGGAATTGATTGAGGTTACACTAGGAGGTGACAGTGAAATCATGTTAGGCAGTAAGAGTGAGGTTACACAAGGCAATGAGAGTAAAGTCGGCTGAGTCTGTTACAGTGAATTCACAGAGTAGCAACAATGAGCTCAAAGTAGGTAGTGATGGGGAAGTAAGTGATGGGGAATAAAGACACATTGGACCAATAGCTAGAAGGGACCTTAGAGGTTGTCTAATTCAACATCTTCAATTTACAGATGATGGTCTAGAGCAGTGGAATGATTTATCTAAGATTACACAGCTAGTAAGAAGCAGAACTGGCATTCCAACCTAGGTTCTTTAACTCCAAATTCAGTACTTTCTCCATCATTCTGTAGTAACTATGACAGATGGATTCTCTGTTGGCTTCCAATGGCCTCTATGGCCTCCAGGATACAATGACCACTGGCTCCAGGATCAGTGCTTCTATAACAAGGTGTTTTCTTCTGTAGGTCCCTGATAGAGTCTAGAAAGTCTCATTAGGCAGCCTGACTCTTGTTGTTTGCCCAGTTGAATTAAATATCCACCAATTCAGATCTTAATCATCAAGCTCAACTCTTGATCAGGTCCTAAACGTATAGAAAAAATGCCTGAGACGGGAAGGGATCATTAGGACTTTCATTATAGAATCTCTAAGTTAGAAGAGACTTTAAGTAATCATCACATAAAACCACCATTTTGTGGTGGATGGAGCATCAACATCTCCCCAAAGTGGGCACTAGTTTCTGCATGAGTTACCACTACTGGGGAGGAGGGTAGGGAGGAGAAGGGAGGAAAAGCAGGAAGACTGAATAAGAACAGTTGGGGCTGGTTGGGAAATGCTGATGTTATAGCCTGCAACTTTGTTAAAGTTGTTTATTATTTCAAGTAGTTTTTTACTTGATTCTCTAGGATTCTCATCATATCATCTGCAAAGAGTGATAGCTTTGTTTCTTCTTTGCCTATTTTAATACCTTCAATTTCTTTTTCTTCTTTTATTGCTAAAGCTAACATTTCCAGTATGATATTGAACAATAGTGGTGATAATGGACATCCTTGTTTCACCTCTTATCTTATTGGAAATGCTTCTAGCTTGTACCCATTACATGTGATGCTTGCTGAAGGTTTTAGTTAGGTGCTACTTATTATTTTAAGGAAGACTCCATTTATTCCTATGTTCTCTATTGTTTTTAATAGGAATAGGTGTTGTATTTTGTCAAAAGCTTTATCTGCATCTATTGAGATGATCATGTGGTTTCTGTTAGTTTTGGTGTTGATATGATCAATTATGCTGATAGTTTTCCTAATATTGAACCAGCCCTGCATTCCTGGTATAAATCCTACCTGGTCATGGTATATTATTCTTGCAATAAGTTGCTGTAATCTATTTGCTAATATTTTATTTAAAATTTTTGCATCTATATTCATTAGGGAAATTGGTCTATAATTTTCTTTCTCTGTTTTTACTCTTCTTGGTTTAGGTATCAGCATCATATTTGTATCATAAAAAGAATTTGGTAAGACTCCTTCTTCACCTGTTTTCCCAATTAGTCTATATAGTTTTGGAATTAATTGTTCTTTAAATGTTTGATAGAATTTGCTTGTAAATCCATCTGGCTCTGGAGATTTTTTTTTTCTATGAAGTTCGTCAATGGCTTGTTCAATTTATTTTTCTGAGATGGGGTTAGTTAAATATTTTACTTCCTCTTCTGTTAATCTGGGCAATTTATATTTTTGTAAATATTCATCCATTTCACTAAGATTGTCAAATTTATTGGCATACAATTGGGCAAAATTGTTCCTAATTATTGTTTTAATTTCCTCTTCCTTGATGGTGGATTCACCCTTTTCATTTTTGATACCGGTAATTTGGTTTTCTTCTTTCTTTTTTTTTTAATTAAATTAACCAAAGGTTTATCTATTTTTTTTTCATAAAACCAGCTCTTAGTTTTATTTATTAGTTCAATAGTTTTCTTAATTTCACTTTTCTTAATTTTTCCTTTGGTTTTCAGCATTTCTAATTTGGTGTTTAATTGATGATTTTTAATTTCTTCTTTTTCTAGTTTTTTTAGTTGTATGCCCAATTCACTGATCTCCTCTTTCTCTATTTTATTCATGTAAGCATTTAGAGATATAAAACTTTCCCTAAGAACTGCTTTGGCTGCATCCCATAAGTTTTGGTATGTTGTCTCATTATTGTCATTCTCTTGAATGAAGTTATTGATTGTTTCTATGATTTGTTGTTTGACCCATTCATTTTTTAGGATTAGATTATTTAGTTTCCAATTAGTTTTTAGTCTATCTTTCCTTGGCCCTTCATTACATATAATTTTTATTGCATCATGATCTGAAAAAGATGCATTTAATATTTCTGCCTTTCTGCATTGGATTGTGAAGTTTTTATGCCCTAGTACATGGTCAATTTTTGTGTATGTGCCATGTACCGCCGAGAAAAAAGTATATTCTTTTCTATCCTCATTCAATTTTCTCCAGAGGTCTACCATACCTAACTTTTTTAATATTCTATTCACCTCCTTAACTTCTTTCTTGTTTCTTGTTTATTTTGTGGTTAGATTTATCTAGTTCAGAGAGGGGGAGTTTGGGGTCCCCCACTAATATAGTTTTGCTGTTTCTTCCTGTAACTCCCTGAACTTCTCCTCTAAGAATCTGGGTGCTATACCATTTGGTGCATATATGTTTAATAATGATATTACTTCATTGTCTATGGTGCCTTTTAGCAGGATGTAGTTTCCTTCTTTATCTCTTATTAATAAGACCTATTTTTGCTTTTGCTTTGTCTGAGATCAGGATTGCTACCCCCGCTTTTTCAACTTCAACTGAAGCATAATATATTCTATGACAGCCTTTTACCTTTACCCTGTGCATATCCTTCTGTTTCAAATGCATTTCTTGTAAACAACATATTGTAGGATTATGATTTTTAATCCATTCTGCTATCCACTTCTGTTTTATGGGAGAGTTCTTCCCATTTACATTCACAGTTATGATTACTATCTGTGTCTTACTCTCCATCCTATTTCCCCCCTTTTCTTTCTCATTTCTCCCTTTACTGCCTCACTAGTGTTTTGCTTTTAACCACCACCTCCTTCAGTCCCACCTCCCTTTTATTAGCCCTTTCCCTTTTCTTCCCCTTTACCCTTACTACTTCTTCCCTCCCTTCTATCCTTCCTCCTTTTTCTTTCCCGTTTTCCCTCCTACGGCCTATAGGGCAAGTTAGATTTCTATACCTAACTGATTATGTTATTCCCTCCTTGAGCCAAATTTAATGAGAGTAATGTTCAAACAATGCTCATCTCCCTCCCTTCTTTACTTCTGCTCTAATAGGTTTTTGTGCCTTTTCCTGTAACATAATTTACCCTTGTCTGTCTCCTCCTTACCTTTTCTCTCAGTACATTTTCTTAGTTAGATCAGATTAATCCACTTACTTAGATCCATTTAACCCACTTGATTAGATTTTTTTATCATTACATCAAAGTCAACTTATACCCACCATCTCTATATACCCCTTGAAAATCTTGAATAACTGAAATTGTCTATTTTATATTCTCCTCTATCCCCTTTTTAATTAGAGAGTTTGCTTTTCTTAAGATGTATTTCTTTGAGGGGCAACTAGGATAGAGCACCAGCCCTGGAGTCAGGAGGACCTGAGTTCAAATCCAGGCTCAGACATATAACACTTACTAGCTGTGTGACTCTGGGCAAGTCACTTAAACCCAACTGCCTGGCCAAAAAAAAAAAAAGAAGTATTTCTTTCAGGGAAATTTGGGACTAAAGAACTAGAGTTGGTTTCTGTGTTCACAAGGCTCTTTGGCTGTATAATAGTGGGGATACACTGACAAACCAGCAGCCTTTACTTTTAATTATTCTGGAATCCATGATGACCACCTGATCCCTCCCCACCCCTTCCCCCCATATACCCTTCTTAGTAGTCTCAGAACTCCTCCAAGTGGTCTGGATGCATGGGATTAACCCTTGAACCTGGGTTAACTGAAAGAAAAGTCAATGCTAGAGAAAGCTACGGATCAAAGGCCCTCAGTCTATTTTCTGCTGGTCGTCTGTTTCTTCAGCCTCTAGCAGGTTGCCTTCTTGATTTTGGCTCGAAGGCCTGATTTTATTCCTTTGTGTCTGTTTTTTCTTTTCTAGTTTGCTTCTCTCGAGTTGGCTTCAGAATCACAGAACCTCTGAGTTGGCTGGAACCTCAGAGGCCATGTAGTGCAACCTATACCTCAATAACACTTTTATAGCGTCCCAATCACCTTCAGTGAAGGACAGCTCACTACCTCCCCAGGAAGCCCATTCCACTTTAATAGTTGTAGCTTCAGTTCTCTTTCCTCAGTGAAACAGACTGGGGCTCTTGACCTCAGATTGTGTCACAACTCAGGGTATGTCCTCTATTGTTGGAATTTTCTTTCCTCATCTCTTCCTCCTGGCTTCTCTGGCTTCCTACAAGATAGCTCAGATCCTGCCTTCTGAAATAGGTATCTCCTTGTCTCTTCTGCCCTTTCCCCCATACCCCAAAACGCCGTACTGATAGTATCTTCCTCTTGAAATTGCTTTTCATTTACATTGTATATATCCTTATATGTAAATAGTTATTTACTTGTTGATTTCATCATGAGAATATGAACCCCTTGAGGTCAGGGACCTGTTTTTACCCTTCTTTATAATCCCCAGTGCTTATCACAGTGCCTGAAAGTGCTTCAGTGCTTGTTCACTGATTGACAGATTGAACAGGGTGGGAAGGAGCATCTACCCTGGGTTGCCTTCCTTTGAATTTGATTCTGGTTTTTATTATGTTTAGGAATTAAAATTCAAACTAAAACTTTGTTACAAAACTTAAAGATAGTGGTAACTGCTGTCCCCATTGGCCTCTCTCCTCCCTCAGTCTTCTTGGGGTCCTGCCTACTATGTTTTCCTTGGCCCTAGGTATGACAACTATCCCACATTAAGGGCCAAGAGTGATTCAGCTAGAGAAGAGGTCTTGGAGATCAGCTGGGTACTAGCTTAAGTAAGACATAAAATGAAACTCTTTTTCACCACCAAGGTCAGGTCACTTGAGGATCTTTTCTTAAGGGTTTTGCTCTGTTCCCTAGTGGGAGTGAAAGAGATAGCCTCCTTGTTCTAGAAGGCTCATTGATCAAAACTACCTCCTGGTAGAATGGGGAAAGCTCTGCTTAGCCAGGGAGAAAAGAGAAAGCAGAGCAAATTTTTATCTTAGGGACCTTCTTGTTTCTTTTTTTTTTTTTTGCCACTGGGAATGACTGACTTGGGGGTCATTTTAAGAGCTGGTCCCCACAATAAAAGATAGAGAGGCAATAATAATCCAAATATTGCTTGAAATTTGCAAAGCATTTTACACATGTTATCTATTACATATATTAACTAAGGTTAATTTTGACAATAGTCCTGTGAGGTAGGTGCTATTATTATCCCCATTTTATATATGAAGAAATTCATGCAGATAGTAATCGAATGCCTTGTCCAAGGTCACACAGCTAGTAAATGTCTTACACTTGATTTGAATTCAGGTCTTCTCAACTTTAAATCTGCCACTCTATCAACCACTCCACATAGCAAGCGAGAGGTAAGAGAGTGAAAGAATAGCATCCTATGAGATTCCGAGGGCTGTTTTACTTTCCACAAACTGTTTCCAGATAGCCTACCTTTCTTTTTCCTCCTAGGCTGCTTGGCCTCTCTCTTTCTTCTCTTTTTCCCTCTGCCTCTTTCTTTCTTCCTCTCTTACGCCTATAGTGAGAGCATCTAGGACTTGAGACTTAGAATGGCTGTCCTATATCTAACTCTGATCAGTTCTCCTCTTCTGGGTGTTAGGTAAGGAAAAAAGACTGAAAACTGGAGAGTTGTGTTGTTTCTCAGGGATCTGGACCTACCCAGAAATTGAAGGGCAGTGGTGGTGATAAAACACCAAATGTGGGGCAGTGGTGGAAATAAAATACCGAATAAGAGCTGGAGGCTTCCCATCTTTTCCCAACCCTCATCCCCCAATATAGTTGCAGCTTCTTGCAGTAAGACTTCCTGTACCATCCACATAATCATATAATTTCCATTCTCCTATATGACTTTAGACCCAGAGATGAGAAGTAATTTTCCCAATGTTTCTTCATCTGAAAAATGAATAGGTTGGACTTGAAGCTCTCTAAAACCCTTTTAGCACTCATCTTATGATCCAGCCCTTCCATTTCTCCCCTCACAAGTCTTAGACTCTCAGCTTCTCACTGATTCGATAGGACTCATCTGAGCCCTTTAGGGATCCCTTTAATGGAACTCTGGGATGATGGTTGTCTCTGAGAGGGAATCTAGTGTGGTCATGCCATATGAAGATGACTTGAATGAGGTGGGGTTGATTATCCTGGAGAAGAGAAGGCTGTGGGAGAAACATGAGAACTATCTTCAAACATTTGAAGGGCTATCAGCTAGAAAAGGGATTAGATTTGTTCTTTTTGGCTCCAGAGGGCGGATGTAGGAGCAATGAGTAGAAGCAAAGTTTGAGGTAGGAAAAAACAAAGAAACAAAGAAACAAACAAACAGATCCAAGCCTTCCTAACAATTAGGGCTGCCTTAGGAAGTGCTGGGTATATTTCAATGATGATTCTTTTTCAAGTATAGGTTGGACTAGATTACCTTTTCCCATTCCTTCCAACTCTAAAATTGTTTGATTACATGGCAGAGGCTCAGGGAACTTATGCTTACCTACTCAATCAATCAACATGTATTTTTTTAAGTGCCTATTATATGCCAAGCATTGTGCTAGACACTAGGGACACAGGTACAAAGAATCGATCTCTGTTGGAAATGAACTTTTAACATCTGTGGGATGCACCAAATATCATGAGTAGCCCTCTTAATTTCCAGTTCTTTAGCACTGTTGAAAGAGTCACTACAAATATTTTTGTACATATGGGTCCTTTACCTCTTAATTTTTTTTTAGGGGGATATAGGTCTAGTAGTGGAGGATCAGATTGATAAAGTTGACAAAATAAGAAAATGACAAATGCTGAAGGAGCTGTGGGAAAACAGGTATATTAATACATTGTTGGTGAAATTGTGAACTGGTCCAGTCATTCTGGAAAGCAATTTGGAACTATGTCCCCAAACCTATCAAACTATGCATGTCTGTTAACTCAGTGATACTGCTCTTGGTTCTATACCTTTAAGAGATCAAAAAAGAAGAAAACGACCCATATAAGAGCTATTTTTGTGGTGTCAAAGAATTGAAAACTGGGGACTCCCTATCAATTGGGGAATGGCTGGGCAAGTTATAGTATATGAATGTGATAGAATACTCTTGTGCTTTAAGAAATGATGAAGGAGATGGTCTCGGAGAAACTTGGTAAGACTTGCATGAACTGATGCAAAGTGAAGTAAACAGAACCAGAACAGTGGAAGCTAAAGGTCTAAGTTGTGATGGGGTCCAAGTTTGTCTTGACACTTGAACTTCTTCTATAATCCCACCTTTAGTAGCCTTAGACACAACTACTCCTCTCTTCTTCTATCAATGACATTTTCAGAAATATCTTAATACCAGTCATTTCTAATGATAAAAGTAATAATACCTAGCATTTAATAGCACTTCAGAGTTTGTTCCAGTGGTGGGGCCTTTCTTAGTTTCCCTGAAAGTACAGTCCACAAACAGATGTGTGACCTGCCTATGTGTTGCCTGGTCCTCCTGTCTGAGATAGAAAAAGGTACAAGCTTCATGGAGCTTATATTTTCTTTGGGAGACAAGATTTGGACACGGGACATGGTTATATAAGATTATAAACATGTACATTACTGTGTTCAGAGATAGTAATGGGCAAGCATGAATAAGCTTTCACATGCTGGTCCTTTATTGCTTTAAAATGCTTCAAGGCAAAACCCCAGGAGAGAACTTCCTGGTGTACTGTTTCAGCCATAGGAACTCCAGAAGTAGCAAATTCCACCAGGATGACCAGGGAATGAGAGCAGGTACTGGGCACTTCAACTTTCAGGCACATGTCAGTAAGTGCTTCATAGCTAACAGTCTTTGAAGTCCAAAAGAATCCGTCTTGGACAGGGTGACCCTCGTATTCTAGAAGTGAGTTGGCTTTGAATCTTCAGGAATCACTACAACCTTCCCTTTGGGGTTCTCGTGTGTGCTCAGAAGGTGCGGGCCACATGCCTTTGAAGGAGAAGCTTATTATCAAAAGATCACAGCTGTAGAGTTGGAAGGGAAATTAGAAGTCATGTAGTCCAACCTCTTCATTTTACAGATGAGGAAACCACGGCCCAGAGAGATGAAATGATTTACCCAAAGTCCTATGGGTGATGATGGAGGTAGGATTTGAACCCAGGTCCTCAGACTTCAAGCCCAATGTTCTTTTCATCATGCTATACCTAACCATGATCTGACTACTGCTAGGTCATTTCTGGAGAAGCTCTTGGCCCATTGGCCTATCTGTTCTTTGGAACTTGCCTGACAAAGGTTTTGTGACCTCAAGTCATAGGTACAGGAACCTACTCTAGTTCAGTTCCATAGTTCCTAGCAAAGATGAATCTTTGTGCTTGACTGGATGAAGAGGCAGCATGGTGGATAGGCTCTTGAATTTGATGCTGTAAGATGAGTTCAAAACTAAGCTCTGCACTTACTTTTTTGGTAAGATCTTGGGCAAGTCCTTTAAGCTCTATTTTGCTGGTCTGAAAAAATGTAGGGATTCATTTCTAAAATTCCTTTTGGACTTTTGGATTGTATTTGTGATTTCCCTGCTTTTACACAACTCCCAGGAAATCAGCTCCCTCTAACAATGCCAATTAACAATTGCTCTGCAATTTATCATGTTAGAAAGTTGTCTGGAGGTATTGAGAGGTTAAGTGATTTGCCCAGGGTCACATAGCCACTACATGAAGCCTAGGTGAGATGATGGATAAAATGCTAGCTATATGATCTTGGGAAAGTTGCTTTAATCTCTTTCATCCTCAGTTTCTTTATCTGTGAAGACAATAATAGTATCTACCTTACAGGGTAGTTGTGGGGATCAAATGAGATAATGTATGTAAAATGTTTTGCTAACCTAAAAGGGCTATGTAGATGATAGCTGTTATGTGTCAGAAATGGTACCTGAGCCCAGGCTTTCCTAGGGAGCAGCTCTCTATCCACTGCTCCATGGATGACTCTCAAGGTTCTTACCCAATACTCTAATGAATCTGTGATCTAATTTATTAAGGAGTTTCCTTCATCAGTGCAAGTCCCAACCCATTCATATCTGCCCATTCTGTGTGACTCTTGTCTAAGTTCTCCCCAAAGTTGCACATAGAGGGTTCACTTAACCAGCTGGGAGTCTTTCTTCCTTTCTCCTGACATCATGAGGGTACCAGTGGAACATTATGACTGCCCCTCTATTATCACTTGCTCTTGTTATGTGACCTGCCCATCTCGCCTTCCTGTCATCTAATTCATTGATCATATCCTTTACTGCTGTTCTTTGAAGTTCCTCATTGTAGCCTGTTCACACCCACGATGTGCCTCTTCATTTCCCTCTGCGTGATACTCATCTTTAGCAGTAATGTTTCATGACTTATAGCTGGATAGCATCACCAAAAAAAAAAAAAAAATGGTAGTATTGAAAAGATGGGCCTTTGCTTTCATGGGAAAGCAAAAGAGCTTTGGAATTTTCCAAAAGCTATTAAGTCTTTTTCCCTTTTTGTCTTTTTTTTAAACTCTTGAACCAGCTCATTGTCTCTCTGTATTGTCTGTTCCAGACAGTATAAACACTGTTGAAGACAATGGAAAAGTTCTATAGGGTGTCCATTGAAATGCATGTTAAAATACAGGCAATAGGCTTTCTTCATCTACATTGCCTTGCCTGTATGGAAGGACAGGCCAAATGACTCTGAATGATTACAGAATTCTTCCAGGAGGCTTTCCAGTGTATGAGGGCTTGAGGCAATCAGCACAATGTCATTTTCAAGGAACATCTGGAGGATCTCACCACCCACAAGGAATTGCTCCTTGATCTTGACTTTGTGCTGAATCTCCTTCATCACAATAGTACTTATCTTGGATAAGCACACATCTTTTTGTTTTATGCTTTGACTAATGATTATTATCAGAGGATCATTCAATAGGTTTATTCCTATTGTTATATTTTCCAAGGAATTCTGAATGATCTTGAGATATAGATGGGAGACATCTTGTCTGTAAAAGAGCCTATAAGGGGTATTTTGTTCCACTGAATAAAAATTTTTTTTTTCATAACTGACACACAATAAACTCAGGGGGATCTTATATACTCCATAGCATTCAGTTAATTGCGAAATAGTAAAGATGTTTTTGAGTATAACTTATTTAAGCACTATAAATATCAGAATCCCATGATTATAAACTGTGAGGTCTTGTTCAACTATGAAATCCCATCATCCATAGGTAATGTTGCATTGAAATGCTAATTCTGAATTCTGAAGACTTGCATTCAAATCTTGCCTTTTTTTTTTCTAGCTGTGTAAACTTGGCCGAATCTCTCCAACTTTCCAAGCCCCCATTTCTTCTTCTGGAAAATGAGATAATAATACTTGAACTGCCTTTCATCACAGGGTTGGTGTGTAGAAAGTTTATTGTGACCCTTAGACACTAGTCAATGTGAGCGATTTTTATGTCTTGTAAATCCTCAGCTAAGTTTAGATGGAAGTTGTTGAGGCAAACCTTGAATCATTGCTTTGTTTAGTAATTCAATGATAATCCTTCCAACAGAATTTCTGCTGATCAGATGAGGGGGCAGGGATTACAGTAATAGTAAAAGTTCTGCTTCAGGTGTATGTAACTGTCAGCGGCCAACAGAGGGCAGCAATGTCACAAATATGATGCATTATTATAGTGGCCTGTTTGAAGGAAACACGGCAGCAGTGAAAACTTTCAGCTGGAAAGCAGAAGAGGCAAAACAGGAGGAGCCCAATTCCAGGGGCAAGGCAGCAACATTATTCCAAGAGGAGTGGGTAAGTAGGATAACCATCGGTGTTGAGGTAGGAAGAAGAGGGTGGAAATAAGTGAAGCAGAATGATCTAGGCTCTACATTCTGGATGAAAAACCAGCATCGATTCCGGAAGTAAAGTTCAGTGGGTCAAAGTGAGCCATCTGTTTTTTGATCTGCCGGGTCATATGGTTGCCCTTTTCCTCTGGGTATTTTTGAAGGTTGGTGCATCAGAAATCTCCTTTGGAGAACAAGATCTGACATGTTGAGCAATGAGAACTCAGTAGATGTTTTTGGTCATTGTCCTCCACTAATCTGCCGCCTCACTGCCTTGAGATTAGGAACTCTGCTGTTTTCCATCTTTGTATGCATGGAGCTTAGCACATGGCTTTTGTATGTAGTTGATGTTTAATAAATGCTTGCTTATTTGAATGGTATGGAGATCAATTGAAATCTGTAAGAGAATCAAACTATTTCTGATGCAGGCTGATCAGTCAAATCTCTTATCTGTCTTATTCAATAAATCAACGGTCAATCAACAAATAATTATTAAACACCTTCTAGATGGCACAGTGGATAGAACACTGGACCTGGAGTCAGGAAGACTCATCTTCCTGAGTTCAAATCCTGCCTCAGATACTTACTAGCTGTGTGACCCTGGGCCAATTACTTAACCCTGTTTGCCTCAGTTTCCTCATCTGTAAAATGAGCTGGAGAAGGAAATGACAAACTAATCCAGTATCTTTGTCAAGAAAACCCTAAAAAGGACAACTGAACTGAAGGTGCCAGGGCATTGTGCTAGGCTCTTGGAGAAAAAAAAAGCAAACTGGCTCCTGTTCTTGAGGTACTTACATTCAATAGGGGAGACAATTGTACAAATATAAGCAGATACAAAATAGATATCAAACAGACAGAAGACTATTTTTGAGGTGAATACATTAGCAGTTGGAAGGATTAGAGAAGTCTGATCATGGTTGATATTCATGATTGGTGTATCTAGAGATGGTCAGCTTCTTCTGTCTTCCTGAGTATAAAACAGTACTGGCCCGACTGCCCTGGGCCAGTCAGAATCAGGCTCCAACTGTAGACAGAGCTGGTTTCCTGAGATTATCATCAGTGCTGACCTATTGCTTGGAATGAGAAATGACAGTGAGACTCAGATGGTGACAAGGCTAACTGGTAACATGTATCTGTCCTTATATCTTTGTGGGTATACACCAGAGGCTGAGTTGTGTATCATCAACAGATCTAATAGTTCAATCAGCCAAATGTGTGGCTTGGTGTCTGGAGGAGGTCAATAGTTTCAGGGATCCTCAATCATTTCTGAATCACCTCATTCTCATAAAAACTCTCAGTATATCCATTATAGACCTGTCTTTGTTCATTGTAGCAATTTCTCTGAAGGGCTTCTGCAAAGCACTTAATAAGACTTCTTTTGACTTTGATACTTGCAGGTAATTTCTCCACAAGTGTTCGATGATTTGTCCATTTCTGCTTGAACTTGACTGTCTTCCATTCAGGTAACATTAGTGGTGATGGCCCATACACAGCTATTCAGAAGATGAAGAGCCTTCACAGCCAGGACTCAAAATGATGTCAGTGTTATTGAATGAGTTGACTTGGAAGATTTCCCTCTTGTATAAGCTAAAGGTTCCTCAGACACTGGGTTGATTTGGCTCATAAGAGAACTTAGACCATGTTTTCTCTTTTTTCCTTTAAATCTCGATTCTCTTAGACTATCAACCTATGCTTCTGGATCTCAAATATGTCTACTACTTCTAACCACTGGTTGTTTCCTACCTTGTAATAACTGATCCCATTGCCTCAAATGACCTACCCTTTTTTTCTGACCCTTCAAACCCAAACCATCACTGCTGTCACTGATAGCCACGCCCTGAGGGGGCCATCCTGCCGGTTTCACTGTATATGCCATGGAATGCTATTGGCCATGGCCCCATCTCTTCACCATATATGAATAGGGGGAGTAATGTACAAATCATGTTGGCCATCCTATCCACTTTGGCATAACTAGTGAGACAAAAATGTTGAACAAAAAGTGTCCATCATTTTTGAATCAGTTATGACAACGTGGAAGCTATTGTCATATGAAGCATAGCCTGGAGAAGAGAAGACAAGACAAGGGAGAAAAATCACTGTCTTTACATATTTAAAGGGTTGTTACATGGAAGAGAGGGTAGACTTGTTTTACATGGACTGAAAGGACAGGATTCGAAACAGTAGGTGAAAGCTTTAGGGAGTCACATTTGAACTTAGCATAAGAAAAGACTTTCTGTTAATTATCAATCTGCCCAGCAATGGAAGAAATGACATAGTGAGCTCTTCAGCTTTGGAGATATTCAAGTAAAGGCTAAATGATGGTTTGATAGGGAGATGATTGAGGGAATTTTTTCGTTGAATAGTTTGGGCTAGATGATTCAGTCCAACAAACTCTAAGGTCCCTTTCAACTCAATAATTCTATAATTCAATGTATGAATTTCAAAAATCCATGAGTAGGTTGAGGATTTTTGGGGGGCAGCAGAGGGCTTTTAAGGAAACCCCTGAAATCATATAATGCACCAAATTAGATACCAAACAAAAGTCTTATTAATTCTTGGGAAAATCCATTTGATAGACCACAGAAAGAGTTGTGAGTTTCTGGTGTTTAAGTGCTGCCCACTGCATTATTTGGCTTCACTCCATTGCCTATAGGGGCTCTTAGCACAAGAGCTCTCAACCTCACTGTTACAAAGTTCTCTGTTTTCTCCAGGGCCTGTTGCCTGTCTCTCTGCTGACATTCTTGGCTGTGAAGATCATTTCCTTTTTCTTTGCATTTTTCTTCCCTGTGCATGAAGTGCTATTGGGTAATAGGAAAAACTTTCATGGAAACCTTGTCCTACAGAGAGCATGAACATGAGAATGAGGCACAGATGATGGCACATTAAGCTCAGGGGTGGTAAAGAAAACCATAGCCTGACACTTACTCTCTTTCTGATCTTGAATGTTTTCATTTTGGGTATTTCCCCCTTGTTCTAAGTTGCTCTGTATGCAACCATCTTGTTTGCTACCACAAAGCCTCACAGTTCTAAGAGTGGCAAAGGGATCCCCAGTGTAGGGAAATGTAGGGAAAAGCACATCGGACTTTGGACTCAAAGACCTGAACTCAGTTCCCAATTCTGCCAGTTATTAGCTATGACTATGACAGGTATGGGATACTGGGTAAGTTGCTTGCCTGGTGTGGGTACAGTAGAAAGAACATTGGTTCTGAAGTCTGAGGACCTAGATTAAAATCCTGTTTCTGATTTTTACTATTTCTGTGACCTTGAACAAATGATTTCAGTTTCTCTGGGCTTCAGTTTCCCCAACTGTATAATAAGGAGTTTGGACTAGATGGTTTCTGAAGTCCTTTTCTTACACTAAATCTATGATTCAATTATTCTCCATAATACAAGGTGGTTGGACTGGAAGACCTTAAAGAGCCATTCTTGCTCTAATAGCTTGTGGTCCTATGATTCTGTGGCCTTTGGTCTTTATAGGATACTCTGTAGAAGCTATGGGAGCTTGATCCACTAAGTGTTGGGAAGGATCAATCTTGCTATTCCTGTTGCTTCAACCATTGTACCCTTTAGTTTCTAGTCATACTCAGGGAGGGCCTTTCTAATCAAAGCCCAAATCCTAATATTTTCAGTGTGGCAGGAGTCACCCTCTTGATGAACATAATCTTTGAAAAATGATGCTTTGGTATTATTTTGGGAGTGCCCTCAATCTGTAATTCTTCCTACAGTTGATGACCAGTCCATTAGACTTGCCCTGTAACTAGCTGAACAATCCTAGTCACTTTAACTTTTCACTTTAATAATAATGCCTTTAATTAGTATCTTTGGAACACATCCATGGAACATGGATGTCTTGAACTAGAAAGGCCTGTAGGGATCATTTAGACAATCACCTCTAATTTTGTGGTTTGGAGAACTGAGTCCCAGAAAGGTGAAGAGACTTGTTAAGGTCATTTGAATGTTTTATTATGGGTCTGTCAGCTGGGTTCTAGCATAAGCTTACATGCATTAAATGCTCCTAGAAACTAGCACAAATGTACTAGATTGGAACCTCCTGGAAGGCAGAGACTGAACACTTTCTAGATCACACCAGAGAAGGCATCAGGTAGATAAGACACAATAGCAATGCACAACATTACAACTATGGGGAAAGAATGAGCTCAGAATTTCATTCATTCAATGAGAATTTATTTAACATTTATTAAGCACCTACTGTATTCAGGGCCATAGTATTTCCCTTTAGAACTCAGAGGCTGTGTGAGGAACTATCTAAATTCCCTAGTTATTACTCAGGAGGGAGGTCTAAGTTGACCCCTTTCCTAATTAGGGCTGGAGGAAGTTCTAGAGCAGAGTCTTACTTCCCTAGTAAGCCATGAATGTTATTCAACCCCCTTCACCTGAAGAGCCCGAGGGATTCCCTGGCACACAGCTAGGAGGGCTCTGAGAGCATTCCAGGGCTAAGAACATCCCCAGCAAGGCTTATTTTAGGCCATAGCCTTCATTAGTAAAACTCAGAGAGTATACCAAGGACACCACTTTTTCACTCTTGGTCAGAATGGTTTCCAGGGTTGTAGACTGCCCCATTAAGGCTTAGTCATCTAGGGCCACCACTTTCCTGATTAAGCACCAGAGGAAGTTCTAGGACCAAAGACTTCCTCAAACTTTCAGAGTTCAAAGGCCAAAAAACCATATAGGCTTGGAGGCTGATCCAAGGCACTAGGTTTTCCTTGGGAGAAACTGCTACAGACATTTTGATTGTATTTTTGGAGAGATAAATGCTGGTCTACATGGAATCACTCCTCTAGCTGTTTAGCTAAGCTGACTGGGGTAATTCCATCAAAACTCCAGCCATTTTTACCTGGGTTCTCAGCTGAGCTAACAATCAACTGATCATAGGATCATGGAAGAAGATAGAGAAGTTAGAAGGGACCTCACAGACCATCTAGTTTGGTTCTCTCATTTGCCCATGGAGGCTAAATGACTTGTTGAGCGTCACATAGGTAATAAGCTTTGGAAGTGGGACTTGAATCTATGTTTTCTGACTTGAGCCAATGGTCTTTCCACTAGGTTAAGGAAACCATTTGAATTCCAGCCTTCATGAATAATTGCCTTCCTCTATCTTTCCATTTTTCCTCAGACTTCAACTTTTTATTTTGGTCCAAATGTGAAAAAAATGAAATTTGCTGGCAAGAGTGTCACATGAGTGAAATGCTGGTGGCTTACTGCAAGGAATCTACAGAGTGCTGAGTACTGGAGCACCCTTGGCCCTGAAATCAAGAGCCTGGTGATTCAATGTTTCTCCAAATGCAAACTCCACATCCTTCAGACTCTGACCTTCTTCTCCTTCCTAGGCCTTCTATAAACTGTAGACACCATGATGTTATCATACTTCTGCATGAAGTTTTGTGGATGCAAGAGTTTAGCAAATCTTTTCTCATATGAGTCTCACTGAAATTTTGTGAGAATGGAAGGATGAATTTTACAGAGGAGGAGGAAACTGAGGCTGAAAGAAAGAAAGTGATGACCAATGTTACCTTTCCTAAGGTAATATAAGTGACTAGGAAGTCAGGGGTCTGGAATACACTTTCTTGTGTTCTAGTTCTCTGATTCCAAAAGAGTGGAGGGCAATGCTAGGTGGGAGATGGGAGCAGATCATAGAATTTCAGAGTTGGAAGGAACCTCAGCAGTCATCTAGCCAAACTCATAGCTGAATAAGAATCTTCTCTGCAAAATACCTGACAGTCTTTGCTTTGAGTCCTCCAGAAAGGGGGAAATTACCCTTCCACTACCTAAAGTGGCCCATTGGACTTTTGAATAGCTGTAGGTATTAGGAAGTTTTTCCTGACATCAAACTTAAATTTTCCTCTTTATGAATTCTACTGTGTTGCTGATTGCCATTCTACTGAATTGCTTCTAGTTTTACCCTCTGGAGCCAAATTAAATGAGTTTTTTTTTCCCCCTGTTTGTTTTTTTTATGCATCATTCATTCAACTGTGGTAGTTATCATGTCCTTCCTATCCTATGAAGTCTTCTCTTCTCAAAGGCTAAAAATCCCTAGTTCCTTTACGTGATCTTCATATAAAGGGGCAGAGAGGAAAGGACATTGGACTTAGCAGCAGGCAACTTGGGTTTGGCTCTTAACTCAGAAACCTGTTAGCTACATGTTCATAGACAAAATGTTTAACTTGTAGGAACCTCGGTTTCCTAATCTGTAAAATGGTGATAGTAATACTTACACTTTTTATCCCTCAAGGTTGCTGTAAAGCAGTGCTTTGCAAGCCTTAAAACATTATATAAATGACTATGTTTCCCCCACCTCCATCTTCTCTTCTTCAGGCTAAACAACCCCGATTTCACTGGATGATCCTGATATGTCATTATCTTCAGTCCCTTCACTCTTATGCCTGCCTGCCTCTCTGGACACTCTCCAGGTTAGCAGTGCTCTGGTTGTGGTACCCAGAACTGAAAATCTTCTGAGAGGTGGTCTGCCCAGGGCAGATTGTGAAGTCTCTAGTCGTGGACATGCTCCTTCTCTCCTGTTGCTGAAAATGACATCAGTTTTCCTGCTTTCCACATCCCACAGTTGACTCCCATTGAGCTGGTAGTCCAGTAAAATACAGATTTTTTTTTTCAGCAAACCATTTTCTAGTCATACCTCCCCTGTATCTTATATGTATGAAGCTTGTATGTATGAAGCTTTTTTTTCCTCCCTAAGTATAAGACTTTATATTTATCCTTTTAAAATTTCAATTTACTAGATTCAGGACAATTTTCTCAGTTTCATCTTTATATCATCTGAATATTTGATAAGCATTTGTCTTTATCCAAATCTTTGATTAAAAAAAAAATTAAGTCTGGCCTAGAGTCAGAAAGACCTGAGTTCAAATTCATCCTCAGATACTCCCTAATTGTATGACCCTGGAGAAGTCACTTAACCCCAGTTTGCCTCAGTCTCCTCAACTATAAAATTAGCACTTACTTCCCGGAGTTGTTGTGAGGGTCAAATAAGATAATGATTATAAAATACTTAACAGAATGCTTGGGTATTTAATTAACTGCTAAATAAATGATATTGTTGTTGTTGTTGTTAACATACAGCAGAAAGCCAAGCACAGATTCCTGGGACTCTCCACTGGAAACCTTCTTCCAAGGTGACATCCAGTCACCGATGACTACTATTTGGGTCAGACCATTCAACCAGACTCAGGAGACATTTCTTTGAGGGTTTAAGAGAGAATGTTAGAATTATGCTTTCCCTCCCTGTTTGTTTTTGGCTGTTGGAAATGGAAATAACGTGCAAAGAAATACTCAAGGCTGCTATTTACAGATATTTACACGTTAACTGCTTACAGAAGTCTTTGGGTTGAAGAGCAAGACTAAAATCCCATGAAGAAGGTGTCAAGATTGTAATCCATGATTTTTCTTTTTTAAATAAAATTTCCTGTTGTCTTCAATTGCCCTGCTATAAAAAGTTAGGAAAAAATGGGATAAAGGAATGAGTGAACCTGATTTTTCCTGGTGCTTTAGAACCTACTTAATAATTAGATAGATCTCATAGCCTTACCCTGCTACTCCTCCTCTACTTTGACCTTGAAATCACCTCTCTCAATGCAGGTCCTCTCAGCCCCAATCACAGTTTTATGGGGAGCATTGGGAGTGACTGAAGGAGCATAATTTGTGCTACCTAGGAGTAGGGTGGATTTGCAATTCTCTCCAGGCTCAGCAATGGGATTGGTTATGATTTGGTCTCTTTGGGTGGGCAAGGCTGGGCGGAGATAGGGGCTAGTCCCAGAGCAATGAGCTTATGGCTATTCTGAGACAAAGATAAGAAAAAACAAACTTGGGCTGTAGGCTAAGGGCACAGGTAAAGGCAGAGGTGGTAGAAATGAGAAAGGGAGAGAAGATAGAGTGATAAAATTGGTGAGGCAAGAAAGAGAGGCTGCTGGGCCCTGAGGAGGACCATCATAGGAAAGCAAGTGGGGAGGAGGAAGGAGTCAGGGGTAGAAGAGAACTGGTCTCTGTCAGAGTGATGAACAAGCATTTGTTGAAGGAAAGTCTGGGTAAAGGGAAGCTAAATGGAAGGGTAGTGGAGAGCTTTGCATTGAGTCTCCCCCCCACCCTCCCCTTTAGATTTGCTGGGTCACAGAGCAGCTCCTCTTCTGCCATGACCCAGTGGCAGCTTCTCTAATCCAGAAAACTTTTTAAAGGCCCAGAGAGTTCTAAAAGAAACATAGTACGGATGGGAATCTCCAAACAGTGAAACCAGGGCATTTGATATTCATAATTGCCTGCAGCTATCTTCTTATATCTTGGGAATGATCATCTCCCAGGACATACCAACTTCATGAGAGATATCTTCCCCAACTTCCATGAGGACGAGCCCTGACTCTGATGACATCCTGTCAGAGTCAAACAGCCAGTCAGAAAGTCCCTAGAAAAGTAAAGTCAAATACATTATGCGGATGAGCCAGACATGAGAAACGTAGGACCTGCTCTCAGGGAGTCCATGGAGGTAAGAAATACTACCAACAACTGGGATTCAGGTATCAAATACAAAATCCTCTGTTTGATTTTTAAAGCTTTCCACAGCCTGAACTTCCTACTTTCCCAGTCCTCTTATACTTGATTCTCTTGCTTGTACTCTACAATACAGCTGTTTGTCTATTCTTACCTAAACTTACCACTGGAGTAGTTTGTCATTTCTTCCTCCAGCTTATTTTACAGATGAGGAAACTGAGGCAAACAGGGTTAAGCGACTTACCCAGGGTCATACAGTCAGTAAGTGTCTGAGGTCAGGTCTTCCTGACTTCAGGCCTGGTATTGTATCCACTGTGCCACCTAACTGCTTATTTGCTTCAAATATTTCCTTTTAAGGATCAGGGTGTCAGGGAAACAAGGAGATCAGGACTTTCAAAGATGTATCAAAGAATGTATCAACTTTATTGCCCAACATAACTCAACTTACTGACAGGGGAAGGGAGGACTTCATGTTCCTGTCGTGAATCTGACATCCCACAGGCTATCCTGATTCTCTTACCTCTTCTTTCTCTGTTACGTATGCAGGTGTCTTTTATCTAGTTCTTCCCTTCATCATCTTTCCCTCCTGCCCACCACATTCCTCCTCTTCCCCCACTAAATCTCTGCTTTAGACCTCTGCTGCCCAGGACACAATTACTCAACACATATATGAATGAGAGCTTGAGGTTACTATAGTACCTTTTGAAGTTAGCCCAAACTCCCTGGCTCCTAGTTTTCCTTTATCTCTTACCTTATTTTGAGTGTTCTCTTTCCTGAATGGTGTTTCTGGATAAACACTTATCAATCCTTAACATGATGCCTGGCAAACAAGGATTTAAGAAGGTATGGAAGATGAATGTTTATAGCTTCTCTTAAGCTCCAAGGTCCTTGAACTGGAGTTGGTACTTTCTTATTTATTTATTTATTTATTAGGCAATTGGGGTTAAGTGATTTGCCCAGGGTCACACAGCTAATAAGTGTCAAGTGTTTGGTCTGAGGCTGGATTTGAACTCAGGTCCTCCTGACTTCAGGGCTGGTGCTCTATCCACTGCACCACCTAGCTGCCCCTTGGAGGTGGTACTTTCTCAGGAAAACATCAACCATTAGGTTAACTCTTGGGGAACCACAACAACGACCTAGGCCAGCTCTTCTTAAACTGTAGGTTGTGACCCTATGAGGTAGCTGAAGGGGTCATGAGTGGAAAAAGTTTAAGAAGCCCTGACCTAGACAATTGGATTTGGTTTTGGGAAGGTCATTCTGGAAGTGGTGTGTTAGATGGATCAAAGGGAGAGGGAGATAGATGCATGAAGAGATGGAAGTGTCAAAGCAAGTGTGTTTTTTTTTAGGGGTATAAGGGAGAGCTGAGCTGAGCATTTTTGTAGGTAAGAAAGTCTGTAGGAGATCTAGGAATCCATATAAAGAAGGATTAAAATTTTAAGAGGGAAGGATCAGTGAATTAGGTTTCAATAGAAAGGGTAATGGGAGGAAGAAGGGGAGTAAGGATAGTGTTTCTTTCCTCCACAAATGAGAATAAAACAGAAGGAAGGCCAAAAGAAATTAGAGACAATAACTTTGAAACTTATATGTTGAATTTTTTATACTTAATATGTAAAAAGAAAAGTAATTTCTGCATGATAGAGATTTAGAGTTTTATGTGTAATCATTTTCTGTTATACAAAGTATTAGAAATACTAATTTTATTTGCTGTCTATTCAGTTCAGAATAAAAAAGATGAAATGCAAAAATGTTGGTTTAACAAACTGTTGTGGTAGAATAGTGTGGCCCTGAAATTAAGGGTGGGCTTTGAAGGAGCCATGGTCCTTTCCTCCTTACCTTCCACCCTTGATCAGATTCTTTCCTAGGGGCTGGGAACTCATGTGGTGATGATATGTGTAAGAGGCAGAGATATGGAAGGATTGTGGACTTCCTGGGGTACAGATTGTAGCCAGCGCTGTTAACAAATGCTTATTCATTGAACTCCCATTTCCAGCCACTCACCAGCTCACAAATACTCAGAAATACTGGTTAGGGCTACTGGGACAGCTGTTTTCCCCAGGTAAGGGCAGTTGAGAAGAATATTGTTGATAGTTGATAGGGTCTGTTTGTGTCCTCCAAATACTGGAGTAACAATGTCAGGATAGGATTTCCCTCCTTGGCTTGTGTTAGAGGGCAGTGGCATCTGTTAGAGAGGCTACCCGCCTGGGAAGTTTCCAATTGTTTGTAGAGGATTAAGGATGGGACAACATAAGGATTGGGTTTCTGGGACATACAGGGGGAAAGAGTCTAATTCCAATTGAGTATTACCTGCAATGACTACCACTGGCTTCAGCTCTTCCTTAAGAATGGCTTTATTAAGGCACTACAAGGTTTGCAAGGTGCATTTTGTCCATAATCTCTTTTGATCTTTACAACAACCCTGTGAAGAAAATGCTGTTATTATCCCCATTTTACAAATGAGGAAACTGAGGCTCAGGACTTGGTCATGTGACTCTTCCTGAGCCTGTTTCTCCTTCCAGAAAATAATAAAGAAGTATTAACTCAGAGCTGGAATAGCATGAGAGAAAGTCTAGATCTCTGGCAAGTCATTTTCCCACTCTGGGCTATAGTTTTCTTAGAATTCTTGTAGAGGTAGAAACAGCAACTTATTAACTTCTTTCCTTTCTATAATATTGCTTCTGAGAGGATTGGTTCTGGACTTTCTAGTGCCCCGAGAGACTGTGAGAGGTAGGCAAGAGGGGAACCATTGGTATAATCCAGACTTGACCCATATTTGGAGAGGTTGATGGACTTCATCTTCACTCACAATGTTCCAATAAGATTGATGAGGACACCTGAGTATTCTAAAATCAGCTCAGAAATATGTTGCTAAAAAAAGGATGGAGTGGGAAAGGGTAGGAAGGGGTAGGAGAGAGGTCTAAGGTCACTGTCTTTGAGGGACGATTAGGCTTAAATTCTACCTCTGACAAGCTTCCTGCTGGGCTTTGTGGAGAGCAGTACCCTCTTCCTTCTTTCCAAGAAGCCCTCCCTTTAAGTCCTAGTTCAGGTCCCACCTCTCTATGAAGCCTGTAAGAATCTATCCCTTTTCAGAATTCCTGTTGAACCCATTGCCAGCATCGCTCAATGGACACCACTCAATGGACGCTTTGACTGTGATCTGGGCCAATGATTATTCAGTCTTTATGTATATATCCTTGCTCCCTAACTAGACTATGAGTCCTGAAGACGACAGACTAAATATTCTATCTCCCAGTACCTCAGGACCAAGTACCAAGGACAGTGTCTCCTGTGCAGCAGAGGCACGTAGTTGAAGAGAATGATGACGAGAAAGTCCTGGTTTCCTGCTAGATTTAGCAGAAGGACTCACTGTTCCAGGAGGATGGTTTTACATCCTGAGTGTCTCTGATTGTAAGTCTTAGAGTTCTTCCTCCCTGCCTCTCCCAGTTACCAAAGCTTTCCTCTACTGAAATTACTTTGTGTATGTTGTATTTTAGAGGTAGTGTAGTGAAGTGTAATGTAGTGGTTAATGAGCTGGCCTCAAAACCAGGAAGACCTGGGTTCAAGTTCTGGTTCTGGCATATACTGGCTGTGTGACCTTAGGCAAGTCATCTGACATCTCAATGTTATAGGTAGTTCTCTAAACTATAAATTGAAGAAAAGGTGTCCACTTGCTTTGGTAGAGGAGATTTGTCACAAGGAGCTAGCCATACTGATGAAATCACAGGTGCAGTCACAGGTGCTCCTATATTTTATATTTATTTGCCTGTGTATGTGTTTTTTCCTCCCCAAAGGTAAGTCCCTTGAAGATGAGAATTGTTTCACTATTGTCTTTGTATTCTCAGCACCTAGCCCAGTGTCTAGCACTTAGTAGATATTTAATGAATACTTGTTGAATGAATGTGCCTGTCACATCCCTCAAAGTTGGCCAAAGATAGGTAGACAGACAGGGCAGAGGTGTGAGAGGAGGGGTTAGTGAAAGAATCATTTGTTTCTCAGATATCCTTGACCAGATATCACTTATCTAAGCAATTTTCTGGGCAAATGTCATACAGGTGCAGGTCTTTCCTCTTCTGGCTGTTTGGCAACCATGCTGAGAAAGTGGAGACCTATGGAAGCAGGATGGAGCTTTTGTGTACATGGTTTCCCATAAAGTCTTCCCAAGTTCCATTCATACTGGTTGATTTTGAATACACCTAATCCTGTGCTTCTTCTCTCTCTCTCTCTCCCCTCCTCAATTTTTGACTATGGCAGGGCTTAACCTTGACTGTGGCTAAGTTGTTTTCTTTTGGCCTATGTGGGGTAAGGTAATACCCTTCTCTGTATGAATTGGGACAATTAAGGACAGGATGCCTTCTACAAACATCTTTTAGACTCAGTAATCCATAATGAACACACAGATACACTCAGAAATAGGCAGAGGCACTGTTTAATGTTTGGGTGGGAAATGGAAACGATTTTGGTACTGAGAGCATCAGCTTCAACAATAACAACAATCAGCAGGGAAATGGTCAAGACCCCTCCCTCAACCTCTTCTGGATCTCAGTGGATAATGGGAGGTCCTCTGCTCTTATTTCAGTGGAAAGAACACTTTGGTGTCAGAAGGCCAGAGTTCTAATTCTGGCATTGGTATTTAGTACTTGAATGCCAAAGTTCCTTTGCTTCTTGCCCCCTCAGTCTCTTCATCTAAAAAGAAAGTGGTTGACATGATGGTTTCCAGTGCTCCTTTTAGTTTTAAATCTATGATTTTATGGTCTTATGAGGCTAGGGTCGAGGGTTGGTGAGGGAATATCTATATCCACCAGCTTTTTATGGATACAGCACAATGTTGCTTCTCGGCAAAGAAGAAAGTGGATTTCCTCACTCTTGCAGGTTTTCCGGCATCTTCCAAGTCCAGCCCAGCAATGAGCAGCTTTAATATGAGCTATACAAAGAAATAATCATTAGTCTGTGGTTAGTTTCCTAGGGCACTATGAGGGACACATACTCTGGATTCACCCTTGATAACTCTTTTATTAGGACTATCAAAGGGTTAAAGGAAAAGTGCTCTGATATCTCATGGCTGGATGATGCAGCTTGATAGCAAGACATTGTCCGAAGGCCCCATTGTAAGCCTGTAGTCATTCCTGATCAAAACTCAAAATGGCTGCCAACTTTTAAATCTCTGAATCACTGTTATTCATTGAGAACCTACTATATGTCAGGCATAGTGACCAACAGATTTGGTTGGGGAGCTTGACATGATTAGGAAGTTTACAGTTTATAGATGTTTGTTGAATGAAACAAAGAAGGAAAAAATGATGTTTGGTATAGTGTAAAAGGCAGCATGCTGGGGGACATGAGTCTTGGGTTTAAATTCTAGCTCTGCCATTTATCTGCTGTATAACCTTCCCTTTGAGCTTCAATTTCTCTACATGTAAAAAAGAACATTGGACTAACTGACCTAAGGTCTCTTTAGCCCTGACATTCTGTGAAGTTGTCCTTGGGAATATATGCTACAGTCCCCAAATATCTGAGGGAGTCCTCAGATTGACATATTAATAGCTCACTTTAAGGTCTACAGAGTGATTCCCACAGAAAAACTGCAAGAGAGGTAGTGCAAGTGTTCTAATCCCTACTTTGAGAGTTCAGAAGCCAGGATTCAGAGAAGTGAAGAGACTTGCCCATGACTGGTCAACCTGGAGTCAACCTCAAGCTTGGTTCCCCTAACTCTAAGGCCAATGTATTCTTTCCATTCTATGCTGCCTCTCTAGTTCTCATCCTGGCTCTCTCACAATCTTGCTCTGTGACTTTTGACCAACACCTTCTTCTTTCTCAACCTTAGTTTCCTTATCTGTTATGTAAGGGTTATAGAATATCTGCCTTATTCAAATTAAAGTGTCATGGTAAAGTTAAAATGCAAGGAGTGTGCAGTGCTTTGAAAATTCTGTAAGTGTAAAGCATTGCTTAATTATTATTGACCCTATTCTTATATGGCCTGGAGTCTGAGATAATCACTGGGAGCCCTGGAGTTTCAGGGCAGTATGATGTGAAGAGGGGTAAGCAATTCTATTTTAGAATCAACTTCTCAACCCAGACGCTGAATGCTTTTTCCAGACCGCTGTGCCTGGGGCCAGGTATCAGAGAATGCAAGGGAGTCCCAGGATGGAAGACTTTGAGAACCATCCTTTTGGCCTAAGAAACTTGCTCCTGCCTCTTGAGGTGCTAGTCTTTGTTGCTAAGCATCCACACAATACCCTATTTGGGGGCCTAAAGCTCTTTTTCCAGAGCAGACAAAGTTAGACAATTTCTTCTGTCACGTGCTATTGAAGTTTGTGGCACCTACTATTGTACTCTGCATTGGGTACCTTTTCAGGCTCTCAATGCTAAGCATCTCAGAGGACCTTCACATTTCTGAGAAGGAGCATTCAGACCTTAAACTATTCTTAGTATTGCTATCCTGGGCATTTTTTACCCCAGAGCAACTCCTAAGAACCTCTTCCTTTCCCTCCCATCTTCAGATCATGTTTCAGCCCTTAAGGTGCATAATCTCTCCCCATTCCCAATGTATTTAATGCTCCAACCTCTGGTAGCCTCATTTTCAAACTGTGCAGAAGACCCAGGATGAGTCAGAGGATAGGGAGGATGACAGTGGAAGGGGAAGAGTAGCCCAGGAAGGGAACAGTATCTGAAAATGCAAACTCTCTATTCCCTCCCCTCTTACAGGGGGTGGGGGGGGGCAGGGGGACAGCCCTTACTCACCCTTTGAGTTACTAATCTTGCTCTACCCCCTTTATCTTTATACACCTTCTTCAGGACGTTGTCTCCCTTTCCCAGAGAAAACAGTGCAGGGCAGTGGGAAGGAGCCTAGATTGGGATTTAGGAGAGGGAAGCTGATCTTGACTCTGCCCCTTAATGGCTGTCTGACTTAGGGCAAGTCTTTAAGGCCCACTTTCTTCCCTCTAAATAAGGAGATCATTTGACTGGATGATCTAGCTTGGAAATTCTCTGGTTCTCTCCTTATAATTGTATCTCAAATAATTTCCATTTTACCTGGAGAAATGTGGATGAGGATGAAGAAAGCTACGAGGATGACCCAGAAAATGATCCTCATGGCTGATGGGGCCAGTGAGAGAGAAGATAGATCCAGGCTGAGGGAATCAGCAATGTTCTGGCATCGGGCAGTCAGTGGCAGGTATATCTAGGGGTGGGCAATATGTCTGAAAATCTTTGTGACAACATTTCGTGCTCTACTGAGCAGTCAAATGAGCAGGCAGATAGAATGTTGTAGTCAGTCAGACATTCACTCAGTAAACAAGCACTTAGATGAGGGGCCCTTATACAGTGGGTGTAGGCCCATTGTTTTAGATTCATGTGCATGCCCTGAACTTGCCTGCCTGAAAGGAGATGCAAGCTTTCTTTTATTCTTTCATTCCTGGTAATTCATAGCAACATAATCTTTAGCTCATCTCAGAAGTCCCTCTCTATGAGAGTCCTTTCTAGATCTCCTGGGGTCACAGGGAGAGAGTAGATTTAGAGCTGGGAGGGACAGTGGTCATCTAATCCAACTCCTTCAATGGACAGATGAAGAAACTGAGACCTAGAGAGGTTTAGCAACTTGCTCAAGGTCACACATGTGATAGATAGAAGAGCCAGGATTTAAACCCAGGTCAGGTTGTCTGACTCCAGATCCAGTATTAACTGTATCACAATGTTAGTTCTCTCTATTGCTTTAAAATCACACTGTATGAATTTATCTGCTTAAAAATTATAACTTCCCAGTAGAATGTAAGCTCCTTCAGGGTAGGGACCATTTTTTTATTCTGTCTTTGTATCCCTATCACCTAGCTTAGTACCTTGAACATAGTGGATACTGAGTAAATGGCTGTTGAAATGTGAATAATAATAACAATAATAATAACTATCATTTATATAGTTCTTTAAAGCCTGAGGAGCTCTTTACATATATTATTTCATTTGATTCTCACACCAATCCAGGGAAATAGGTGCTGTTTTTATCTCAACTTTAAAAGATGAGAAAATTGAATTTGAGAGAAGTTAAATGACTTGCCTAGGGTCATGCAGCTATCAAATATCTGAGGCATGATTCAAACTTAAGTTTTCCTGACTTAAAATCTAGTACTCTATGCATTGTGCTACCTAGAATTCATTCAATCAACAAGTTATTTACTCTGTTCCTACTGTTCACATAGCACTGTCAAGCTCTTTGTGGGTAGAAAAGAAATGCAAACCCTTGAGGTCCTTTTAGTCTAGTCAGGGAACAAAGGCAAAAATATGTCTGAGCAAATGCTCTGGAATATGCTAACATCTGAATCCTAAGGCATGAGATTCAACTGAGTCAAATGGAACCAAGGGTGGGGGGGCAGGGTATCAGGGCAGGTTTTTTAGAAGATACAAAAGCCAGAGAAGACAGTGCTGTTGCCTTCCAGATGCTTATAGCTGAGGTGGGGAAACAGACATGCGTTTGGAGGAAACTTGCTCAAAGCTGAAGAAAGTCTCAAGAACTCATGTCAAAATTCATGCAGCTCCATCAGCCCATGAGGAGGCATCAGTCAGTCTAAGCTCCGTGAAGCCCTGTGAAGTTATGGTGAAGGTAGAAAGCCTTTGGATGGTTTTGGCTGTGGGGACAAACTGACCTCACACAGAGAGATTAGTCAGGCCTATGCTGGAGGGATGGGTACTGGGGATCAGAAAAGGAGAGTGAAAAGAACCAAAGTTGGGTTGGAGGCCTTGGCCTTTCTGCCACTGAACACCACGCACAAACTGTTCTTGCCTCTGTAGATTTTGGAATATGGAATATTCTATTTGAGGAAGAGGTTGCTAACAGATATGTGGGGGAGGTGATAGAGAAGGAAACCATCCAGAAACTGGTAAAAACAGCCTTGGGATGGTGGAGCTGCTAATGGTCCAGGTTAGAACAGAGTTTTGGGAATAGCTATGGGGCTTGAAGTGGAATGGGACAAAGTTGGTGGTCATCTGATTTCCAAGTACCTCAAACGATTCCTCCTTTAAAGACAGGCACTAGCTAATTTTTACTTATATAATTGAAATAATATAAAGACAGGGCAGCCAGGTGGTGCAGTGGATAGAGTACCGGCCCTGGATTCAGGAAGACCTGAGTTCAAATCTGGCCTCAGACACATAACACTTACTAGCTGTGTGACCCTGGGCAAGTCACTTAACCCCATTGCCTAGACCCCTCCCTCCAAAAAAAGAAAGAAATAATATGAAGACCAGAGAATGTAAGAAATGGAAGGGTTTCTTTGAAAGAGCAGAGTAGAATCCCCTTTTGCAGATAAGGAAATTGAGGCTCAGAGCAGTTAGATGGCTTTTCCAAAGTCATACAGCTAGCTAGTGTGTGAGCAGGGCAGAGAGCCCATTTCCTGGCTCCCTGTCTCACAGTTGTTCACCTCACTGTTTTCCGCTTTTCAGAGTCTTTCAAAGCTATATGAATGTGCTTTATCAATGACACCATTTCTTTATGATTTCTCTGTCTTGAGAGGCTCATTTTCAGTGGCCTTTCTTGAAGCATTAGGCCACTGAAAATGGGTCTCTCAAGATGGAGCAATCGTAAAGAAATGGTGTCAATGATAATTCACATTCTTATAGGTTTGGTTTTCAAAAGGTTTTCCACATAATCATCTTGTGAGGGGGGCAGTATAAGTATTCTTATCCCCAATTTACAGATGAGGAAAGCTAGGCTGAGAGGATATATACAAGGACAAGATCCGTGATTTCATCGGCTGAAGGAATTAGTTAAGGAAACATCCTCTACCAATGTGAGTTGGTCCTTTCTCTGCAACTTATTGTCTTAGAGAGTTTTCTAGAGGCAGCTGGGTGGTATGATGGCTAGAGCACTGGGCCTAGAGGGAGAAGACCTAAATTCAAATCTGTTCTCAGACATTTAACTTCTATCTTCCTCAGTTTCCCCAACTGTAAAAAGGGGACAATAATAGTACCTATCTTGCAGGGTTGTTGTGAGGATCAGATGAAATAATAATTGTGAAGTGCTTATCACAGTACTTGGTACACAATAGGCACTATATAAATGCTTATTCTCTCTGTCTCTCCTAGAGCACTGAGAAATTATGGCTTCTCCACAGTTACATAGCCAGTATGTCTCAGAAGTCAGGAAAAGAAAGGAGACCACAGATGAAAGGGCTATTTGTGAAGCAGTTTTTCTTTAGATCTGTGTGTCCCCTAATAGAGTCTCTGCATTATATTTAAGGCTTCATGTGTTGGTCATTTTCCAACCAGCTAATAAGGTGGCTGAGAAAAATTAGAATTAAGGGGAAGGGAACAAACATTTATTAAGTATTTGCTATGTGCCAGGCACTGAGCTAATGCACTTTGCAAATATCAACTCATTTTGATACTCACAACCTTGAGAGGTAGGTGCTATTTTATACCCATTCTACATCTCCATTTTATAGATGAGGAAATTGAAGCAGACAGAAATTAAGTGACTTACCCAGGGTCATGAAACATCATCATCATCATCATTATCATCATCATCATCTTCTTCTTCTTCTTCTTCTCTCTCTCTCTCTTTCTCTCTCTCTCCCTCCCTCCCTCCCTTCCTCCCCTCTTTCTCCCTCACCTTCCCTCCCCTCTCAATTACTCATGTCTGACTCTTTGTGACCCCATTTTGGGTTTTCTTGGCAGAGATGCTGGAGTACTTTGCCATTTCCTTCTCCAGCTCATTTTACAGATGAGGAACTGAGGCAAACAAGGTTAAGTGACTTGTCCAGTGTCACAAAGCTAGTAAGTGTCTGAGGCCACATTTGAATTCCATTTCTCCAGGGCCAGCAGACTATCCACTGTGCAAAGTAGGGTCACAAAATTAATAAGCTGGATTTGAACTTAGGTCTTCCTGACTTCAGCCCAACACTATCTACTACATCACCTAGCTGCCTCTATTTTAGGTAAACTCAGCTCTACTCATGATTTCTTTTTATTTATTAAATTAAAACTTTTATTAAAAACTTAATTTTTGAGGCAGCTAGGTGGTGCAGTGGATAGAGCACTGGCCCTGAAGTTAGGAGGACCTAAGTTCAAATCCGGCCTCAGATACAAAACATTCACTAACTGTGTGACTCTGGACAAGTTAACCCCAATTGCCTCATTAAAAAAACAAAAAAAAAACTTAGTTTTGAAAATCAATGTAGTTGATTAAACTTGTTTGTCAACAGTTTACATTTAAATCAATTTGAACACATAGAGCATCATATTTTCTCATTTACTCCCTCTAAGTTCACACTAAGATTGGTCAGAGATATAAGAGCAGAGCCAAGAGATGGATTGTAGTGACACAAAGACTGAAAGGATGTCAGATCTTATAGAGAAGTCCAAGGCAATGAGAAGTGGAGTTGTCTCCTCTCCTGTACCCAGAGGCCAGACTTTCTTTCATATGGTGAGCAGTGCTGAGTCTTAATTCCCTTCTCTAAGTTGGCAAACATGGATATCCATTTAGCTCTATTAGTACTATTTCTAGATGATTTTCTTTTTTTTTTTCCAGTTGCTTTTCTTCTTTCTTTCTTGTTGTCATTTGCATTTTCACTATGGTGTTTTGCTCAAACCAGACCCCTGCAAGCCTTTGTTCATGGCACAGGTAGAGCAGCTGATCCTTCTGGATCTCTGCTCTCCTTTTAAAGCTTGTGTTTCCCCCATGATGCCATGCACAATCAGTCACCCAGCTCCTGCCTTGACCCAATCAAAGTGCCCAGAAGACTAGCTTGAAGAAACGAGGCAGTGTCAGCTGTTTTCTTACCAGCCCAGAGAACAATCCAAATGTTGGAGAATCCACTCACTCCCCTCACCTGGCACCACTCACTAACTATTGAGGTGTTTGTTGATTTGTAGTGGCTGCTGACTGATCCATTCTTTTCCAAAATGGCCAACTTTTCCTTCTGTACCCAGAAGTTTGTTGGCTGTTATGTCAGCACAACAGGATGAGTAGGGAGAGTTGATGCTTTGCCTTTCTCACAGAACAGGAGACCTGAGGCAAGCTGTCATGGAGCTTCACCAATGTCAAATTGTAGAATTTAGAACAATTTTTCTTCTTCTTAATTTCCCTAGCTTGCCTCTGTTTTACAACCTAGCTCTTTGCTGCTCTTCTGGTCTTCTTATACTTTTCCCCTTCACTTACTCTATAATCCAGTAACATTTTCCTCCTTGCTCTTAATTCCATGCTATACTCCATCTCTTGACTCTCTGTGTTTTCATTGGTGGTTCCCCATGCCTGGAATACTCTTCTTCCTTACTTGGCAGTTCCTGCTTTTTTGGCTTCTGTTCCTGGTACTATCCCCATGGGTATTGCCTTCCCTCTACGATTACTATATATATACATATATCTTATATGTATTTAACTATTTACATGTTGACTTCTCCATTAGAATGTAAGCTCTTTGAAGGTAGGGATTGTATTTTTGCCTTTTTTTTTTGCATTCCCAGCATCTAGCAGTGTTTTATACACAGTAAGTGCTTAATACATGTTTATTGACTGTTGGAAATAAGGACTGTGGAATGTTTTTGCTATGGGTTGTCCCAGAACAGTTCTGGATCATGGATACAGGGGACACTTTCCACAGAATGATGAAGGGCCTTGAAATATGAGGATTGGGTGAAGGAACTGGGGATATTGATCCTTGAAAAGAAAAGCCTTAGTGGGGAACATGATAGTTGTCTTCAGATATTTGAAGGGCTATCCCATTAAAGGGGATTTAGACTTGCCCTGCTTTCCCTCAGAGAGTAGAACTTGGAGTAAAGGATAGAAATTATTGAGAGGCAGATTTAGGCTTCATGTCAGGGAAAACTTGCTAACAAATAGAGCTAACCCAGAGTGTAATGAGATGCCTTGGGGTGGTGGTGTAGCCTCTTTCTAGGAGTCTTCAAGCAAAAGTTGGATGACCACTTGCTCTAGAGAGCAACTGCTTTAGGTAGGGGTTGGGTTAGATGGTTTCTCTTATAGCTTTGGGAGTCTATAAAATGTGCTATGGAGCTTTTTCCTAGCTATTTTTTGGCTTTTCCCCCTCTGGAATGCCCTTGGCTATACTAGGCAGTAATTTTTGGGCTGGGGTTTTGACTTTGATGTCTTGCAACAATCATGGACTGTCATATGCACTCTTCCCAGTTGCTGATTCTAGACACAGTGCTACATGCACTCATATTTTCATCTGGTCCCCTGTCTCACTCTTATCTTTGGGACAGAGTATGAATTCTAGGTTTATACTTCTCTCTCCCTCCCTCTCTCTCTCTGTCTCTCTCTGTGTCTCTCTGTCTCTCTGTTACATGTGTTCGTAGATACAGACAGCTGCTTAGGATGGCATTTTCTTTCTTTTTTAAAAAAATAATATTTCCTTCCAATTACATGTAAAAACAATTTTTAACATTCATTTTTTTTAAGTTTTGAGATCCAGATTCTGTCCCTTCCCCTACCTCTCTTGCCCCTTCCCTGAGACAGTAAGCAATCTGATATAGGTTATACATGTGCAATCATGTAAAACATTCCATATTGGTTATTTTGTGGAAGAATACTCAAATTTAAAAAAAAAAGAAAGGAAGGAAGGAAGAAAGAAAGAAAGAAAGTGAAAAAATAATATACTTCAGTGTGTATTCAGATGCCATCAGTACTTTCTCTGGAGGTGGTAGCGTTTTTCATCATAAATCCTTTAGAATTATCTTGGATCATTGTATTGCTGAGAATAGCTAAGTTGTTCATAGTTGTTCATCGTACAATATTGTTGTAACTGTGTACGATGTTCTCCTGGTTCTGTCCACTTCACTCTGTATTAGTTCATGGAAGTCTTTCCAAGCTTTTCTGAAATTATCCCCCTCCATCATTTCTTATAGCATACAATAGTACTGTACCACAATTATATGCTAAAACTTGTTTAGCCGTTCTCCAATTGATGGGTATCCCCTCAGTTTCCAATTCTTAGCCACCAGAAAAAGAACCACTATAAATATTTTTCTACAGATAGGGTCTTTCTCTTTTTCCTTTTTTTGGGGGTATGTCTCTTTGGGTTATAGAACTAGTAGTGGTATTGTTGGATCAAAAGTATGCACGGTTTGATAGCACTTTGGGCATAGTTCCAAATGACTCTCCAGAATGGTTGGATCCATTCAAAAATCCACCAGAAGTGCATTGGTGTCCCAGCTTTCCCACATCCCCTCCAACATTTATCATTTTAGGATGGAATTTTCAAAGACATAAGAGAAGACCCTATTCTTGAACCTCACCCTTAAGCCACTCTGATGTTGAAATCTCCTTCCCAAGGAAAGTGTTTGCTCGCCTAAAGAGAGAAAAAGTTTGAAATTTGAGCCCCTTCTATCTCTCCCCAGATTTTCCAAGATTTTTACACTAAGGTTTCAATGACTAGTATTACAACCTTTCCTGATAACAGACATAGATGGGAGGCAGGAGAAGGTGGTAGTGGGGAAAGAATGTTAGAGAGAACAGGGGAAAACTAGTTATAGAAGATAGGATCATGGAGAGGATTGGAGGTACTCAGGGGTGTGGTGGTGGGGGTAGGAACAAAGAGGGAGGTCTTGGATTGTGAGACAAGCATGGGTCATATCAGTCTCAGATCTTAGGCCTCCATAGACCCAAGATTGCTGAACTGGAATGAAATGCCAAAGGCAGGAACATTTAACCTCAAGAGGAGAACATGCCTTCTGAAGGTGTATTCAGTGGTTAGGCAAGAACATATGTGGGTGAGTTCTGGATGGTCTGCCCTGTTCTGGTTATACACTCATTTCTTGCTTCACTGAGGAGGATGGCTAGGCATGGCCCCAAAATTGTGTGAACCTCTTTCCCAAAGATTCCTTGCTAGTTTGAAGGCACTCAGGGGCTTCCAGGAAAGGACCTTTCCCATTGTGACTCCTTTTGTGCAGCATGTATTTACCCTGAGTCTCCTATTTGCAAATTGTGATTTTCATACATAGTCTTCCCAGAAAGGTACAGAAATTCCTAAATAGAATCTGTGACCAGAGCCTGGAGTTATTCATTCCTCTCAGGTCTGTTCCACCTTCTCTCTGCTCACACTGGGCCAGAGCAAGTTCTGTTCCTTCACTGGTAACCCCACCTTCTAGTGCCCAACATCCCCTGGGGTGACATAAAATTCAATTAAACAAACATTTATTAAACATCTGCTCTATACAGTGCAGTCTGCTAGGTATTAGTGGATAGAACAAGTGTGATTCTTGCAATTGTAGAGATTACTAGCTTTCTGAGGATGTCATAGAAGTATATCAGCAATGTCAATAATAATAATAACAATAATAATACCCATAATAATAGCTGACACATATGGCACTTTAAAGTATGCAAAAAGCTTTATAGACCCAATTTCATTGTATGTACACACACACACACACACACACACACATACATATATATATATATAATATATTTATTTACGTGATATAAAACAGTATGTGGGTAAGTCTTAAGAGAGGTAAGGGGCCTAAGAGAAATGCAAGGAGGGAGAAATCACTTCCATTTAAGAAAGTCTATGGAAAACTTTGGGGAAAAAGGAAGACTTGAACTAGGCATCAAAGAATATGTGAAATTTCAACAGGAAGAGAGATGGGAATAAGAGCATTTCAGGTTTTTTCTTTTTCTTTTATGGACTATATCATTGGTTCTCTAATGAGGGAACTTCTTTTGCCAATTCACATGAGAATCTGCTCTGAAACTTATAGTTTTAGGAATTTGCCTGGAGGCACTAATAGGATAAATGAGTTGCTGGGAATCACATAGTCAGTATGTTTCAGAAAAGCAGGATTCGAATCCAAGTTTTTCTGACTCAGCTCTCTATCTACTTTGCCAAGCTGTTTCATTCCAGGTATAGGAAAATGGAATCAGGAAGGGGCAAGATTTATTTAAGGAACAGTACATAGTCCAGTTAGGGAAGCTAGGTGGTGCAGTGGATAGAGTGAAGGTCCCGGGGTCAGGAAGAATCAGACACTGTGTGACCCTGGGCAAGTCGCTTAACCCTCCTTGTCTCAGTTTCCTCATCTGTAAAATGAGCTGGAGAAGGAAATGGCAAACCATTTCAGTATCTTTGCCAAAAACCCTAAATGGTGTCATAAAGAGTTGGACATGACTGAAATAACTCAACAACAACAAAATCCAGTGTGGGCATGAGACTAGAGTTACTAAAGGGAATATTCAGATATAAGGCAGGAAAGGTAGGCAAGAGCTGGATTGTAGATGTGCATGAAAGTGGGACTAAGAAACTTGAATATTATTCAGGATGCAAGGGGGAACCACTGAAGTTCTTTGGGTAGGGGAATAATGTACTTTAGCTATATTACCTTGGAACTTTTACAGAATGGATTTCTGGGACAGAGGCTGGACAGAATGATACTCTTTGAGGTTATGGCAATACTCTAGGTCAGGGGTAATTATAGCTGGAACTAGGATGTTGGCTATGGGGATGGAAAGAAAAAGATGGATATAATAAAAATTTCTTATGTAAGACAGCAAACTGATGGTATATGGAAGGTGGTGAGAGGGACTTAAATATGAGACTATGGGATCTTCTAAACATAGCCATTTTATACCTTTCCTGGAAACCTGCCTTCATCTCAGCATAAAGAAAGACTTCCTATCAATGAATTGTTTCTTCATAAGGCAGTGGTTTCCTCATCACAGCAGATATTCAAGAGGAGTATGAAAGATCAATTTTTGGGGATGCTGAAGTGGGCATTTGTACTTCAGTCAGGGGTTAGACTGAGTAACTTGCATGCTCCCTTAAAGGGAGATAATATATCAAATGATACAATAGCACTGCAAACTTTATAGTGCTGTATAAATGTTACTTGTTGTTTTTATTATTATTTTAGTGCTAAAACTCTCTGAGGTTTTGGGTCTGGGTGGTTTGAGAAAACGGTGGAGGCATAAACAAAAATAAGGAGGTAGGGCAGATTTGGAGGAAACGTGATATAGATATGTCAAGTTTGAACTGTTGATGGAATATTTCCTCAGAGCTGTTCAGGTTGCAGTTGGAAATAATTTTCTGGGGCTCAAATAAAGTTGGGAAAGGAGGCATAGGATGAGAAATCCTCTACACGTTAATGCTAGTTGAAGTCTTGGAATTTGATGAGATAGCTAAGGGAGAGAGTGAGGAGAGAGAAAAGTATCAAGGAGAGAGCCTGAGGATGTCTTTTCTAGAAGTGGAATCAAAATCAGTGGGAAAGAGAGATGGAGGAGCTATTGAGGCAGGAAGAGAACAGTGCAAATGAAGTATCACAGAAACCAAAGGAGTGGAATGGGTCCAGGAGGAAGTGGAGTGGTGGTGGTGGTGGTGGTGGTGGTGGGTGGTGGTGGTGGGTGGTGGGTGGTGGTGGTGGTGGTGGTGGTGGTGGGTGGTGGCTGACAATGTCAAAAGCTCCAGCATGTTCAAGGAGAATGAGGACCCAAGAAAGGGCACTCACTGGGTTTACTGGTTCAGAGGTTATTGGCAAATACATTACTAGGGAGTTTTTGTACCTGGAATAAGCACCACACACCATACTTCAGATAAGGGATGTAAAAGGCATTTTAGCCTGAGGGAGGAAACAGTGTGACCATTCTGTGGGAAGACACAGACACCACAAGGCTACTTGTGGGGAGGCTGCCCACCTCTGGGTCCCCAAAGAAAGGAAGAAGGTCACTATTTAAACTGACTTTTCATAAGTAATCAGGAATAATTTGTTCTTTCACACTTGTTCTTTCACACTTTCACACCTGAATACTGGGGGGGAAGGGCAGTGGTAACTCTTATAGTAAATTGATAAATATTTTTAGGGAGGCTAAAGCAGGGCTTGAAAGCATCTCCCCCTTCCCCAATTCCAACCTTCACAGTATCACAATGAAGCCAGAAGGGATTTAAATGTAGATCATAGCTTTAGAGCTGGAAGGAATCTTAGAAGCAATCTACTTTCATTTTACAGATAAAGAAACTGAGGTCTAGAGTGTTGAAATGATTTCCTCAAAGTCATACAGGTAGTAGGTGACAAAGCCAGAATCTGAACTAAATCCCTTGCCTCCAAATAACACTGTTTTTTCTGTGGTACCACTCTCACTCCCATTTATACTGAGGAGGAAACTTAGGCTCCAAAGAGCTAACTTGCCCAAGGTCAGAGACAAAGGTTCGTTTAGAGGCTACTAGGTGGTGCCATAGTACACAGAGCACTGAACTTGAATCTGAAAGACCTGTGTTTGAATGTGGCCTCAGGTACTTACTAGCTATGTGACCCTGGGCAAGTCACAACCTCTCTTTGTGTCAGTTTTTTCAACTGTAAAATAAGGATAATAACAGCACCTTGTAGGGTTGTTGTGAAGATCAAGTAAGACAATATTTGTAAAGTGTGTAACACAGTGCCTAGAATGTAGTAGGTGCTATATAAATGCTTATTCCCTTCCCTTCCCATTTTGCTTTCATTGAAAATGAGATTGAACTGGAACCAAATGGAAATCATACCTCATAGACTCACATATCTGGAAAGAGGTCATAGAGTTCAATTTATCTACTTCCCAAATGTTACAGAATTAAAAACAGAGGCTGACCTTAGTCAGAGGAAGGATTAGAACCTAGTTCTCCTGAATCTGAGGCAATGTCTTTTTAGTAGATTGCTGAAATCTGGCCTCCCTTCAAGAAGGGAGGATAGGTTGGCCCCTGGCCCTTGCAGAGCAGTCTTATGACTTAGGATAAGCACTTGGGCTGGGAGGGAACTCTTCACTCGTCCCAGGCACACATTGGTCTATGAAGCCATCCCTTCTATCTCCTGGTAGATTTAATTATTTTGAGATTAGGAGTTTGAAGCTTCAAGATGAAAAGTACTTCGGATGGGAGAGGCAGATACATTCTCAGGAAGCCATGACTCCATCCTCTGCTAGGCCCACCAGAAGCAAAATAAATTTAACTTGTCCAAGTTAATACAGGCATAAGTGGTAGAACCGTGATTTAATCTAGTTCCTCTAAATCCAAGTCTAGTGCTGACGCCATGATGTCCTGCTGCCTCCCCATTTGCTGTTTGATTAATGATAAACTTGAAAAATAAGGTATGAAATGATGTGCCTGAAAATTTGTATTTCTCGCATTTGAATTCAACAAACATTTATGATACACCTATTATGTGCCAGGCACCATGCTAGGTGTTGGGGATACATTTATCTTGAGATGGTTGTCCTTTCTTCTATTGGGATATTTCTGCTCCTTTCCTGATTTCTTGATTTCTTTCTAAACTAGTTTCAGTTTTTGCCTAAACCATGGGCTCTGAGCCTCCTGAAAACTGGAGAAGGTGGGAAGGGCAAAGGAATTTCAGGGAAAAAAAAGTTTTCAGGAAGTCATGGACCTCAGTGCTGTATTCCTTCCACTACTTTACCCCATGGTATTTCATGGATCTCCCTCTTCTATTAATGGTGAGTAGGGGAAGGGGAGGAATACATTTAAGTCTACCTTTGGTCCCCAGGCTGATTTTTTCCCCTAGGCAGTGAGACATGCTTTAAGGCAACCACTAGACTGGGCCAGAGCTCTGTCTTGCTAGTTTTTGATCAAGGAATCCAGGATACAATCAAGCTACTCTCCAAGTGAGCGTTTGCACTTGCCTTCCCCCTTGCCATCCTGTCTGGCTCTGTATGCTCATAGTCCAAAGTCCACTCCAAATCCAATACTCTTTGTTCTATGGCAATCTAACTCTCACTGTGGCCCTAGGCAAATAACTTAATCTCTGTCTCAGTTTCCTCATGTACAAAATAAGGATAATAATACACCTGTCTCCCACGGCTATTTGAGGATCAAATGATATAATATTTGTAAAAGTGCGTAACACAGTGCCTGGCTCATAGTAAGTGCTGTATAAATGCTTATTCCCTTCCCCCTTTAGATTGGAAGGAGTCAAAGAGATCTACACAGCCAACCAAAGAATTGCTTATTCACTATGTTGTTAGACCAGGAACAGTTACAGAAATCTGTTTCTGCTCCAAATTTCTTCAAGGTACTTCCACGACATGTCATCACAACTTTTCTGGAAGCAGGCTCTGGAGCTTGTCTTATATGGGAAATTGTGTGAGCAGCACTTTGTGCATGTTCATAAAGAATGGACTTAGTGGTCAGTAGAACAGAAAAAAGAGGATTATATGTGAAATTATGCATTTCCACTATGTACAGCTAATTTTTTGAAAAAGGAAGGACATGGCAAACCACTCCAGTTCCTTTGCCAAGAAAACCCCAAATAGGATCATAAAGAGTCAAGCATGACCCAACAACAACAACAACAACAGTTGAATGTTAAAAGAAGGCTTTCCTTTTGCATTAAGGTTAAAAAAATATTAAATCAGCTGATAAAGGATGTAAAGTGTTGTCTCTGCCATAGGTGAATATTTTGAGTCTGAAAGGATTTGGAAAATAAATTTGGTTTAAAAAAAAGTGTTAAATTGCTTTGTAAAGAATTACAGTTGTCAGATAGTGTTTGAACATTTCAGGATAGAAAATGATTGGGGCGTAAATATAAAGATTCAAATCACCTTGTAAAGATTGTATTGTGAATCCTCATTTGTGCATGAACCGTTCATGGTTTAAAGGTTTAAAAGTTTGATAGTTTAAAGAACTTTTATTCACTAAAAAAATGGAAAAATGTGAGTATAAAGAAATATAGTTCCAAGTACACATAATGTGATATTGTACCATGTTGGTACTGAATGCTGCAGGGCATAATTGCCCCACAGATAATTTGTATTTAGCTGTTTTAAGACAAAAGGGTAAAACTAAACAAAATGAAAAATTATGTCACTGTTTGAAAACTGAAGGATTATTAAATAAGGACTATTGATTTCACAGGAGGCATTTGGTGAGCTGTTATCTTATAAGTGCAGGGTGAATCACTGGGCACCAGGAGGTTAAGCCATTGAGAGTATAGGATGCTGAGGCTAAGAAACGATTGTGGCGATGAGATTGAAGGCAGGAAATTAAATCATTAGGATATTAAACAAAACAAAACAACAAACCAGCTTTGTGGAAGCTGTTTGGAAAAAAAAAACCCAGCAGGAAGGGCCGCTAGCTGACAAAGGAGCATCAACAGCTAGTTCATAATCGACTGGAAAATGACTAGAGTTTCAGTGATTGTCCGTCAACACCCCCAA
Source organism: Vombatus ursinus (assembly GCF_900497805.2). Classification (NCBI taxonomy): domain Eukaryota; kingdom Metazoa; phylum Chordata; class Mammalia; order Diprotodontia; family Vombatidae; genus Vombatus; species Vombatus ursinus. The sequence continues at coordinate 22,487,593 of NW_020954619.1, forward strand.
GAACTTAAGAGAGGTGACGCCTCTCCCAAGTGCCACTTCTTTATTCTCCCCTTTGAGTTTGAGAAGGCAAAGCGGAAAGGGGGAAAGACAAGTTTTGCAGAAGTTTTGCTCTTTTTAAATCTCTTGCAGTTAACAAATGCCTGGATCATGGGCACTTGATAAATGTATTTTGACTGACTGACTGACTGACAGATGCTGAGATCTAATTGGAGGACACAGAATCCTGGTGAGTAAAGAGCTAGCTAGACCTTGCCTTGTCATCAGAGTCACTATGAGTTTTACTGTGAGTTCTGTTCTGTTTAAATGACATAGCATTTTGGTGAATTAATAGCTGACTGGTCTGGTCTACATGGCCTAGAGATAGTCAGTCTAATAAGCTTTGCTATTCTCTGACTCAAGGGGAACTGCTGTTTATATTAAAAGGTAAGACTTCTACGCACCCTATTAAGGGTTATAGTAAGCTCAAGGCACTTGTAAATGCTATGTTGTTTCTAGAAAAAAAGAAAAGAGAATTTATCCAGTTGGGGAGTGGTAAAGATCAGCACACAAGCAGTTAGCAGAGGTGGAGCTTTGTGTAGATGTTCCCGAACGGGCCAATAACACCAAAATCTGCAGGATGGAGTTATGAGTTACCCTAAGCACGTGTATCCTTCTCTCAATGTTTTCATGCTAGGTTTCTGTTGTGACTCCACTCTTCCCCAAAGATATTGAATGCATTGGTGGGAAAGTATGACCGAGGTTTTTAGGTCAATTTTAATGTATTTGTTATTATTATGACTACATTTGCTTCAAAATATGAGTACTTGTGATTTTATTTCTTTTATCTTATTGCTAAGTAAATGCTTATATTTTAGATCTAAAAGTATCAATGTTATGGATGGCTAGTTTGTATAAATAGAAATACACTGGTAGAGGTTCAGGAGCTAAAGTGCTATGTAGAGTCAATGAATTCTCCACAAGTCACCCCTAGGATCTTGAGAAAACTTGGCTGTCAACATATGATAGTGATGGCCTTTCCAGTGTAAGAATAGGTTAGACTGAATGGGTCAGTTCAGAAATTGAATATGTCTCTATACACCCATGTGAAAGATGTGAGGCACTACAGAAAGTTAAGATATTCCACACAAATGTTCTACTTGTATATGTACATGATATCACTCCTGATAGAATGTAAGCTCTTTGAGAACAAGAACTTTTTCATTTTTTCATTTGATTCCTTAGTGGTTAATAGAGTTTCGGGCACAGAGTAGATGCCTAATAAATATTTGTTGATTGGTTGCTTGATCTGACATCTGGAGGCCCCCTCATACCTGATAATCAGTCTTAATTGTGGAAGATACAGGGTTGATAGGATGTAGAGTTGAAAGGGACTTCAGAGATAGTCATTCCATTATCTAATTGTCACTTTCTATCATTATATCTCTCCCTATGCCTTACTATTCCTAAACCTATTGTTTGGCTTAGCTGTGTCCTCCAATCCCTCACCCCTCAGTAATATTTCAGGCCATCACTTATCTCTGGCTATACTCTCCTCTCTTTGTAATCTGACCCCTTGGTGCACCAGTTTAACTCTCAAATTCCTTGATCTCTTGTCCTATCATCTCATGTAAGAATTTGAAGACATGCCCTTTATTTCAATAATAATGATAATGATTATAATAGCTAGCATTTATGTGGTGCTTATTATGTGCCAGATGCTGTGCTAAGTGCTTTATAAATATTATGTCGTTTGAACCTCACATCAACTCTGTGAGGTAGGTGCTATTATTATCCCTATTTTACAGTTGAGGAAACTGAGGCAAACAGAGATTAAGTGACTTGCGCAAGGTTACATGACTAGTAAGTGTCTGAGGTTGATTCAAATCTATACTAACCTCCATTCCCGAATTTCTTGCTCTTCTGTTTTATCACTATTAAAAGCTGTGTCCCACTCCCTTATTACTCCTACCTTCTCTGCTCCTACTTACCTCTTACTGAATGGATTTAGAAGAAGTTACAAATCTTGACTGGGTCTTCACTACAACATGGCAATCCCTTTGTTCCTCCCTAAATAATTACCTTTCTCTTTACCACTGCAGCTGTTCCACACCTCTTCTGTCCTCTGTGGAAGCCTCCCACAGCTTCCCCTTCTTTCCTCTCTCAGCTGAGGACCTTGACACATTCTTTACTGAAAAAGATCAAGACCATTTGTTACAGGTTCCTTCCTCTCCCTTTCTCTTCATCTCATGTCCCCTTGAAATTATCTCCCAATATCCCCTCCTTTACTATTTTCTCTTATGAAGATATAGCCTTTCTCATTGCCAAGGCTGAAACTTATGAATACACTTTTAATCCTTCCATCCATTTTAAGCACAGCACATTGCTTCCACTATTATCCTATCTGTTTGTCTTTTTTTTTTGTCTCTCTCTATTTACTGGATTCTTCTATTATGTCCATTTTTAAAACAAAACAAAAAATGCTTGCTAATATAGTTTATAGAGCCCATTTTTCATGTTCAGTTTTTAGATCTTACCATCCCTACTAGTTATTACTCTATATTTCTCTTCTCCTCAGCTAAACCCCTTGAAAAAACCTTTTATCCTAGGTGTCTCCATTTTTTCTTCTCTCACATTTTTCCAAATTCCCTGAATATTGACTTAAAAACTTATTCAATAACAATAGTTTCCTCCACAGTTACTAATGACATCTTAATTGCCAAATCAAATTGCTGTTTTTTTTTCAGTTCTCATCCTTTGTTATCTTTCTACAACATTTGACACTTTCAAATACCTTTTCCTTCTTGATTGTCTCTCATTCAGGGATTTTTGTGACCCTGCTCTTTGGGTTCTTTTCCTATCTGCCTGACTGTTCCTTCCCATCTTAATTTTTCTGCTTAATTTTCATCCACATCACATCCACAGTGGGTGTTTCCCAAGTCTCTGTCCTGGGCCCTCTTTTCTTTATATTTTCTCATTTGGTGAATTCATCACCAAATGAATTAAATTATTATCTCTGTTTGGATGAATTCTGAATCTTTATGTGCAGCCCTAGTCCCATCAACTGGCTATTGGATATTTTGGTATCTTAAACGTAACATTTCTTTTTGTTCTGTTTTTTTTTTTTTTTGGCTAGACAATGGGGTTAAGTGACTTGCCCAGGGTCACCCAGCTAGTAAGTGTTATGTGTCTGAGGTCAGATTTGAACTCAGGTCCTTCCTGAATTCAGGGCTGGTGCTCTATCCACTGCGCCACCTAGCTGCCCCTAAACTTAACATTTCTGAAGCAGAATTTGTTATCTTTCCCCTCAAACCTATCCCCTAAGGAAAATTATTATTATGTTATATTATTTAATAACCAACATTACTCTATGATCCATCTTTTTCCTCTTTTTTTGTTTCTAAAGGGCACAATGGAGAGATGTGATCACTCCCAGCCACCAAGGCATCTGCTCATTAGCCAGCTTGAGCTAGAGCCTCTCCAGGGGACATGTCCCTTGTTCTTGCTTTTCCTTCATCAAAGTTGGGGGTGACCTGGTCTACAAGAGGGAGACTTAGTGGGTAGCTTTATATGTATGTATATATGCAACAGTTTCCTCACTCTGACTGAAGTCCCAAAGCCCCTAAGGGCTCCAAGTTGTGTAGAGATTTAGACAGGTGACTGATATGGCACTGATAGGAGACTGGCCCATCATCCATGGGGGAAGGCAATCTGGACCACTGAAATGAGGTTATTTCTAAATTGTCTAATAAAGAATGAATAATGAGGGGTAGGAACCCAGGAAAATTAATTCTAATTATGCCATGCAAGCAAGCAGATGGGGAGGAGTGGTAATGTCCAGCCTCTTGGTTCATTAAACCTTGACATGCATGTAGCATCTTGGGGTACCCCGAACTGGCATTAATGCACAGCCTGACACATACTCTGAAATATAGTCAACTTGCTGATTGATTGATATTAAAGATGTGAAAACTGAGTCCCCTATAGAGGCATTGACTTGCTCAGTTTCATAGACCTTGTAAGTGACAGAGTCAGGATTTGAACCTAAGTCTTAAGGCTCCAAATTTAACATGTTTTCCACTTTTTCTTTCCCCTTTTCCCTTGGCCCATCCCTTCTCTTGCCTCTTGTCTGTCTCTTTCTCTTATCTTTCCACTTCTTCATCCCATTTTTCCTTCCCTTTCCTGACTTTCTTATTTTCTCTCATTTCCTAATCATATAGATTCCCCCTCCCCAATCCAACCCAATAGTTATCTCCTTCCAATTGTGTTCATACATTTGCAGCACTCAAGACTACATTTCAAGGTCAGTTCTGTGAAAATGGGACAATTTCCTCACATTTTCACTGCCTCTTGTAATATGGCCCCAGGAACAATTTGGGGGATAGGGGAGGGTAGAGTAAGGCAGCTAGATGGGCTCAGTGGATAGAGTGCCAGGGCTGGAGTCAGGAAGACCTGAGTTCAAATCCATACCCTCAACACTCACTAGCTGTATGACCCTGATCAAGTCATTTAACCTCTGTTTGCCATAATCCACTGGAGTAGAAAATGGCAAACCACTCCAGTGTCTTTGCCAAGAAAGCTCTATGGACAGTATGGTCCACAGAGTCATGAGGAGTCAGGCACACTGAAGGACTGAACAAGATGGGGTAAGATCAACATATTCTGAGAAATGAGATTGGCTCTGGGGTTTGACTAATCCCTTTAGGACAAAGGACAGGATGAGAGGGGTACTGTCAATGTATGTTGTAGTCTCTCTTTCCTCTCTTTGGAACTGCTAAGGTCAAAAGTCAAGGAGCAATGATCTGAAGCAGCATGACAAGAGTAGGTGGTTAAAGCTGGTGAGACGTCTTATTCAGACTGCCGGAGAAGATACCATAACAACAATAACAACAAAGGGCATTTCTGTAGCACTTTAAGGTTTTCAAAGTGCTTAAAAAAAAGTGCTTAGAAGGACAAGTATCTCATTTTATCCTCACAACAGCCCTAAATAATAACAGCACCTAAATTATTATTATTATTCCTATTTTACAAATAAAGAAACTGAGATAGACAGAGGTTAAGTAATTTGTTCAGGATCACAGCTACTCTCTGTCTTAAGTTGGATTTGAACTCAGATCTTCTTGACCACAGTTCCTTAGTGCCACCAAGCTGCTATGTCAAAATCTAAGGTCTTCATTGACCATAAGTTTCTATTTCTGACCAGGAAAGCTGGGAAGAACCTTAGCTCTAGCTTTACTTTTCATTGTTTGTGAGAGAGAGAGCAAGAGCCCTTCCCCTCCCCACCCCCCAATTCCTTTTGATGCTCAGGTGCACTTGTTTATATAATTTTCTCCATCCATACTGAATATTAGGGATGGAGGGAGGGAAAAGATCATGAGAGAAAGGAAGAGAGAGAAAGGGAGTGATAGTCTATCTCCTTTCTGGTGGAGAAGAGTCTGCCTGTTTTCCTTTTATTTCAGTGTAGATTAAAGCTGTGGAGACTCATACGTTATATGTCTGAATCAAAGTGGGTGCAGATAGAAGAGAGCTGAGAGTTAATTACATTTAGGTAAGGGCTGGATCCAGATACTTGTAACAGAGTTCACTTTTTAATATTTTATTTTATCTCTAGACTAGGACCACAGGGAAAATCCACTTTCCTTCCCAGCATTTTGCCAAAAGAGAAATGACAAAGCATGGAGACATTTCAGGTAACAGGAAAAAGCAACTTGACTGCTTTTCTCAAATTTTGAGTGCCCTCTAGAGGGGGTACTGAACTGTGTTGAGAAGCTTGCAGCCCTTGCCTCACCCAACCCTCTCCAGATGTAGTCCAGATTAGAAAGGACTAGCCCAGGATATACCACCTTTGAGCAAGAGTCTTTGACTGAATTTTTAGTGTATGTGACAAGAAAAATGGACCCAAACCACACACACCTTCATGCCATGTGATATTACAATAATTACATTCTTTTCTTTGATCATTTGAAACTTCTTAAGGTTAGGACTCAGAAAAATCTTTATTGGACTTTTAAATGAATCCAAGTTAGATACCTCCAGGGAAAAAGCACAGAAACAGTTTAAATCAATATTTATTTCTGACCAAAGAAGCACTAGAAGTTGGATTTTTAAGAAGATGGTTTATCAGTTTCTGTCTGGATACTCTGAGGCTCTCAGTGCTTTTTTTGCATGTATCCAGACCTATACAGTTTTTCACATGGGTTCGGGTGTTGGCATAAATGATGATAACCACCACTTTCGACAGCATGGTTTGTATGTTGTGCAGTGACCAATCCTCTCTTCTATTGTATTGCAACTGTCTTTTCTGCAGACACCTTGCAGCTGAACACATAGTCTTGAACCATGGTACATACTATTGCTGGCTGCATAAAACACAAGGAGCAAAGTCATTAACTCATTCCTGAATCTCTTGGGACTCTTAGGAAGAAGAAACCAATGGTAAAATGTGTCTTTATGCTTTGAAGTTGTGTTTATAGGGATACAAGGTAGTAGAGGGTTGACTAAATTTGGTGACTGAGGGTCATCTTCACACTTAACTTTTCTATTCCTTGACCCCTGTAAGCTCCCTCCTCCCTTTGCCATTCTATCTTTCTGAGATAATTTTTTTGGGGGAAGGCATTAAAAGAAATTATGAAAGGATGCAGTCAGTAGGTAATGCTTGAACTAAAGAAATTAAGGGTTCTAGTGGAGAACGGATGGTAATGAAGACAATGTGCTTAAGAAGATGCGAGCAGATGGGATCAAGGGCACATATGGAGAGGTTGACATTGGAAGAAGGGCCACCTCTTTGCAAGAGGTACAGTAATGAAGAAGACAATTGGGGATGAAGTGAAGGGGTTTTGAGTTTTTGAGAAAGGGAGAAGAGAGAGTTCAAATGATCTTTATTTTCTCAAACAGGCAAGATCCTCGGTTATGAGAGTGAGTACATGGGTTAGTATGGAAGGTTTGAGGAGGAAAGAGAAGGTTTAAAATGTCAGCTGTGGAGAGTAGAATAGAGTACGAATTTCGGGGAAGTTGTTGAGATTGGATAACATAAATTTCGAGGTCAATCCAGTCAACATGATGATGTGACATCCTTCAGCACCATGTAAATAAGTGCAAAGGAGGCAGATGGGGATGGTTGGGAGTCATACAAGGTTAGGTCTTGGCAAGATTTGGACACTGAAAAAACAGGGGAGCAGAAACTCAACAACTGATGATACTGTAGATTTGAACTAAAGTGCTGCCTCCTACATAAGGCATTTCCTTACCCCTCCTCAACTGTTACCCCTCTCTCCCCAAATTACTTTTTTTTCTTTTTCTTTTTTTTGCTAGGCAATGGGGTTAAGTGACTTGTCCAGGGTCACACAATTAGTAGGTGTCAAGTGTCTGAGGCTGGATTTGAACTCAGGTCCTCCTGACTCTAGAACTGTTGCTCTATCCACTGCACCACCTAGCTGCCCTCAAAATCACTTTTTATGCTTTTTGTGTGTTCTTAGCTATGTACACATTTGTCCTCCCAGTAGAATGTGAGTTTCATGAGGGGAAGGATGTGTCCCTTTTGTATATTTATCCCAAGCACTTAGCACAGAGCCTGGCACATCATATCAATCAATCAAACAATCAATAAGCATTTCTTAAGTGTCTTTTATGTGTCAGGAACTATGACAGGAGCTGAGGATGTGAAGATAAAAGTGAGATAGTCTGCCTCTGAACAGCAAATGTCAGACTTTGCTTTAGACTCTCCTTAGAGACTGTGCTGTCCTAACAGGCAGGGGTGCTTGTTTTCTTTTTGGCTGTGATAGGAGGTCATGCACTCCATTTGTCCAATGGCCATTCTAATTGGCTTAAACTCTTGCCTCTCAGAAGCCCTATCTTACCTAAACACAGGACTAAGTCGCCTCCTCTAGCTGAGGCCTTGTTAGATGCCCACCTTGGTGTCTGGGCTTTCTGGCTCTTGACCTTATTTTGCATTGCTTTTTATATTCCTTGTATTTACTTATCTGTGCACATATTTTGTTGAATAAATCAGTCAATCAACAAGGATTTTAAGGCACTCCTCAACTGTGTGGCAGTATGACAGTTATTTTGTTAGGTGCTACAGATTCAAAAACAGATCTGTAATAAATCATTGAGCTTGTATTCTTTTGTGGGAGCCAACATGTGTCCATGTAAGTATATATAAGAATTTTTTAAAAGCCAGACCTGTGATTTATTTATGTAGGAGCTCCTAGTTGTAAAAAGAGCATTTTCTTTTTCTTCCCTTATTGCTAAAGCTAACATTTTTAGTACAGTATTGAATAGCAGTGATGATAATGGACATCCTTGTTTCACCCCTGATCTTATTGGAAATGCTTCTAGCTTATTCCCATTACATATTATGCTTGCTGATGGTTTCAGATAGATGCTACTTATCATTTTAAGGAAAAGATTGCTATGCTCTCTAGTGTTTTTAATAGGAATAGGTGTTGTATTTTGTCAAAAGCTTTTTCTGTATCTATTGAGATAATTATATGATTTCTGTTAATTTTGTTATTGATATAGTCAATAATGCTGTTTGTTTTCCTAATATTGAACCAGCCCTGCATTCCTGGTATAAATCCCACCTGGTCATAGTGTATTATCCTCATGATTAGTTGCTGTAATCTCTCCGCTAATATTTTATTTAAAAATTTTGCATCTATATTCATTAGGGAGATTGGTCTATAATGTTATTTCTCTGTTTTGGCTTTTCCTGGTTTAGGTGCCAACACCATATTTGTATCACAAAAAGAACTTGGTAGGACTCCTTCACCTATTTTTCCAAATAGTTTATATAGTATTGAAATTAATTGTTTTTTAAATGTTTAATGGAATTCACTTGTAAATCCATCTGGCCCTGGAGACTTTTTCTTAGGGAGTTCATTAATGGATTTTTCAATTTCTTTTTCTGAAATGGGGTTATTTAAAGAGAGCATTTTGACACCCTTTCTGCAAGTATTAGTTTTAAAGAATCTCCTGGGGACATTGTCCAGGGTTACATGTATAAGAAGTGGGATTTGAAACCATATTTTGCAGACTCCAAGACCACTGCTCCCTGTGTCTTGATATAAACATATTGTTACTCCAAAAAATTAAAAAAAAAAACAATAAATAAGGTCCTTTTCTTTTTCAATGGTAGAGGGAGGCACTATCTGCTAGGAAGTGGATCAGGAAAAGGCCCATGTGGCTTTTGAGCTAGGGTTTGAGGAAATTAGAGATTCTAAGAGTTAGAATTGAGAAAAGAATACATTCTAAGCATAGAGAGAGGCCAGTGCAAAGGGACAGAGGTGGGCGATACAATGGTTCTTGAGAGCGGGGACTGTTTTTTCATGTTACCTTTGTTTCTACAATACCTATTGTAGAACCTGCTCCTAGTAGGCACTTAATAAATGTTTGTTGAATTGAAGTGAATAAAAAAGAAAAAAAGGGAGTCTGTGCCACAGGCTTATTTGACACATCATAAGAGTGGAATTGAATGGCCATGAGGCCATCATGATGACTGGTTTTAGTTGTAGTATTAAGATACAGATCCAGAAAAACCTAATTTGGCTGAAATATCTGTTGAGATGCCAAAAGCAATAGCAAGAATGATTCTATAGTGGTTTAATGATATATTGTGTACAGGTTCTTAACCTAGGGTCCCTGAACTTTTAAAGTATATTTTGACAAGTGCATTTCAATATAATTGGTTTCCTTTGTTAGCCTATGCATTTTATTTTATTTGTTTAAAGACATTTGTCTCAGAAGAGGTCCATACATTTCACCAGTCCACCAAAGGAGTCTATGACATAAAAGCAATTAAGAACCCCTGGTGTAGAAGATAGACAATCTGTCTGGAAGTCAAGCAGACCTGGATTCAGTTCCTGCATGTGTATTGGCTGAATGAACCCTGGGCAGTCATTTTTCCTTGCCACAGGCAGCTCTGAGACTGAGCTGTAGAACTTCATGTGGAGAGGGGGTTTTCTCCTGGGAGCTTCCTATACCATGATGGCTCTGGATGGAAAAAAACAAGCAAACAAACAACCAAACACTTTGGTGCTGAGCCCAAACCTGCCATTGGACTCCTTTGCATCTAGCATTATTGATTTTTAAAAATTTTATAAAGGTTGTTTGTGGCTCTGTCTTTGGGTGGTATTAGCTGATTTCTATTGTTGATGATGTTTTTATAAGCTTTGACTTCCTTCACTGCCCATTAGATCCCGTGCTAGAATAGTCCTTTCTCTGTTTTTTCCTGGAAAAGGACACCCAAGCCATGTTTCCTCTTTTCTGTCCTCTTTTGGCACAGTAAAGGCACAGATTCTCTCATAAAGCATTGGGGGGAAAAACACCATCAGATCCTTGGAACTAGAAGGAAATAAAGGAATTGGAGAAATCCTCATTCAGCTTAGTTTTCTCCATAATTTCATTGTTCAAATTTCATATGTGGTGATACTGTCATGATGTGTGATAGGCAGCTAGGTGGCGTAGTGGGTAGAGGTCTAGACTTGGAGTCAGGAAGGCCTGAGTTCAAATTCTGCCTCAGACATTTACTTCCAGACAATCTTTAATAGCCTCAGTTTCCTTGTCTATAAAATGAGGATAATTATAGTACTTACTTGATAGGGTTGTTATGAGGAGCAAATGAGAACATATGTAAAGGGCTTAGCAGCCCTTAAAGGTCTATATGTTGTCGTTCGGTTGTTTCAGTTGTGTCTGACTCTTTGTGACTCTTCTGGGATTTTCTTGGCAAAGATACTGGAGTAGTTTGCCATTTCCTTCTCCAGCTCATTTTCCAGATGAGGAAACTGAGGCAAACAAGGTGAAGTGATTTATTTAGGGTCACACAGCTTGTAATTGTCTGAGGTTGGGTTTGAATTCAGGTTTTCCTGACTCAAGGCCTAGTACTCTACTTACTGCATCACCTAGCAGTGTATGGAGGATGGATGGAATTAGGTAGTGACTTGAAGCAAGGAGACAAATTAGGAGACTATTTCAATAGTCTAGGAGAAAGGTGATAAGAGTCTGATCCAAAGTGGTAACTGTATGAGAGGAGAGGAGACATATTTGAGAGATGTTGTGGAGCTATAGTCAACAAAAGTAATTAGATGTCGACGGGTGAAGGAAAAGGAAGAATGGAGCATGACTGTAAGATTGCAAAGCTCAATGATTGGAAGGATGGTGGTGCCTTCCAAAGAAACAGAGAAATTAGGGAGATGGCTCTACTAAAGAAAAAAGGCAGTAAATTTTATAGTGAGAGCTTGAGGTGCATGGCTAATCCCAGTAGAGCTATCCAGTAGGCAGTTGGGATTAGGGCCTAGAGCTCAGGGCATGAATAGCTATGTAGAATTGGGATTCATGTATGTAAGTAACATAGAGTCATATATTTAGAGCAAGAATGCAAGTCATAGGTGATTAGTCCAGCACTCTTTCTTTATGGATGGAGAAACTGAAGATCAGAGAGGTGGAATGACTTGTCCATGGTCATAAAGGTAGTGAGTATCAGAGGTAAGATTTAAATAGTGATCTTCCTGCTTCCACGTCCAGCTTTAACCAGTAAACCATATTTTCTCTTAATGATCATTGAGTCCATGGGGGCTAATGAGATTATTAGTAATCATAACTGGCATGTATGCCAAACTTAAAGGCTTACAAAGTACTTTATATACATTATTTCATCTAAGCCTCAGAATAGCCCTGTGAGGAAGATAGGATGGGCATTATTGTTGCCATTTTACAGATGAACAAAATGAATCTTAGAGATAGTAAGTGACTTGTTCAAGGTCACATAACTGAGATGAGATTCAACGCCATGTTGTCCTGACTCCAAGTCTACCATGTTATTGGCTCTATCAGACTTGTTTTTAGGGAAAGAGAATAGAGATAGAGGAGAGAAGAGGGACCAGGTAGATCCCTGAGGGATGCTCATGCCAAAAGAATGGGCAATGGATAGTGATCTACCAAAGGAGACTGAGAAGGAAGAGTCAGACAGGAGAAGAACCAGGAGAAAGAACTGTCATGAAAATCTAGAAAGGAGAGATTATTCAGGAAGACAGGATGGTTAAGTGAGGGTACATTAGGGGACATTTCCCTGGGTTCTCTTTCTACATTATTATGTTGTTCGTTGCTTGGGCTGGGCTGGATTTTGCTTTGTGCTAATGGTGCCTCCCTCTGGTGTGCTTATAGGGCTTTCCATCCTCAATTTTTTGCAAGGTCAAGTGCCCAATAGTAGTAACACATGTGTCTTATGTTACAAAGTACTTTTTCATGAAAATCCTATAAAATATTATTATCCCCACTTGATATAAGAGGAAATTGAGGTCTAGACATGTAAAATGAGTTGCTTAGATTGATATAGCTAGTAAACATAAGATCTGGGATCCAAATTCTGGTCTTCTGATACAGATTTATAGTTTTTTCCACTAAACCATACCAAATGACTTAGGCCAGGGGTGAGGAACTTGTGGCATAGAGGCCACATGTAGCCTTCTAGGTCCTTGGGTGCAGTCTTTTGACTGAGTCCAAGTTTTACAGAACAAATCTTTTTATTAAGAGGATTTGTTCTGTGAAGTTTGGATTCAGTCAAAGGGCTACACTCGAGAATCTACAGGGCCACATGTGGCCTCTAGGCCACAGGTTCTCCACCCCGACTTAGGCTATACATGATGATCGTATATCCTGCTTTTCCACACACTTTTCTGGTGTTGGAAGCTCATAATTGAGGCCAATCTTAGTATGGTCATTATTGGGTTACGGGATCAGAATATCTCTGGTAGAAGCGACCTCAGAGACTCTTTAGTCTGTATCTACATAGGAAGAACCTTTGCTCCATTTTCACTAAGTAGTCATTTAACAATTAATTGAAGATCTCCAAGTGAGGGCAAAACTACTACTGCTGAGGCAGTCCATCCTACTGTTACATAATTTTAAAGAATATTTTCTTTTCTTTGAACTTAAATTAGCTTCACCTTCTAGCAACTGCTTCTAGTTTCTCTTCTGGACTCAAGGAGAACAAGTCTAATCCCTCTTCTAAGTGAAGGTCTTTCCAATACTTGAAGAAAGCTCATTTATCTTGCCTAAGACTTCTCTTGTCCTGGCTAAGCAGCACTATTTCCATCAACTAATTTTCATATGACTTTCATATGGCATGATCCATGGTATATTACAAGGTCTTTCACTATCCTACTTGCTTTCCTTTGGGTCTTCTCCAATTTGGTAAACTTCGTCTTAAAATGCGATACCCAGAAATCAATATGATATCCCATATGTGGTTAGACCCAGGCAGAACACAATCACAGGATAACTATCACCATTCTTCTTCTGGGCACTATACTTCTCTAAATGCAGCATACAATCATATTAGCTTTTTGGGTTGTCATATCACACAATGGACTCGTATTGTTCTAACAGTAAGCTAAAAGTTTGAGATATTTTTTATAGAAATTCTTTTCTAGTTCTGCCTCCCCTATCTTGACTTTGTGAAGTTGATTTTTTTGAACATGAGTATAAAACTTTACATTCATCTCCATTAAATATCATCATATTAGATTTGGCCCACTGTTCTAGGTTGTGAGATCTTTTTGGATCCCAAGTCCATTCCTTGTTAGCAATCTTCATATCATCTGCAATTCTAGACTTCTTTCTTCTAAACTGAAATTAACCCTTTAATGTCTACTCTTTGGGTTTGGTCATTCAAACAGTCTTTAATCCATCCAACTATTGTTATCTAGCCCATATTTTTATATCTTATCCATCAAGTTAGGATGCTGAAATCTAACTAAACAATGTCTAGAGTATCCACTAGAGTAGTGACTAGTGGGGTTGGTCTGGCATGATGATGGCCAGAACTACCTCCCTGGAGACCTGAAGAATCTTCAGAGTGCTAGGACAAGCCATTGTCATGCAAATTGACTACTGAGCCTGGGCCTGAGATTGGGCTGCACTAGAACTTTACTGACTTCTCCTCATTTATAAACTTCCTGAACTCCCCCTCACACTTTTTTCCATGTTAAAAAGGATAGTTAAGAAGAGAGGGAAGGAAATAAGAATTTATTAAGAGCCTGCTACATATTACAGTGCTGATTTTTTACAAATATTATCTCTTTTATCCTCATAACAAACCTGTGAGGTAGGGGCTATTATTATTCCTATTTTAGAGTTGAGGAAACTGAAGCAGACAGAAGTTTAAGTGACATGTTTGGGGTCATGGCTTGAATGTGTCAGAGGCTGTATTTGAATTCAGGTCTTCCTGTTTCCAGGCCCCAGTATCTGTTATGCCAACAGTTACCTTTTCATTTTCAGAGGATCTTTCTTGACTCTTCTGTAGAACTCTAGGATGCCCTAATTTAAGTCACTGAGAACTAAGGTAGAGAAAGAAAAAGGGACAGGTTCTTCTAGGGAGTGGATACTTTCACCCTCTAACTCAATATATGCCCCTAGGTAGGTCTTTTTAGTTCTATAGGTTGATCTCCTCATCTGAAAAATGACGGGCATGTTGGAGAGATAAGTCCTCTGATGTACTGTTGGTGGGGCTGTAAAGTGGTCCAACCATTCTGGAAAGCAATTGGAAATTATGTTGTGAATGTAACTAAAATATCTATACACTTTGACCCAGAGATCTATTGCTAATCATATACACCAAGGAGGTTGAAGATAGAGAGAAAGGCCCAGTAGATGGTAAGATATTTATAGTAGCATTTTCTATAGTGGTAAATAATTGGAAACAAAGTAGATGTCTGCAAGGTGGAGAAAGGCTAAAGAAATCAGGGTACATAGATGCAGTGGAATTTTATTATGGAGGAAGTACAATACAAAAAGCATAGAAAAACTAATTTGAATTGAGGCAAAGTGGATTCAGCAGAAAAAAAGAGAATATAATGGCCATAATGATTAATAATAATAATAATTTACTAATAATGTAAATATGGAAAGACCAACAAACCAACCAAAAAGTGGGAAGCTATGTAGTTTTAATGACTGAACTTGGTTTTGAAGAAGAGATGAGAAAATACATCTTCCTGCCATATTTGTAGAAGTGAGGGACTGTAGGTGT
Source organism: Vombatus ursinus (assembly GCF_900497805.2). Lineage (NCBI taxonomy): Eukaryota > Metazoa > Chordata > Mammalia > Diprotodontia > Vombatidae > Vombatus > Vombatus ursinus. The sequence goes on from NW_020954619.1 coordinate 22,502,594, forward strand.
CGAACTGTAAATATACTTTCAGTCTCAGTCGATATCTTGGTTGGTTTTACTGAATTTTTTCCTTCTCTTTCATTTTTATTCTTTGTTACAGATGAATTCTCTCTGGATTTGGAAGGCAGGAGAAAATTATTTGAAAATGAAGCTGATATAAAACAGAAGATTTTAAAAATGAAAAAAAGGAGAGATGCATAATAACGCATTTTATTTATTTATAATAATGCATTTTATAATGCATAATAAAATGCATAATAATGCATTTAAATGCATAAAAAACCTTTGGGCAGTTAAAGGGTGCTAGGGAGAGTTGCTAAATGTTGATAGGAAGAAAGAGAACTGGATGCTGAAAGTATCCAAACCGATAATTAACTTAACAGTTTGGAAAAGGCCTGGACCTGGATAAACTAATAAAATTGAACTCAACTCTCAGAAATGGTCTGTGGGGCTGAGGTGACCAAAGTAGTGTAGAAAGCTTCCCCAAGCAGCATATCCCCTACCATCACTTCAATCCTACTTTACCTGGTGGTATCAGGGCCACAAAGAGGAGAAGAACAGAGAAAAGGAACACAGTTCTCATGGTGGAAGGAGTCAGTTGAGAGGATGAGCCGCTGGGCTGATAGAGGAGGCTTCAGGTCTCTGCCAGGAAGTCAGTCTGGCCACTTTTTATCTAGGGGCTCCTAATTCTCTGGGAGAATGATGTTCTCCTTGACTGGCCATGCTTAAAGAGCTGGAAGGCACCTCCACTTCTCCAGAAACCACCAGCTTCCAAATTAGGTAACTGATCAAACCATTATATGAGAAAGCAGGTATAGAATCTTTTCCTCTCCATTTTCCTAGACTAGAGTGTCCCCATCCAGAGCTCTATAAACAGGAATTTTTGCATGTGGGTTTAGTACCACAAACTGCCCAGGACAAGCAGCCTGAAGGATGCCCTTTATTGGGGAAGGAGTGAGGAAGTGATGGAGATTCTAGAAACCCAGAATGAGGCCTGTGCTAGGAAGCTTGGCGTATATGGATGGAGGGTGAGGAGGAAGAAGGAAGGCATTGTAGAAGAACTTGCCCTAGTTTGCCATCTAGTGCAGTGTGGTAGACAGTATTGGGCCTGGTGCCGGGAAGACCTGAGGTCCAATCTGACCTCAGATATTTATTAGCTATGTGAGTCTGGGGCAAATCATTTCACCACTATCTGCCTCAGTGTCCTCAGCTGTAAAATGGGTATAACAATAGCATCTGCTTCTGAGGATTGTTGTGTGGATAAAATGAGATATTTGTAAAACAATTCTCAAACCTTAAAGCAGTGTACAAATGCTCTCATTGTCATCATTACTATTACTTTCCTATTTTAACTAATAATTCTTGTTAACTAGGTGCTAAGCTTTGCTGTTTTTACACTGCAAGTGTTGACAGTGTCCTCTCAATTTGGTACCTTGGGACAGAGCCCAGATCACCTTTCCTTAGTTATGTCTCTTCTACCCTCATCCTAAAGTTCTCTGGTGGATGGGTTGAGTCCAGATCACGTGACTGCAGGAGGTCATTGAGATTTCCAAATATGTAGTAAGAACAAAGATAATTCTTTATCCCCTGAAAGACATTAATATTATATGATTATATTAATAACTAATTTTAATTTGTGATCCATCCTTTTCCTTTTGCTTCTTTTAAGACCCCACTCCTGAAAAGGTCAGTCAGTCAGTCTCTGAAGGGCATAACAAAGGAATAAGTTTACTACTAGTCCCCAAGACACAAGCTCCTTAGCTAATTTCCCAACTGGGAAACCAGATTCCTGTTTAGAGTGTAAATAGAATCCACTCTGGGTGAGTCCTTTGCCTGGGGGAAAAAACTACAGCCCTTTATCCCATTCAGGATCATGGAAGAGAAAATTAGCCAGAGAGATCTGGATGGAAATGGCTTCCCCTGCCTAGATTGCTAGAGGCTACTGGGTGTCATGATCAAGCCATATTCTTAGCTGGAGGAACTGAAGACTTTTAACCCATCTCCTCATTAAATGTCTACTACTCAAGGTTGAATTTCACTGATTAGGGGAGTTCCCTGTCAGAAGGTACACACCTCATTTAAGGTGTTTTCAGAGTCTTCCTTGTCTTCTTTGGTTACCAAGAGAAAACACTGACCATCAATTTATTGATTATGAGCTAGCCTAATTAATAAGTTGATTATTAATTGCTTAGAAACTCTGTCTCTCCAGGGTTTTATTCTCGACACCACCTTAATCTCTTTACAATTATAGGCCCAAATAGTTACTTATTATAAATCTTGGCAGTCTAAGGCTGAGAAAGACTTAGTTTACAATGCATTCTGCACACCCTATCTGTGTGGTTGCTGGCTACATGGATTTCTATGTTTTTCAGTCATTTTTCTGTTATGTCTGAGTCTTTGTGACCCCAATTGGGTTTTTCTTGGCAAAGATACTGGAGTGGTTTACTATTTCCTTTTTTTAAAAATTTAACTTTTTTTATTAGTTTATTTTGATTTATCAACAATCGCTTCCATAAGCTTTTGAGTTTTAAATTTTTCTCCCCCTCCTTCCCCACCTTCTTCCCCAAGAAGGTGCACAATCCGATATAGGCTATACATATACATTTCCTATTAAACATATTTTCACATTAATGATATTGTGAGTAAGAATTAGAACCAATAGGAGGAACCACCAGAAAGAGGAAATAAAACACAACAGACGAAAAAAAAATAGCAAATAGTATGCTTTGATTTGCATTCAAACTCCATAGTTCTTTCTTTGGATGTGGATAGCATTTTCCAACATGAGGCCTTTGGAGATGTCTTAGATTCTTGTATTGCTGAGAAAGGTTAAGTCTATCAATATTAGTCATCGCACAATGTGGCTGTTACTGTGTACAACATTCTCCTGGTTCTGCTCACTTCACTCAGCATCAGACCATACAAGTCTTTCCAGGTTTTTCTGAAGTCTGCCTGCTCATCATTTCTTATAGCACAATAGTATTCCATTACATTCATATACCACAACTTGTTCAGCCATTCCCCAATTGTTGGGCATCCTCTCAATTTCCAATTCTTTGCCACCACAAAAAGAGCTGCTATAAATATTTTTGTACATGTGGGTCCTTTTCCCACCATTTCCTTTCCCAATGCATTTTATAGATGACAAAACTGAAACAAAATTAAGTGACTTGTCCAGGGTCACACAGCTGGAAAGTGTCTGAGGCCAAATTTATTTACTGTACAACCTAGCTGTTCCTCCTTACAAATTTCAAACTGTTTGGTTACCTAAAATTGATTGTTTTCTTAAGGATAGAATCACTGGATTTTTGTCTTTTTTTTTTGTAGGATAGTGGAAAGAATGCTAAATCCAGAGTCAGAACAATGGGGCTCACATTCAGCCTCTGAAACTTCTTGGCCTTGGACAAGACACTTCTCCATTGACCTCAGTTTCCTCTAAAACAGGACTGAGAATACTTGTCCTATGACCTTTATACACCTTAAATATCTGTTGATATGTGAGTGGTATTTGTTACTATGATGGATTCAATAGGAATTTATCCCACTCAATAGTGCATTTAAATACTAGTTTAGAAAGATAATAAGGAAAGTCACCACAAGGGCATCTAAGGACAAAAGTGGGAGGACAACCAATAAAAAAAAGTTGAAAAAAAATTATAATTTTTTTTTTACAAACTCCTTTCTCCATCAATGACAATGAAACCATTACAACTAGGTCCAAACATCATAGGCAGAAATGATACTAAACAGAATAAAGAGAAGGAAAGCTTTGGGTTGGACCAAGTGTGTGCAGACACAGGCATGCGCACAAGCGCACTTTTAGGACATCTGTTTTGGAAGTGTCACAATTAGGAGGGCTTTGACTGAAGGGAAGGTGCTTGAGGGGTAGCTAGGTGGTGCAGTGGATAGAGCACCAGCCCTGAAGTCAGAAAGACCTGAGTTCAAATCCAGCCTCAGACCAAACACTTGACACTTACTAGCTGTGTGATCCTGGGCAAGTCACTTAAGCCCAATTGCCTAAAGAAAAGAAAAAAAAAGACAAAAAAAACCTAGTAATTTTGACAACATTTTTATGTCAATGGGATAGGACGTATATAAGTTAATAGTTATCAATATTCATTTGTTCACCTTGATTCATTAGTAAAGGCCATTTTTTTTTTATTCTAACAAAATCAATAGTGGCTAGGAGCAATCAGGAAAGGTCTCATTTAGCAGATAATATTTGAGTTGAGCCTTGAAGGAAAATGAAGATTTTAAGAGTTAGAGATGGGGAGGGAAGGCTCTTTATGTATGGAAGATAGCTATTGCAAAATTATGGAGATGGGAGGTATAATGATTGTGAAGAACAGCAAAAAATGCACTTTGTCTGAGCTATAGAGTATGTGAAGGGAAGTAATGTATGATAATCCTGGAAACGTAGGTTCCTAGGTATGACATGGCCTATCTTCTCATACAGTTCATGGTCTAGTAGAAAGTAAGAGATAAACACAGATAACTGTGATATTCAATATTATATGATAAATGCATTGAGGAATTATAAAAGAGTGCTATGTGAAGAAAGGCTGTCACTAATCAGGGTAAGGGTGGGGTAGCATCAGGGAAAACTTCTTAGAGCAGGTAGCATTTTCATTGGGTTTCATGGGTAGGAAGTTAAACAAAGTGGGGAAGGAGAGAATAGCAAACTTAGGGAACAATGTTAGCAAAAGAACCAGATGGTCAGGTTTATGTTGGAAATAAGGCTTTAGAGAGCAAGGGTGAAACAGTAAAATCTGAAACAGTGCCTCGGGAATCCAAAGGGCAAATCTAAGGAACTGAGGCAGAAATGTGTGCTGACCCACAGAGTCCACAGGCAGGGCAACCAGCAGAGGGGCTTCTTAGTAGTTGTTCGTATAATGACTTGAGAGCTTTTGCTTTATTTTATTTTAATTTTTTTTAATGCTGTGACATTTAAAAAAATCCAAGGGACAACTTCTGGGTAATTTAATCAATTTGTTAATAATGCCAGCAATTTAATAAAAGTATGGTCATTTGTCCATCTTTCTTTTAGACCAAAGACTACTCATGGAGGTGGGCTCAGAGTTTATCTGCCCCTGCATGAGCACATATGACTGAGGGTGGCAATCAACTTTGACTGATTAACAATTAATGAGAAAATGAGAATTACAGTGAGAGGTGGGCTATATTACAATGAGGTCTTGAGGTACATGACTTGGATCACTCAAATCTTGGTCAAAGCGACTTAGCAATTTCCATATCACCTGTTTGACAAGAGGGACAATCCATATTTTCCTAGACCTTTCAGAGCAAACACTTTGGGCAGTAATGAAACCGTTAGCCCAACCTTAGAATTTCTTTTACTGTTTTTGATTAGATTTCAGCTATCCTGACTGGCTAAATCTTTTAGCAAAGATTTCCCACACTGGTTGATTTCTGTATGAAGAAATAGAAAAGAGGAAATATCTTGGTCCTAATTCAATAATTAGTTATTAATACAAGAGAGAAACAATAATTTCTCACATTCCCCCATTTCATTCTATTGAGAGACAATGTTTCCTCAATGAATTACTAACTAAATAAATAACTAACTAACTAAAGAGTTTTTAACTGTGAGGCTTATGAGAGGAAACAATGTGAAGGGAAAAGGGAAAGACATTGATTACATTGACAAAATCAAAGGGGGCAGACCTTTCTGTTAAGCAAACTTTACAGATTAAAGGCACATAGGGTAGAAGCAAATAATAATAATAAAAAAAATACAATTTTCCACTTAAGGCTCAGAAAAGTCTTATCTCATACAGCTGTCTGGTTCTCAGGACACCATCTGATGCAACTCTCTGGTCTGGATGTAGTCTCTGAACTGTTTCCATGTGACTGGCTTCTCTGGTTCTGGTCACTTATAGGCATCCTCTTCTCTTCTACAAATCTCCTACAAAATTGGTCTTAACACAATTTTAAATTTACTTCACCAATAACTAGGCCAAATAACAAAAGTTAGCTCAACCCTTATGGCTCTACTATTAGAAAATCAAATTTGGAACCTATTAGACCAGGGAATTTACAATTCTAGTTTGGCCAGTTGTCATGTTGATATATCTAAGAAACTCAGATACAAGCCAAAAATTAGAACCCAATTTTTCTACTTGTCATTGTTCATCCCCCCCCCCCATTAAGAACATGTGATACTGCTAAGGAATTAATAACAGAATGCTTTTTATAAGAAGATAAACTCCAATACAAAAATGAATTTAAAAGTTGTCAAGTTAACTTCAATTATAACAAAAGATGTTGGAATGGAGTGTATAAATGCATAATTTAAGAACAATATTTATGAGTTGTTTTTAATAAAACACCTTCAGCTTCTAGCCATATTTAAATGAATAACCCCTAGTAAAAGTAGATCTCTCTTTGTCATTTATAAGATAGACCACAAGCCATTCTTCTTTCAAGATAACTACTTGTGCTGCTATTATTTTCATTAAAACAGAACTGAGTCAGTTATGATATTAACCTTACCAAATAGCAGAATTATATCCTGGTTTCACAAATTTTTACATCATTGCCTAATTATCCCCAAATCATTAACTTAAAGTAACAGGTGTCAAGACGAAATAGTTCGTTGTTTGGGATATAAAAAAGACTAAAATTCTAGCTGAAATAACTCAAATCTTATACTTGCATCTTATTATAGTAGTTCAGATGTGGTTTAACATTAACCTAAAAGATCTATTTAGTTGCATTTTTACTGAGCACTTAACATGATTATAGAAATTTGCCATAAAAGAAGAATCAGGGACATGGGAAATAATGCTTCCCTAACTTCACGTCAATTCCAGGCAAAAGTTATATAGATAGCCAATTACACTGAGTCAGTCACTCAGCCAAATGAGATATTTTCCATTCAAGAGGAAGATTCATACTGGGGAAATTGAGTCAGAATAATCCTATCTCAGTCCATGTCAAGAGTCATTCTCTCAGCCTTTCTCATGAGAACTCTACCTGTAGTTCATGGATGTCAGTGCTATAGGGTTACTGGCATCATGGATTCATTGGCTTAATATTCCTTGGTGGTCATACCTGGAGTGAAACTCAGGATGATATTAGTTGCAGTCCCATAATGTCTTAAACAGAAAATTCCAATAATCAGAGCTTAAGGTTGATTTAGCTCTTAAGGATCACATGTCCTAGATAACAAGTATTGACTATACTCTCACATTGGTAACAGAGATTCATCATGAAAAATCACAGCTTATTGCTCATGCTAAGTAGATGCTTTTTCATCCCTAAGTTCAACATTACACAAATAATTTTGCTTTGAGACGCTTAATAATAAACAACAAAAGATTTGGAATGGGATGTGTAAATATAATAATCCCAAATTGTATATAGAGGACAACTTATATGAAACATTGTCTATAGTAAAACAATACTAAGTTGGTTTAAAATGTCTTTAAATAGCATAAATAAATCCCCAAAGTATCATAAACAAAATAAATTCTTAATCATCACAAATTCCTAAGTACCATCCTCCTCTAGTGAAAAGATATTTGCAATGGAAAGGAGATTCAGTTTTTCTAGGTAAAGCAATGCCAAAAAAGTGTGTATGTGTGTGTGCATACACACATACATAGACACACATATATACATATATGTCTAAATGTATATATGTGTGTGTATATCTATCTATTCATCTATAGCTATATATCCAATTAAATTAGCCTTACCTCAATAACAAAGTTTACTAGGCCTCTAAAAATTTGCTCATTATCTTTTCCTGATATGAAATATATCACTAGAAATTAATGATTACATTCTGGAATCCCACATAGATAGTGAATATTTGATAACTCACTTAAACCTCTAGAAAAAACAACACTGGCCATTTGCTGTAAACCTCAAAATTAACATATATACACACACATATATACATATACATACATACATATATGTATCTGCATCTTAGATGAAACTCACTATACATCATAAGCAGGCTTGAAAATTATATCCCCATTTTTTTTACCCCCATTTTTTGCAAAGAGTATTTGTATCTCAGTCAGTAGGAATTCCACAACACAGCAAGGTCTTGCACAGGGTTCATAAGAATTTATATCTAGATGGTTCCAAGAATCTTTGTAAGTTTACAAAATGATTTTACAAGGTCTTTTCTTTGTACCTTTTCTCACACATTAATCAATTATCAATTTTCCTTTTTAAAAATACTTATGTAAATACCTATTAGATTTTAACGTTGTAACAATAACTCCAAATAACTTAGTTAACAATCTCATAATTTTAATAAGTGATAGCCAAATCATTTTAGGTTGAAACTCTATCTCAAATATAGGCAAAACTGGAAGTTAAAGTTTTTAAATTACAATACTTAAGAATATTATGCATGTGGTCAGCAGGGCTGATAAAATGACGTAATAGCTATCTAACCCATTTTAAAAATCTTCTTTTAACAGTACAATTCTTTTTTTCTTTTTTGTGAGGCAATCAGGGTTAAGTGACTTGCCCAGGGTCACACAGTTAATAAGTGTCAAGTGTCAGAGGTCAGATTTGAACTCAGGTCCTCCTGACTCCAAGGCCAGATCCCCCACCGCTGTGCCACCTAGGTGCCCCTTAATAGTACAATTCTTAATCTAATAATATCAAGATTATAAGAGAAGTTGCTTTTTTAACAACATTGCTGGTATAATAATTTACCAAATTATATGACATAAAAAAATTTAGAAACACAACAGTACTGTAAACAATATCATGTATATGAAACTTGAAACAAAACCAATTACTTGGTCAAAGGATATGAACAGGCAGTTCTCAGATGAAGAAATTAAAACCATCTATAGTCATATGAAAAAATGCTCTAAATCTCTGTTGATTAGAGAAATGCATATCAAAACAACTCTGAGGTACCACATCACACCTATTAGATTGGCCAACATGACAAAAGAGGAAAATGATAAATGTTGGAGAAGATGTGGGAAAATTGGAACACTAATGCATTGTTGGTAGAGTTGCAAAACAATCCAACCATTTTGGAGAGCAATTTGGAACTATGCCTAAAGGGCTATATAAAAATGTGCATACCCTTTGACCCAGCAATAGTACCTCTAAGGCTATGTCCCAGAAAGATCATACAAATGGGAAAAGGACCTACATGTACAAAAATATTTATAGCAGCTCTTTTTGTGGTGGCAAAGAATTGGAAATTGAGAGGATGCCCACCAATTGGGGAATGACTGAACAAGTTGTGGTATATGAATGTAATGGAATACTATTGTGCTATAAGAAATGATGAATAGGCAGACTTCAGAAAAACCTGGAAAGACTTGTATGGTCTGATGCTGAGTGAGATGAGCTGAACCAGGAGAATGTTGTACACGGTAACAGTGATGTTGTGCGATGATTAATGTTGATAGACTTAACCCTTCTCAGCAATACAAGGCTCTAAGACATCTCCAAAGGCCTCATGATGGAAAATGCTATCCACAAAGAAGAAAGAACTATGGAGTTTGAATGCAGATCAAAGGATACTATTTGCTATTGTTTTTCTTCTGTTGTGTTTTGTTTCCTCTTTCTGGTGGTTCCTCCTATTGGTTCTAATTCTTACCTACAACATCATTAATGTGAAAATATGTTTAATAGGAATATATATGTATAACCTATATTAGATTGCATGCTATCTTGGGGAAGGAGGTGGGGAAGGAGGGGGAGAAAAATTTAAAACTCAAAAGCTTATGGAAGTGATTGTTGATAATTCAAAATAAATTAATTAAAAAAAACCAAAAACAATTACCAAACAAAACCATTAGTACCTGAGGTGGCCTCAGTTCAGTTGAATGTATTTCCAAATTACTTTACACAGAAAATCATTCATATCATCACGATTGGCAGTGAGTACTGATCACATCTAAAACACCATATAAAGTTATCAAGTATGAAGCAATTACATTGAATTAAGAGATATTAAAAAGTTAACATTTACATAGTGTTTGCCCTATGCCGGATACTATGTTAAACATTTTACAATCATGTGATCCTCACAACAACCCTGGAAGGTGGATGCTATTATTATCTCCTTACAGAACAGTAAACTGAGGTAAAGAGACATAAGTCACAAAGCTAATAAATTTCTTAATACCAAATAACAGAAAATATTGCCCCAGGAAAAACCCTGGAACAGCTGAACCAGAAGAAAGATGGGGTGCAGTAGTTCAGTAGCTCAGATAGCTTGAGGGATTTACGGGAAAGGTCCCTCTTGCTCTGGGGGAAAAGGAGCACTACAAAATGGGAGGCGTCCCAGCAAGCTAGCGGAAAGCCCTACCTTAGCACACTAGGAGGAGATCCTGAAGCCCCAGGTGGTGGAGCAGGCGAACACCAACACCTGGACCCCCAAGTGCCTCAGTGAGGGTGGGGGAACTGGTGGAAACCAGCTTGGAAAACCACCAGGTGCCTCGGCATTCTGCAGCAACTGACTCTCCCAGTGCCTCAGCAAAAATAAGGGAAGCAGCACTCTAAGGGGCCTCAGGCAGATAAACATCTTGCAACATCCATCTAAAAGGAGCAGAAGAAAGCAAAAGAAAGGAAAAGCCCCTGAAATCTCCAGGGGACACATTACCCAATCCTACCCCTAGAGTTCCAGTATTGCTCATTCCAGCACACCACCAGGTAAGCTGCCAGAACCCTACAGCCTCCAATTGCCAACATCAGAGGCCCCATCACACAAAACCAATGACCAGGCCCTAGGCTCCCAACATAAGAAGCTTGTATCAGTGACCTCTGCTCTCCAGCAGGAGAGCTCAATCTCTTTAAAGGCCAGGAAATAAGCAAATACCATGAGCAAAAAGAAACGTACCATAGATTTATATTATGAGAACAGTAAAGATCAAGGCATAAATTCGGAAGAGGACAACATTATCAACAAACCCACATCTGGAACCTCAAAAGGGAATATGAACTGGTCTGAAGCCCAAAAAGCCTTCTTAGAAGAGCTCAAGAAGAAGGAAGGACAAAAATTAACTGTAGAAAACAAATCCTTAAAAAATACAATTGGCCAACTGGAAAAAAGGTACACTGAAGAAAACAAGTCCCTAAAAAATACAATTGGCCATATGGGGAAGGAGGTACAAAATCTAATAGAAGAAAACAGTTTGTTAAAAATTAGAATTGGGCAAATGGAAGCTATTGACTCTATGAGAGAGCAAGAATCAGTCAAACAGAAACAAAAGAATGAAAAAATAGATGAAAATGTAAAATACCTCATTGGTAAAACAACTGACCTGGAAAATAGGTCCAGGAGAGACAATTTAAAAATTATTGATCTACCTGAAAATCACAATGAAATAAAGAGCCTGGACAGTATCTTTCAGGAAATCATCAAGGAAAATTGCCCTGAGGTCCTAGAACTAGAAGGTAAAATAGCCATAGAAAGAATCCACTGATCACTTCCTGAAAGAGATCTCAAATTGAAAATGCCAAGGAATATGGTAACCAAATACCAGAATTACCAGGTCAAAGAAAAAATACTGCAAGCAGCCAGAAAGAAACAATTTAAATATCATGGAACCATAGTCAGGATTACACAGGACCTTGCAGCTTCTACATTAAAAGACCGTAGGGTGTAGAACATGATATTCCATAAGGCAAAGGAGCTTGGATTGCAACCAAGGATCAACTACCCAGCAAAAAATGAGCATGATCTTTCAGGAGAGGAGATGGATATTCAACAAAATAAGAGATTTCCAAACCTTCCTGATAAAAAGACCAGAGCTCAACAGAAAATTTGATCTTCAAATACAAGACTCAAGAGAGACATAAGAAGGTAAATGGGACAGAAAGAAGCAACATGTTATTAATAAGGGCAAACTGTTTATATCCCTACAAGGGAAGATGACACTTGTAACCCTTGAGAACTGTATTATTATTACACCATGTTAAATGGGTATACATAAAGGGGGTGGGTATAAGTTGACTTTGATGTAATGATAAAAAATATCTAATCAAGTGGGTTAAATGGATTCAAGTAAGTGGATTAATGTGATCTGACTAAGAAAATGTATTGAGAGAAAAGGAAAGGAGGAGGCAGACAAGGGTAAATTACATTACAGGAAAAGGCACAAAAACCTATTCCAGCAGAGGGAAAGAAGGGAGTGAGATGAGCATTGTTTGAACCTTACTCTCATCAGATTTGGCTCAAGAAAAGAATAACATAATCACTTAGGTACTAATATTGATAGACTTAACCCTTCTCAGCAATACAAAGATCTAAGACATCTCCAAAGGCCTGATGATGGAAAATGCTATCTACATTCAAGGAAAGAACTATGGAGTTTGAATGCAGATTGAAGCATGCTATTTGCTATTTTTCTTCTGTTGTGTTTTGTTTCTTCTTACTGGTGATTCCTTGTATTGGTTCTAATTTTTACTTACAACATCACTAATGTGAAAATATGTTTAATAGGAATGTATATGTATAGCCTATTTCAGATTGGATGCTGTCTTGGAGAGGGAGGTGGGGAAGAAGGGGGAGAAGAATTTAAAACTCAAAAGCTTATGGAAGTGATTATTGATAAATCAAAATGAATTAATTAAAAAATACCAAATAACAAATGTTTTTTGTGTTATATTCTAATTTACCATAATTATCCTGATAGGAGAACTCAGACCTCATTCTTATTTCTTTCAGGACAGATATTGGCTTAAATTAAATAAAATCCAGATTTATAATTGCTAATGGTAACATATATGTATATACACACACATATATGTGCACACACACATATGTGCACACACATATACGTACATATGTACACATATACATATATACATGTATACATATACACACATGCATATACCCACACTCACTCACACCTATATACATACATATATATTTATATTTATATATGTGTGTGTAGTCACATACACACACATATGACACATGTGAATTCTACCAAACTTTTTTTTTTTAAACTTTTAGGCAATTGGGGTTAAGTGACTTGCCCAGGGCCACACAGCTAGTAAGTGTCAAGTGTTTGGTCTGAGGCTGGATTTGAACTCAGGTCTTCCGGACTTCAGGGCCGGTGCTCTATCCACTGCGCCACCTAACTGCCCCTCTACCAAACATTTAAAGAACAATTAATCTCCATAATATATAAACTATTTGGAAAAACAGACAAAGAAGGAGTCCTACCAAATTCCTTTTATGACACAAATATGGTATTGATACATAAACCAGGATGAGTGAAAACAGAGAAAGAAAATTATGGACCAATTTCCCTAATAAATATTGATGCAAAAATGTTAAATAAAATATGAGCAAAGAGATTACAGCAATATATCACAAGGATTATACACTGGTCATAGTACACTATGGCCAGGTGGGATTTATATCAGGAATGCAGGGCTGATTCAACATTAGAAAAACTATTAGCGTAATTGACCATATCAATAACAAAATTAACAAAAATCATATGATTATCTCAGTAGATGCAGAAAAAACCTTTGACAAAATACAGCCCCATTGCTATTAAAAACACCAGAGCTCATAGGAATAAATGGAGCTTACCTTAAAATGATAAGTAATATTTATCTAAAACCATCAACAAGCATTATCTTTAATGGAGATAAACAAGAAGTCTTCCCAATACAATCAGGGATGAAGCAAGGATGGCCATTATCACCTCTATTATTTAATATTGTACCAGAAATGTTAGCTATAGCAATAAGAGAAGAAAAAGAAATTAAAGGAATTAGAACAGGCAATGAAGAAACAAAATTATCACTCTTTGCAGATGATATGATGTCATACTTAGAAGATCCTAGAGAATCAACTAAAACACAACTTGAAATAATCAAAGTTATAGGATACAAAATAAACCCACATAAATCATCAGCATTTTTATGTATTACCAGTAAAGTCCAGCAGCAAGAGATAGAAAGAGAAATTCTATTTAAAATAACTATAGACAATACAAAATACTTGCCAAGACAAGCCCAGGAACTACATGAACACCACTACAAAGCACTTTTCACACAATAAAGCCAGTTTTAATTGTTAAGACGCCTTGTCTGATAGCCAACCTGAATCTGTCTCTCTGTAATTTTCTCTTATTGCTTTAAGTCTTGCCCCCTGGGGCCAAGTAGCACAAATCTGCTCCCTCTTCCATAGAACAGCCTTCAAAAACCTGAATTAATCACATAATCAATAAGCACCTCCTATATGCCAGGCCCTCACCATACAAAGATAAGGATGAAGTAGCTGCTCTTGGGAAGCTTATGTTGTATCAGTTCCTTAAAAGCTTTAGTAGATTAAAACTGCACTAACAGTTTGGGAACATCTTGTATGTAAATGCTACCTTCTCTGATAGATTGATTCCAGAGGGAAATTTCCAAACAGACCTGGTTTCTACTTTCTCCCTGGTGACTGCTAGAAGCCTATGCATAGTCAGTAGCCGCCCAGGGACTCTCTAGGAGATGTGTTGACTTCATCATGGGTCTGTCCTTTGCATTTCTGCAATTGCCTTCTCTTCCTGCCCACTTTTGACTGCTTTTTGGGACAGTCCAACCTATCCAATTCAAGCACAATGTCTGGCACATAGTAAGTGCTTAATATAAATGTTTGTTGACTTGACTTGTCCCAGGCGCATGTGTTCCAGGCAGATTTGAGAAATGTTGGAGGATGTACCCACAACAGATGTAGGCTTAGAAGAGAATTTACAGGTCATTTGGTCCAAAACCTTCATTTCACAGAGGAGGAAACCAAGTTCCAGAGAATTGAAATGATTTGCTGAAGGTCACACACTGAGAGTGTGTGGAGCCAGGTTTGGTGAATTCCAGTCCATAAACTTTCACAGGCCATGGAAATACAGAAGTATCACATTATGTCCTGAAATGCTAGCACAACTCATTGTAATGGAATTCTTTCTCAAATATTTCATTAAGGTAAGCTCAAACTCACAGGACAAAGAAAGCCAGTCAGCAAAGAGAATCCTTGTTCTTCCTTAGAGGTCAGCACATGTCAATTCTAATCTAAAATCAACATGGAGGGAGATGTGGACATAGAAAGCTGTTCGTATAAACTGTCCTTTCTACTTCTGGAGGACCTATCTACCACCAGGTTCAGTGTGTGTGTGTGTGTGTGTGTGTGTGTGTGTGTGTGTGTGTGT
>NW_020954619.1:22517758-22562083 GCF_900497805.2 Vombatus ursinus
GTGTGTGTGTGTGTGTGTGTGTGTGTGTGTGTGTGTGTGTGTGTACAGGAGGGTGGAGGGAGGGATTAAGGTAATTGATTATGGAAATGTTCAACCACTGGTAATTCCAGCCCGGAATTTAATTAGGTAAATCCAGACTCTGAAAGAGATGCTGACTATCAGAGTTTAAGAGAAAATTCTTCTTTCTGAAAAGAACATAGGCATAAAAGCCCCCATTACTATTGGGTGTATGATGAATTATAGTCTGCTCTGGGTTGTTTTATATGCTAATGATTATTTTAAAAGGAAGAGAAAAGAGAGTGAAGGATTGAGTCAGGACAACTAAGTCTCTACAGTTTTCTGCCTATAAGCCCAGACAGTGTCCCAGAGAGTCTCAAGTCCTCCTAGGGCCTTCCTAGGGCCAACCAAGGGCTGAGTATTTTACCTCTGCTAAGTCCTGTCCTTCTCCTCTCAGGATGAGAGGACATGGAGTAACCTCTGTTGACACTTCTCTTACCTGCAGAAACCTGAGTCAGAAATATGAGGACCAAAAACATGAAGTACAAGATCCTCATGACTGGGGTGTCAGTAGAAAGGAAATCTGGGAAACCGAGGGACCCAGCTGTTTAGCTAAGGGAGGCAGAGTCTGACTGGTTTTTTCTTTTATATTTCTGGCAAGGCCCTGAGCCAGTTTGGAGCTGCAGGCACTTTTCTATGCTCCAATGAAGTGTGTGGGCTATGGCTCAGAGAGGACCTGGAAAGGTCTGAGTGAACAGGAAGGCAGACAGAGTGCCTGACCATCCTGTCCCCTTGTGTGGAATGCCCTCCTCCTCCTACCTCTCCATCTAATGCCCATTTTTCAAAGTCCCTCTTAAGTCCTTCCCCCTTGGTGAGAAAATGTTTCTGACAAGACCAGCTAGTAGTCATCTCCCCCTCCTCTGTAATCCCATAGTCCTTTTGGCCCCTGAGAGACAGAGAATCATAGATTGAGATGTGGAAGGGACCCGAGATAGTCTAGTAAAATTTTCTCCTTTAGAGAGGAGGAAACTGCGAGTTGGGAGCTTACTTAGGTGATTTGCCCAAGGTCACATAGATAGTGAGTAGCAGAGATACTGTTAGAATCCAGGTTTAAATCTCTGACTCCAAATCCACTGTTCTCTCTGCTGGGCAACACTGCCTTTCCAATCAGTTCCTCAAATAAGAGATTATCTTATATTTATTTTACCCTTGAATCCCAAGCAAATAACTCTGGGCCCGGCTCAACATCTTTTAGGGGAGGGAGAGACCAGACCTGTGATTTCATTGGTGTAGGGAACATACAGTGTAGAAACTCTCTTTATCAATGTTGATCAGGAACTGGTCTGCAAGTGACAGCTTTAGAGAGTTGGCAAGAACACTGAGACATTAAGTGACTTGTCCAGGGTCACATAGTCAGCATATGTGAGAGGAGGGACTTGAACCCAGGTCTCCTTATCTCTAAGACCTCCTCTTCTCTCTGCTTTGCCATGCTGTCTCTCCTATGCAGAGTAGGTCCTTAGTGAATGTTTCTCAAAGGGACTTGAATTCTTGGCCTTTGCCTGAACTAGAAGGAAAAGCAACTTGAGAAGCAGCAATGGTTCTGGTGTATTCTCTGTTTCTTTCTCTCCATTGCCAAAAGGAGATGGAAATCCATTGAGCAGTTTAAGAGTCTGCAGTGAGAGAGGGTTGAAGGCTTTTTTAAAGGTAGATGAGGAGTTACTGGAATTTCCTCTGGTCTTCCATCTCAGCAGACTTCTGGAGGAGATGCTGAGTGGGAGCAGAATGGCCTATGAATCAGGGGAGATAGGGAGGAGGGAATAGAAGTGGGGTGGGGTAGGACGAAGGTGGACAGAAGCAGTCATTAATGTTGATTAGGTTATACAAATCCTCTTCTTGGATCCAGGTCTGGTCAGTATGACCTCTATCCTATGTTATGTCAACTGGTGGACATCATGCAAGGTGGTATCAAGACCTCGAGCTGGCTAAGTATCTTTATGTGAGTGAGTGGGTGGGCAGCTTTTCTCTGAGCAAAGTTAGAGATAGGATAATGTCCTTGTGGGATTCTTACCTTGACTTTGTTTTCATAACATCACTGCTATCTGAGGAGAAAATGTCTTTAATTCTGTTTCTCATTATTCTCTTCCCATTCTTTAATCCCTAGTTATGGTACATTACATCTAGAGCTTAAAGGAATCCAAGAAGTCATTTCTTTCTTTTTTTTTAAAGTGAGGCTTAAAGTGGGTTAAGTGACTTGCCCAAGGTCACACAGCTAGTTAAGTGTCAAGTGTTTGGTCTGAAATCACATAGATTTCAACTCAGGTCCTCCTGACTTTAGGGCCGGTGCTCTATCTACTGAGCCACCTAGCTGTCCCCCAAGAAGTCTTTTAACCCGACTGAGAACCAGACTGGATAGGTTAGTTGACCAAAGTCACACATTTGTGATCAATAGATCTGGGGTTCTAACTGGGGTCATTTTTCTTTACTTTGAGCCACAGGGAATTATCTGGAGGTGCCATTGTCCTGTGCAGACATCCCAGCTCTACATTCTGCAGTGTGTCTTTTCCCCCATCAGGGCCTCATTGCATATCTGGCCCTTTGACTCAGCAGCCTCTATAAACAAGGCAATTGTGATGTGAGATACCTGAAGAGATACAGAAATGCATTAGCTTCATATAAATAGAAAATGCAACCATTTATTTATTTTTATATGTATCCATAATTTGTTTCCCAATGCCCCATTTGAAAATTAACAATGGAAAAAAAGTAAAAGCCTCTTAAAATGTTTGTCCAGGAAAACAAATTCCCTCATTTTGCATCCTGAAAAAATATAGGTGTCTTTTTGAATTTTAAATTCCTCACTCTCCAATAAGAGATGGATAGCATGATTCATCATCCGTCTTTTGGACTTGTGGTTTATTATTACATTGATCTGGGGTCTAAAGTCTTTTAAAGTTGTGTTTCTCTTGTTATTGTGTAAATTGTTGCCTTAGTTCTGCTTACTTTGCTAAGCCTCAGTTCACAGAAATCTTCCCAGTTTCTTCTGAAACCGTTTCTTTTTGTAATTTCTTATGGCACATAATATTCCATTAAATTCATGTATCATGATTTATTTAGTCATTCTCCAATAGGACAACCCCTTAGTTTTCACTTTGAGGACACTATGTATTTTAAATATTTTTTGTACTTTTAGATCTTATAGACCTGGTTGTGTTATCACTGGGTCAAAGGGCATGAGTAGTTTAGTAACTTTTTGAGCATAATTCCAAATTACTTTCCGGAATGGTTGGACCAATTTATATCTCCACCAAAAGTTCATTAATGTCTTTGTTTTCTCACAGCCCCTCTAACACTTACCATTTTCCTTTTTTTTTTGATCAGCTTTATCAATCTGATGGTTATGAGATGGAACTTCAGATTTGCTTTCATATTTATTTCTTTATTAGTGTTTTGACATATTTAAAAATGTTGCTTTTGATAGCTTAGATTTCTTCTTTTGAAAACTCCCTCTTTATATCCTTTGACTATCTGTCAATTAGGGAGTTGGCCTTATTCTTATACATTTGAATCAGTATCCTACTTGGAAATGAGATCTTTATCAAAGAGACTTATTGCAAAGATTTTCCCAGTTAATTGTTTATCTTCTAATCTTGGCTGCACTGGATTTATTTGTGCAAAATTTTAAGGATATTTAATATTGGAACAGTTTATCTTCTGTCATCCTCTCTATTGCTTATTTAATCATGAATTCTTCCCCTATTCACAGATCAAAAAAATAATTTCTTCCTTACTCCTCTAATTTGTTTATTATATAACCTTTTACATCAGTCACATTTCCATTTGGAGCTAACCTTAGTATGTGGTGTGAAGCGTTGATCCAAGCCTAATTTCTGCGAGACAATTTCCCCAGTAATTTTTGTCAAATGGTGAGTTCTCATACAAATGACTGGGGTCTTTAGGTTGATCAAACACTGTTTTTCTGTTTACTTCCATATGTTATGTACCCAATTTGTTCCACTGATTGACTGCTGTAATATTTAATCAGTATAAAATTATTTTGAATGATTATTGCTTTGTAGGTCAGTTTGAGATCTAGTACTGCTAGGCCCCCTTCCTTTTCACTTTTTAAAAAAAATTCTTAACCCTTGAAATTCTTAACCTTTTGATCCTCCATGTGAATTTTGTCATTATTTTCTCTAGCACAGTAAAATATTCCTTGACAATTTGGTATGGCACTGAATTAGTAAATTAATACAAGGTAGCATTGGTATTTTTATTATATTGTCTCAATATAAACATTAGCAATTTGAATATTGCTCCATACATTGGAGTACACACACACATATACACATACTGCAGATAAATATATACATATATGTGTACATATTTATATATACGTATGTACATATTTACATATATATGCATATATGGGTATGTATCATATGTATTCAGATTCACAGAATATTACTGTGGGAAGGGCTCATGGGTAACCTCTAACACTAGAGTTCCTAACATAGAGTCCATGAATTTATTTTGTTAAATATTTTGATAGTGGTATTTCATTATGATTGATTACCTTTTAATCTTATATATATATTATTTTATTCATTTAAAAATGTTAAAGGGATCTGTAGGCTTCCCTAGATTGCCAGAGGGGTTCACAAAAGAAAAAAAATGCTTAGGAAACCATGCTCTACTACAAATCTTTATATTCTCAGATGAGGAGTCTGAGTCTCAAACGGGGGAATTGTCTTGCACCAGAAAACACAGGTAGAGACAGGAAAGAATTGGGAACAGGACCAAGGTGTCCCAAGTTCCAGTTTCTCCCCTCCACCCCATGTGTCCTTTCTGAAGGTTTCTCTCACAGCTTCAGACGATGGTACTAACAGGGCATTAGGGGTCTTGTTGCTTCAGGGTCAATGAAAGAAGAATCCAACACGTTTTTCCAGATGAGTTTAGTAATGGCTCATTCACTTCCCCAATTTTCCAAGGTCTTCTTTAGCCTCCAGTCCAACCTCTTGTCTCAGAAACAAAATAAATTTAAGCCAGATCTTCAGGAACCAATCTACTCTTCATCCAGGAGGCAGACCACTGGCCAGCAGCCCTTTTGTCAACACTCTTGGCTATACAATGAATCCATTTGTCAAAATCTGGTAAGCTGTATTGAGGCAGGATGTTCAGAGCAAGACGTCAGTATCATAGGATTTGGGCAGGCTAGAGCTGGAAGGGACCTCTGTTAGAACGAAAACTCCTTGAGGACAGAGACTTTTTACTTCTTTGTATTTCTAGTGCAGTGCAAAAGGAAAGAGAGTGTTTCTGACAAGAGTGACACAGGGATTGCAGTTAATATGACTTTATTCTATTCATGAAAGGAGGAGAACAAATGCCAAGTGGAGAACAGTATCAGTGTGTGACCTTTATAGTTCTTGGTCTGGGTGCAGTACTCAGTGAGTGGTTTTCAACATGCAACAGTTTCCTCATTCTGACTGATGTCCCGAAGCCCCTACGGGATCCAAGTTGTGTAGAGATTTAGACAGGTGACTGATAGGGCACTGATAGGAGACTGGTCCATCAACCATGGGGGATGGCAATCTGGACCACTGAAATGAGGTTATTTCTGAATTGAATGAATAATGAAGGGTAGTAATAAATACATTAAATTAAATAATAAAGAATGAATAACGAGGGGTAGGGACCCATGAAACTTAACTCTAACTGTGCCATGCAATGTTTGCCCAAAAGGAAATTACAAAGCACGGAGACATCGCAGATAACAGGAAAAAGCATCTTGACTGCTTTTCTCAAGTTTTGAGTGATCTCTGGTAGCTTGAGTGGGTACTGAACCCCACTGAGAAGCTTGTAGGTCCCATCTCTCCCAAACCTCTCCCTATGTGGTCCAGATTAGATAAGAATAGCTCAGGATAGATCACCTCTAAGCAAGATCTTTGGACTGAATTTTTAACGTATGTGACAAGAAAAATGGGCTCAAACCAGATGCCTACATGCCTGTGACGTTACAATAATACATTCTTTTCTTTGATGGTTTGAAACCTCTTATGCTTGGGACCCAGGAAAATCTTTATTGGGCCTTTAAATGAACCCAAGTTAGATAGCTCCAGAGAAAAAAAACACAAGTGGAATTTAAATCAATATTTATTTTTGACCAAACAGGAACCTGCAGTTGGATTTTTAGTACAGTGGAGTTGTCAGTTTCTGTCTGGGTAATCTGAGACTCACAGGGCTTGTGTGTGTGTGTGTGTGTGTGTGTGTGTGTGTGTGCGCGTGAATGTGTGGCCAGATCTATGTTGATTTTGTCTTATGTTCCGGTGTTAGCACTGGTGACCGGCTCCGCAAAAATCGGCAGCATTTTTTCTGTTTTGAGCATGAACCAAGGTTCTCTTCTGTTGGATTGCAAAATTGTTTTCTGCAGGTACCACGCAGGTGAGCACACATTCTTGAAGCCCATAATCTAATACTTCTGGCTGCATAAAACACAAGCAGCAAGGTTACTAACTCATTCCTGAATCTCTTGGGACTTGTAGGAAAAAGAAACCAATGATAAAAAATGTCTTTATCCTTTGAGATTGTGTTTACAGGGACACAGGATAGTGGAGGGTTGATGAATCAATTTGCTGACTGAGGGTTGTCTTCATAACTGACAATTTTATTCCTCTATTCCCTGCAAGCTCTCCCCTTCCTTTTCTATTCTATCTTTGTGAGATACTTTTTTGGGGAAGGCGTTAAGACAGATTATGAAAAGATGAAGTCAGTAGGTCATGCCTGAACCAAGCTTTGAAAGAAATGAGAGATTCTAGTGGAGAATGGACGGTAGTGAAAATAATGCGGGAGAAGACGGGACTAAATGGGATCCAGAGCACATGTTGAGAGGCTGACATTGGAAGAAAGGCCACTTCTTTGTAAGAGACTATAGTAAAGAAGGAGATAATTGGGGATGAAGCCGGGGCATTTGAGTTGTTGAGAAGGGGAGAAGAGAGACTTTAAATAATACTTATTTTCTTAAATAGGTATGAGGTGAGAGCTTCAGTTGAGAGGATGAGGGGACAGAGTGGTGTGGAAGGCTTGAGGAGAGAAGAGAAAGTTTGAAATACCAGCTGTGGAAAGTAGAATAGAATATGAATTTTGGAGTTGTTGAGATTGGATAACATAAATTTTGAGGTCAATCTAGTCAGCATGGTTATGCGACATCTTCCAGCTGTATTCAGCACCACATAGATAGGTGCAGAGGAGATGGGTGTTGGGGTGAGGGTGGGAAGTCATATAAGATTAGGGCTTGGCAAGGCTTGAGCACTGATAAAATAAGGGAACAGAAACTCAAGAACTGAGGAGAGTGTAGATTTGAACTAAAGGGTCCACCTTCAAATTCTTAAGTTCTTCCCAGACACAGTTCAAGTGCTGCCTCCTACACAAGGCATTTCTTTACTCCTCCCCAATTGTTTTTTTTTAAAGATATTTAAAATTTTTAAACTTAAATGTGAAATGAGAAAATTAAAAAAAAAACATTGCTATGTACGCAGCAGACCATAAGATAGGATTCAATATAAAACAATAAATTTCCATTTCAAGAGAATCTATATACTATATACTACATATATTTTCAAACCTGCCCAGCTTTTCTTTGCTTCTTTGTTAGTTTTCTTTTGTTCTCTTCTGTGTACTTTTTATTTTATTTTATTTTTTTAGGCAATTTGGGTTAAGTGACTTGCCCAGGGTCACACAGCTACTAAGTGTCAAGTGTTTGGTCTGAGGTCAGATTTGAACTCAGGTCCTCCTTACTTCAGGGCTGGTGCTCTATCCACTGTGCCACTTTTTATTTTATTTTTACCCTTCCTTCCTCTCCCACCTTAAAGAAGATTACAATTAAGCATGGATATATAATAAACATACACATATACACTCATACACACATATAAGACCATACTATGCTTATTTCCATCTGTCATCTGTTTCTCTGAAGGTGGACAGTATTTTCCTTAATAGGTCCAAATCTTTCCATGTTTTTCTAAATCAACAAGCTCATCATTTCCTATGCCACAGCAATATTTCAACCCAGTCACATCCTATCTGAGAGATTGTTTATGAAAGTTTTCCCCCAATTTTCTGTATTTCTTCTATTCTTGGTTACATAGGTTTTATTTATAGAAGAAAATTTTAATTTAAAATAATTGAAATTATCCTTTTTATACTTCAACAATGCTCTTCTTTATAATATAGTTTAAGGTCTGATACTGCTGAATCTACTTCCTTTACATCTTTTTTCCTGGTTTCTTTGAAGTTCCTGACCTTTTGCTTTTCCAAATGAACTTTGTTATTATTTTTTTCTAACTCAGTAAAATAACTTTTTAGTAATTTAATTGGATGACATTGAATAAATAGATTAGTCAGGTAAAATGGTCATTTTAAAAATTATATTTGCTTTACCTGTCCATGAACAATAAATATTACTTCAATTATTTACATCTGAGTTTATTTGTATAAAAAGTATTTTACTTTTATGTTCATGTAGTTCCTGTGTCTGTTCTAAGAATATTACAGGGAATACTGAAAAAAAATGTAAAGGAAGGAGGTTAAGTAGTACCAGATCTCAAACTATATTATAAGACAGTAATTATCAAAACTATCTGGTACTGGCTAAGAAATAGAATGGTAGATCAATGGAATAGAGTAAACATACAATTTATAGCATCAAATAAATATAATATCCTTGTATGTGACAAGTGTAAAGACAAGATTTTTGGATAAGAATTCAATATATGGTAAAAATTGTTGGGAAAACTGAAAAGCAATATGACAGAAAGTGGGTATAGACCAATATCTTACACCATTTACCAAGATAAAGTAAAAATGGATACATAACCTAGATATAAAGAGTGATATTACAAGAAAATCAGAAGAACATGGAACATATTATTTATCAGGCTTATGGATAAGTAAACAATTTATGAATAAACAATAGAGAGCAAAGTTAGGTGTAAATTGAATAATTTTGATTACATTAAATTAAAAAAAGTTTTTGTATAAATAGAACAAATATAGCCTAGATCAGAAGGAAAGCAGAAAATTGGGAAAAAATTTTTATAGACAGTTTCTCACACAAAGATCTCATATATCTCAGATACATAAGGAACTTTGTCAAACCTATAGGAACAAGAATTATTTCCCAATTGATAACCAGTCAAAGGATAGGAACAGGCAGTTTTCCAATGAAGAAACCGAAATAATTTATAGTCATATGAAAAAATGCTCTAAATCATTGATTAGAAAAATGCAAATTAAAACAACCATGAGATATCATTTTGTACTGATCAGATTTGCTAAAATGATTGAAGGGAAAAGTGACAAATATTGGAGGGGATATGGAAAAATTGGAACACTAATTCATTGTTGGTGGAATTGTGAACTGATCTAACCATTTTGGAGAGCAATTTGGAATTATGTTCAGAGAGTTATTAAACTGCCTGTACCCTTTGACCTAGCAATACCACTAGTAGGTCTATTTCCAAAGATCATTAGGGAAAAAGGAAAAGAACATTTATGTTCTAAAATGTTTATAGCTGCTCTCTTTGTGGTGGCAAAGAACTGGAAGTTGTAGGTATACCTATCAATTGGGAAATGGCTACACAAGTTGCATTATATAGTTGTGATGGAATACTACTGTGTTATAAGAAATGATGAGCTCAATGGACTTAGAAAAACATGGGAAGACTTGCATTAAATAATGAAGAGTGAAATGAGCAGAACCAAGAGAATGCTGTATATAGTAACAGCAATATTGTTTTAAGAACAACTTTGAGTGAGTAAGTCATTTTGACTATTTAAAGTACCCAAATTAACTATAAAGGACATATGAAGAAAGATACTATTTCATCCAGAAAAAGAACTGATAAATAGAAGTTTGTATAGAATACTTTCACACACACACCCACACACACCCACACACACCCACACCCACACATGGATGTGTGTATGTGTCTGATGGTAGCTATCTCTAAGGCAAGGATGGGGAGGGAGGAAAAAGAACAAAAGAAATTTATATAACTTTATTATGTATTTAAAAGGAATAGCAAGTTGTACATAACAGATTTGCAGTTTCAGGTGCAATCATCTTTTTATTATACTATGTTTTGGAAATGCTTGTTTTATCCCATAAATTAAAAATAAATAATAATAATAATAAAATGAAATTAAAAAAAACCAAAAGGAAAGACATCGTGTAGGATAAGCTATGACTGGAAGGAAACCAGAGATTCCAAGACCTAGAGGTGAGAGAGAGTGTGTACTAAAACTGTGGGACAATTGTAGGTACTTTGTAAATTTTTGTTAAGCTGATTTAAATTGAATAGAGAAACTGAGGCACAGAGAAATTAAATACTTGCCCATGCTCACACTCAGTGTGACAGAGTGACAGAGATTGGATCTGATCCCAGGTCTTCTGATTCTGCATCCAAAGTCTAGGAGTCTTATCAGTATACTATTGTGTCACATAACATAGAAATGAAAGTTTAGGGAGAAGGTTTTCATCTGACCATCTTGTCCCTAAAGTAGTTCCAATATTGCTCCTATAAAATTTATGATTTTATATACAATTGAATTCCAGTGGTGCCTACAATATGAGTCAGCTGAAATCCATAATCCTGAGTAACGGGACGAATTGGCTCATTGGATGAGCTGGTTGGAATTGTTTATTTAGATGTTCTAGGTTGTCCAGCCAAGACTGTTGCTATAGTTGGACAAAATTAGGTGCTACTATTTGCTAATATATTCCTTCTTTGTCATTTCCTGGCTCTGGGAGCCTTGGTTTCCTTATTACTAAAATGAGGATAGTTGCAATTGTACTTCCCCCCTCCCAGGGATCACATGAAGATGAAATAAAACCTTATTGCCTTTTTTCCTTCCACTCCAGGCTGCACTCCTAACTCTCAGGAGTTTCTCTACCATGGCCAAGAGACCTCTTCACCCTCTTCCCTCCAGTCTGGAAGTACCCTCCAGCCCTGTATCCTCTTCCTCTGATTGCCAGAGCTAGCTCAGTGTTTGGGAGCCTACAAAGGAAAGTGTGGGAGAGAACAGGTATATAAGAACAAGTAACAGCCTACCAAACTGAAGGGCTACAGAGCTGTTGTGCTAACCTCATTGTTGTACGCTTGTGAAACCTGCACAGTATGCTAGTGCCATGCCAGGAAACTGAATCACTTCCATTTGAATTGTCTTAGGAAGATTCTGAAGATCACCTGGCAAGATAAGGTACTAGACACTGAGGTCCTTTCTCAAGCTGAGCTGTCAAGCTTTCAAACTCCACTGCAGAGAGAGCACCTCCAATCTGCTCTCCCTCCACATGATTTGAATGCCAAATGTACATTTGTCTATTCTGTGAAGAACCCACTCAAGGCAGGTGCTCATATGGTGGTCAAAAGAAGCAATACAAGAACACTCTCAAGGTCTCTCTGAAGAACTTTGGAATAGATTGTGTTACACAGGAGACACTGACAAAGGACTGCCCAGCATGGCATGCCCATTTATTAAAGAAGGTGCTGCACTCCATGAGTGAAGCAGAATTGCAATAGCTCAAAAGTAATGCGAGATGCACAAATTTAGAGACATCTCTACTCCAAATATTCATATGGACTATTTGTACCTGATCTGTGGTGGAGCCTTCTCAGCTTGTACTAGTCTGATCAGCCAGTTAGACACACTGTACCTTGACTCCAACATAGTGATGTCATTTTGGTCCTTTTTGAGAATGAAGGACAACAACCAACCAACCAGCTGTGTGACTGTGGGCAAGTTACTTAACCCTGTTTGCCTCAGTTTCCTCATCTGTCTAATGAGCTGGAGAAGGAAATGGAAAATCACTCTTGTATTTTCGCCAAGAAAATCCCAGATGGGATCATGAAGAGTTAGACACAATTGAAAAAATGATTGAACAATAACATTGATTGTTTCATTTCCATATTTGTAAATGGAAATCATGATCCTTGTACTACCTACCTCACTGGGTAATTGGAAGGAAGAAAGGGGACGTTCCAAGCAAAGGCATAGGGTCAGGAGGGCATTGGACATGATGTTCAGAGGACAGAGAGCAACCCAATTTTGCGTAGCATAGAGTCCATGGATAGAAGCAAGATAACAGTTCACATTGCTAAACCATCTGAAGGTTTAGAAAGTGCTTTTCTTACAGCAACCTTCTGAGGTACATAGTGTAAGGATTATTTTAGAGATAGAGACATGAAGTACAAAAGAGGCTAGGTGACTTATATAAGGCCACATAGCTAATCTTGCCTAGAATGCTATTGGATTCTTATCCATCTTTTTGAAACTCAACTCAAATTCTCCCTTTTCCATGAACTCTTTCACTTTGGTAATGACTTTCTCCTGAGAATTTACGTATCATTCTGTTCTTCTTAAAATTATTTATTATGCAATATTTATTACATAATTTATTATGTAATATGTAACCTCTATTGCCTCTATTCACCTGGGAAGTTAAGAAATATCTTCTCTAACCTCTGTCTCATTAGCTCCTTAGCACAGATAAGTTAACTGGATTGTCACTTTAAAAGCCTAGCTCGTGCAGACAAAACCTTCATGAAGCCTTCTCTGAAACTCTCCATTCCTAGGTGAATGCAATCTCTTCCTTCTTAATATCTCATAGCTCTCTGTCTGGACCCATCTGTTACATGTATCTCACTTTCTGTATTAATGTTGGAGCTGCCTTCCAAGCATGTAACTCAGGTTTGCTTCCTGGACTACACAAATTTTGAGGAGGTAGCAAAGAGGAGCCAAGTGCACTCAGCCCTGTATCTGTAGTCAGATAGTCAGTCAATAAACATTTATTAAGTGTCTACTATGTGCCAAGCACTGTACCAAAGATGTTTAGCACCTTCTCTGCAGCTTATGATCTCAGTGAGTGGCCTCGATCCCTGACAGGTTGAGTGATTTGACCAGGGTCACCTAGCTAGTAAATGTCAGAAGTAGGATTTGAATGTGGCTTAGATCTTCCTGGCTTTGAGACCTGCTCTCTGCCTTAAGAGGCCATGCTGCCTCTCAAGAACCATAGCCATAAGACAAAATGAAACAGTCCCTGCTTTGAAAGAGCTTACATTTTGCAGGGATGCTACTTATAATTAGACAAGTAAGTGCAAGATATATGCAAAATAAATTGAATCATTTCCAGGTTGGAGGGGAGCACAAACAATGGGGAGAGGTAGCATAGGAGGTGGCATGTGAACTGATCCTTGAAGGGATCTAGAGAGTCCCAGAGACAAGTGAGGAGGGAGAACATTCAGGGCATGGGCAGAGCGAAGAACCTTTGTGAAAACATGGAGGCAGGAGCAGGATGTTGTGTATGGGATCAGCAAGGAGGTCAATTTGGCTGGAAGATAGGGTATAGTAAGGTGAGTACTGTGTGATCAGTATGGAAAGAGCTGTAAGAACCAGATGGTGAAGGACTTGAAGTACTAAACAGAGAGGTTTCTATTTTATCCTAGAGACAACAGGGAGTTACTGAGGATTCTTGAATAGGGAAAAGACATGGTCAGAACTGTACTTTAGGAATATTAATTTGGCAGCTATATGGAGGATGGATGAAACTGGGTAGAGACTTGAGGCAAAGAGATCATTTAAGATTCTTTTTCAATAGTCTAGGAGAAAGGTGATAAGGGTCTAGCCCAAAGTGGTAACTGTATGAGTGGAGAGGAGATATATTTATAGATGTTGTGGTGGAAGAGTCAAGAAAACTAATTAGATGTCGATTGGTGAAGGAAAAGGAATAGAGTATGACTCTAACATTGCAAAGCTGAATGTTTGGAAGGATGGGATGGCTCTGTGGTCAAAGATAAGGCAGTAAATTTTGTGGTGAGAGCTTGAGAGGTATGGCTAATCCAAATGGAAATATTCAGCAGGCAGTTGGAAACAGGGACTAGAGCTCAGGTGATGAATAGATCTGTAGACCCAGGAGTCATGTGTATAAATAACATGGGATCACATATTTAGAGCTAGAAGGGAAGTCAGAGGTGATCAGTCTAGCTCTCTCATTTTACAGATGGAGAAACTGAGGATCATGGTCATATGGATAGTGAGTATCAGAAGTAGGATTTAAATACAGATCTTCCTGCCTCCAAGTCCAACATTAACTACTAAACTATGTGTTTTCTTAATGATCATTGAACTCACAGGAGTTAATGAAATCACTGGTAATCATAACTGGCATTTATATAGAACTTTAAGGTTTGGAAAGTACTTTACATGCATTTTCTCATCTGAGCCTTATAATATAGCTCTTGGGTTATTGTGGAATGAGAAAGACACGTTGTACATTATTGTTCCCATTTTACAGATGAAGACACTGATATTGGCCAGAATGGTAGTTATAGAGGTTCTGGAAAGTTAATGAATCTTCAAGTTGGTGAGAGGGGTCATTGATATCCATACTGGCTGTCAACACTGGGAGTGACACTAGGCTGCTCTAGAACCTCTGCTAACTTCTCCTCATTAATAAGCCTCCTCAGCTCCACCCTATACTCCTTTCCATTTTTAAAAGGATGACTAAGAAGAGAGGGGAAAAAACAAGTATTTATTAAGAGCCTAATACGTTCCATAGTGCTTAGCAAATATCTAATTTTATCCTCAGAACAACCCTGTGAAGTAAATACAATTATTATCCCCATTTTACAGTTGAGAAAACTGAGGAAGACAGTGGTTAAATGACTTGCCCAGGGTCATTCAGCTGGTAGGTGTCTGAATCTGGATTTGAACTCGTCTTCCTGACTCCAGCACTGTCCACTGGGCCACTAGCTGTCTTGTCATTTTCAGAGAATCCTTTTCAACTCTTCTATAGAACTCTTAGACACCCTAATTTGGATCACTGAGAAGTAAAGGCCTAAGTAGAGAAAGAAAAAGGGACAGGTTCTTCTAGGGAGTGGAAGCTTTCACCCACTAATTCAATGTGTATTTCTACGCAAGTCATATTAGTTCTATATGTTGGTTTCCTTATCTGAAAAATGAGGGGCATATTGGAGAGACAAGTCCCCTGATGCACTGTTGGTGGGGCTGTAAAGTGGTCCAACCATTCTGGAAAGCAATTGGAAATTTTGTTGTGAATGTGATTAAAATGTCCATACACTTTTACCCAGAGATCCCATTGCTAAGTATATACACCAAGGAGGTTGAAGATAGAAAGAAAGGCCCCGTAGATGGTAAGGTACTTATAACAGCACTTTCTATGGGGGCAAAGAACTGGAAACAAAGTAGATACCTATAAGTTGGAGAAGGGCTAAAGAAACTGGGAAACATGAATGCAGTGGAATTTTACTATGGAGTAAGTACAATATAAGAAGCATGGAAAGACTTATTTACCTTTTATTTTGTTTTGCAATAGTTCAAGTAAGAGTATTAATGGTAAGAGTAGAGAAGAGGGGATGGAGGGAGAACTGACAGAGTTGGAAACCAATTAGATATGACAGTTGTAGGGGCAGAATAAGGAAGAAGGAAACCTCCAAAGTTGTGAGCCTGGATAACTGGAAAAAAGGTAGTTTCCTCAACAACAATCTAATATAATAAACTAATCCATCCCTGGATGGGCTGGAGAAAGTAACAGATGACTTTCAATAGGGTCCTTTAGTGCTTTAACCCAACAGATTGAAACAGATACAGGAGACTTCAGGTACTGTGACACGCTGATAGAGGAGTACTCTTTAAACTGTGATATAACAAAAAAACAGTGAAATTGGAACTCAGAGCACTGGAATTCTAGTTCCTTCTAAAAGCACTTGTTTTGCTTAGACTTGTTCCATTTGGTCCCACAGAACAGGAGTATGACCTTGGGCAAGTTACTTCCCCTCTGTGTGCCTCAGTTTTCCCACATGAGAAATGTGAGAACATTGAATGAAAGTCACAGAGGAATAGTTTTCTGCTAAATATTAAGAAGAACTTCATGATCATCAGAGCTTCCTGAAATGAATGGACAAAAGATTAATTTTCACTGGAGCAAAGTGGAGAAAGCATAAAGAAAAAGAAAGAAAGAAAACAATAGGTATACTGCCCAAAACAATGTAAATATGGAAAGACCAACCAACTAACCAAAAAAACTAGAATGCTGTACAATTATAGTGAGCGAACTTGGTTCAGAAGAAGAGATGAGAATATATACCTATGTCCTTTATTTGTAGAGGTGAGGGAGTATGGGTATAGGATATTGAATATACTATCAATCCCAATTGGCACCTTGTTTGGTTTTGCTGAATTTCTTTTCTCCTTTTTTTTCCTTTTTTTTGGTTACAGAGCACCTTTCTTTGGGTTTGGAATACAGAGAGGATATATTTGAAAGTGAAGATGATGTGAAAAACAGAAGATTTTAAAAATTTAAAAAAAAATTAGAGGAGAGTGTCTGAAGTTAGGGGCAGCTAAAGAGAGCTGGGATGGGAGCTGCTAAATGGTGATGGGAAGAAAGACGAAAGAAAGTTGGACGCTGGAAGTATCCCAAACAATCATGAACTTTACAATTTGGAAAAGACCTGGACCTGGAGAAACTAATAAACTGAATTTCTGGATGCTCAAGGCTTAGAACTGGACCTTGGGGCTAAAGCGACCCAAGTATTCTAGAAAGCTGCCCCAGGCAGTGTGCCCCCTACCATCATTTTAATCCCACCTTACCTAGTATGAGGGCCACAAAGAGGAAGATAACAGAGAAAAGGAACATGATTCTCATGGTAGAAGGAGTCAATCGAGAGGATGAGCAGCTGGGCTGATAGAGGAGGCTTCAGGTCTCTGCCAGGAAGTCAGTCCGGCCACTTTTTATCTAGGGGCTCCTAATTCCCTGGGAGAATGATGTTCTCCTTGACTAGCCAAGCTTAAGAAGATGGAAGACACGTCCAGATTCTCTGGAAACCACCAGCTTCCAAATTAGGTAACTGATTAAACCATTATATGAGAAAGCAGGTATCGAATTTTTTCCTTTGCATTTTCCTAGACTAGAGTGTCCCCATCCAGAGGCCCTATAACCAGGAATTTTTGCACCTGGGTTTAGTGCTACAAACTATGCCCAGGACAAGCAGCCTGAAGGGTACCCTTTGTTGGGGAAGGAGGAAGGAAGACATGAAGATTCTACAAACCTAGAGTGAGGCCTTTGCTAGAAAGCTTGGTATGTGGAGATGGGGTTAATGGGAAGAAAAGAGGGCATAAGAACTCACCCTAGCTTGGTATCTAGTGCAGTAAGGTAGATGGTGTTGGACTGGTACCAAGAAGACCTGAGGTCTAATCTGACCTCAGACATTTATTAACTATGTGAGTCTGGGGCAAACCATTTCACCTCTATCTGCCTCAGTTTCCTCACTGTAAAATGGATATAATAGTAGCATCTACTTCTGAAGATTGTTGTGTGGATAAAATTAGATAGCATTTGTAAAGCAAATCATACACCTTAAAGCATTATATAAATGCTGTCATCATCACCATCATTATTGTCATTACTTTCTTATTTTAAATAATTGTTCTTGTTAACTAGGTGCTAAGCTTTGCTGTTTTTACACTGCAAGTGTCAACAGTGTCCTCTAAATTTGGTACCTTGGGACAGAGCCCAGGTCACCTTTCCTTAGTTATGTCTCTGCACTATTCTGAAGACCTTTGATGGATAGTTTAAGAGAAAGTTATGTGGCTGCAGGAGGTCATTGAAATTTCCAAGTATCTAGTGAAGACAAAGATATCCTTCTTTGTCCACTTTATTCTCTTTATAATAAGCCCCAATAATGACTAGTTTTAAAATCTTGGCAGCCCAAGACTGAGAAGGACTTACCTTAAAATGCAATCTGTCTGTCCCTTTTGTGTGAGTACTAGTTGTAGGGATTTCTATGGATTCCTGAAAAGAATTTCAAACTATTTGGTTATCTAAAATTGATTATTTTTATAAGAATTGAATCACTGGTTTTGATGTTCATTGGGTTTTCACTTTTTTTTTTTGTGGGAGGAAGTGTGGGATGGTAGAAAGAATGCTGTATTTGTTGTCAGAAGAACTGGGCTCACATCCGGCCTCTGAAACATACTGGCTATCTCACCTTGTATAAATCACTTCTCCTTCGACCTCAGTTTCCTCATCTGTAAAATGCGGTTGACAATATTTGTGCTGTGACCTCATTGATACAAATATTAGGAAAGAAACTTCTTTATAAACCTTAAAGATCTATTGACATGTGAGTGTGGTTGTTATTATGATGGATTCAATTATGAAAATCGGAATTTATTCCACATAATAATGCTTTTAAATACAAGTTTTAAAAGATATTAACTAATCAAAGCCACCCCAAGGACATTTAAAGAAGCAAGTGGGAGGATAACCATTAGAAGAAAAGATTTATAAGGTTTATAATTTATAAAAGATTTATAATTTAAAATTTATAATTATAAAGATTTATTATTTATAAAAATTATTTTTAATAAATTCTTTCCTCAATCAAGGACAGTGGAACCACCATAACTAGACCCAAACATCACAGGTAGAAATGATAGTAAAAAGAGTAAATAGAGGAGAAGCTATAAGATTGGACCAAGTGTATATAGAGGACCTCTATCCTGGAGGTGACAAATGAGAAAGGCATTGAGTGGCCTTCTTAAGGGAAGGGAAGAGAAGGGAAGATGCCAAAGAGCTGAAAAAAAAAACCCAACAAAAAATCTCAGACCTTACTAGTGAAGCAAGATAAACCAAAGGAATATGGATAGTTATCAACCTACATGCCAGTCAGGGGTAGGGAACCTGTGGCCTTGAGGTCACTTGTAGCCTTCTTGGTCTTTGGGTGAGGCCTTTTGACTAAGTCCAAGTTTTGCAGAGCAAATACTTTTATTAAGGAGATTTCTTCTTTGAAGTTTGGATTCAGTCAAAGGGCTGCACTTGAGGACCTAGAGGGCCACATGTGGCCTTGAGGCCACAGGTTCCCCACCCCAGTAAACCACTGATACAAAATATAGTCAAAATTAGTAGTTTTTTTTTAAATTTCTAACACAATCACTGGTAGCTGGGAGTGATTAGGCAAGGCCTCATATAGCAGGTAAAATTTGAGTTGAGCCTTGAAGGAAAATGGGGATTCTAAGGAGGGAGTGCTCTCTAAGTATGGGGGACAAGCTACTACAAAATTATGGAGATGGGAGATTTAATGATCATGAAGAACAGTAAAAAAAGGCAGTTTCTCTGGGCTATGGGTTGTGTGAAAGGAAGCAGTCCATGATAATTCTGGAAAGCTGGTTCCTAGACATGATGTGGTCTATGCTTTCATGCAGCTCATAGGCTAGTAGGGGGTAAGCCACTAACACAAATAATTATGATACTCAATATTATATGATAAGTGCATTGAGGAATTAGAAAAGGGAGTGCTATGTGAAGTTAGCTAGGTGGCATAATGTATAGATTGCCAGGCCTGGAGTCAAGGAGAATAATTTTCCTGATTTCAAATCTGGCCTCAGACACTTACTTCTGTGTGACTCTGGGCAAGTTATTTAACCTTCTTTGCCTCAGTTTCCTCATCTGTAAAGTGAGCTAGAGAAGGAAATGTTAAACCACTCTAGTATCTTTGCCAAGAGAACTCCAAATGGGGTCATGAAGAGTCAGACCTGACTGAAAATGATTGAAGAAGAAGAACAACAACAACATGTGAGGTCGGAGGGAAAGGCTATCACTAATCAGGGTAAGGGTGGGTAGAATCAAAGAAGACTTCTTGAGGGAGGTAGCATTCGAATGGGGTTTTAAGATATGAATAAGAATTCCAGAATTAGGGAATAGTGTTAGCAAAAGAACAAGATGGTCAGTGTATATTGAAGTGTGGCATTAGAGATCAAGGGTGAAACAGTGTATTTAGGGAATCCAAAGGGCAAAGTTAGGAAATGAGGTGGAAATGTGGTCTGACCCATAGAGTCCAGAGGCAAGGCAACCATCAGAGGGGCTTGTTACTAGTTGCTTTTATAACTGTTTGAAAACTTTTGCTCATTCATTCATTCATTTTCATGCTAAGGCAGTCCATGCCTTCTAGACTGTCTGGCCCCTATAGATGTATTCAAAGGGTCCTTTTTGGGTTTGTTTGACCAGTCACTCCCATGGTCTATGTCAATGGATGGATTTGAAAGGATGCCAGTGAGATCCAAACTGTCCAGGTGTGTGGATTTTAGGCCCTAGTTTTCTTTCTCATTGGTAAAGTCTCTTTACAAGTGTTGAGCAAAGTCCTGGATTTGGAGATCATTTATTGACTAGTAAGCCTCTCCCTGACAAGGGCTACAATACCTTTTTAATGTATAGCCTAGGGTTGTGAGCCACCACGTTCAGTGAGGCCATCAGGTAAAGTCAGCATAGTTCAGGCTAAGATTAAGTTTATTCTCTTAAACACTTCCCGTCCCCCCCTCTTCCCCTGGTTCTGCCTCATTCCCTAGCCCTATACAGTATCTGACTTGGGTTTAGAAAGTTCTTTTTAGATCCTTTTGAATGCTTGTTGGCCAAACTACACCCCAAAACTCTCTTCAGAGATGCCTCCAAGATAACCCCATTTAGGTAATAGTTTCCTCTCAGTTCTTTTGATATCCCCCTTAGAAGTATGAATGGATGAGCAGAATGCTCTCCAAAAAACCTGGAAAGACTTACATGAACTGATATAAAGTTAAATGAGCAGAACCAAGAGAACATTATACAGAGTAGCAGTAATATTGTATTATGATCTACTGTGAATAATTTGGCTATTCTCAGTAATACAATGATCCAAGATAATTCCAAAGGACTTATGATGAAAGATGCTATCTCCAGAGAAAGATCTGCCTGAATGAAGATCAAAAATACTTTTTCTTTACTTTCTTTATTTTTAAATGTTTTATATTTTATTATCTTTCTTTTTTTGTCTATGTTTTCTTTCACAGCATGACTTACATAGAAATGTGCTTTGCATGACTACACATGTATAACCTATGTCAAACTGCTGGCCTTCTCAATTGGAGTGGGGAGTGGAGGGTGGGAGAAAATTTGGAGCTCAAAATTTGAAAAAAATGTTAACACTTGCTAGCTGTGTGACCCTGGGCAAGTCGCTTAACCCTGATTGCCTCACCAAAAAGCAAAAAAAAAAAAGAAGTTAAAATTGTTTTACATGTAATTGGAAAAGATATTAAATTAAAATTACATGCAAAAAGTATATGAATGAATTAAGGAATAAAAATGAAAAGAGAGGTGAAACAGACCAGGTCGTTGACCTGCTCTCATTTCACAATCCTCCTTCTATTATGTATACGTGGAGGTAAAAAAAAAAAATCATTGTCTTCTGTGCTGTGCTCTATCCAGCTTCCTTCAAGCTCTAAATTAAGAATCCTAGAGAGATTGTGATGGAGACAAAGAATAAATTTAGGAGGAGTAAGACAATGGAAGAGATGGGAAACTACAAGGTTGCAGTATTATAGATTAATTTCAGAGTCATAGATCATGAAAGTTAAAGACTTAAAAGTGATGGTGGTATCAAGGGGATGACCATCCTTGCATGTGGCTGAGGTGACAGAAAGGAAGAGGTTATAGGATTCTCTCCCACACTTAGCTAGGCTAGTCCTTAGATGGCAGGCCTATGATCTTTGCTGGTTTCATCCTTGCTGCCTTTCCAGGTTGGTGGGACCTGTTAGAGCTTGCGCTCAGCTTGCACAGTTTTCAGGCATTGATAAAAATTTTGTCTGGACAGGAACATGAGTGATTGTTTCATTTCAGCTCTTCCCATGGTCTAATATAACCACTCATTCCACTGAGTTTTCAAGGGATCTATAGTTGAACTACAATTTGGGTATGTAGAGTTCTACCACCAGTCCTGTTCCATCCGGGCAACGGTGGCCACATTCTTAGCTTTGGTAAGTGCTCTAAAGGTTCCCATTTCAGCTAAACTCCATCCAGGCTCTGGTTTAAAGCCTCTAGGTGGGTTGTTCTAATGAAACTAATAACCCTCTTTGCAACCCAAGACTATCTCTGCTCAGGATCCCCAGGGTAGGAAGATATCAAGGAGCCAGCTATCCAAAAGCCAGACCTTTTGATACTAAGGGTGCAACTTGTGGCATACAGGGCATGTGAAAGAAATTCCTGGTTGAATACTGGCACACTCCATAGGAAATGAATTACCTAAAGAAGGTGGGAGGTAAGGCCATTAGCATCTCAAGTGCAGTGGGGACAAGCTTTCTATCTACTCCAGTAAGTGTAAATGGGACCAGGTGTAGGTCCATTTGAGTCTTATCTCTGTCAACCTTTGGTCCTACTCCTCTGTAAGTCTCCAGGAGCCAGTAGGTATGTGCCTCACCACCTGTCTGTATTGCATCTTAAGTTAATGGGCCATCCAGGCCTTGCACATTTAGTATTGATGTCATTGTAGAGCTACTTTTGAGGATTACATGAAAAATGGTGGAGATTTTTTAAAAGCCCTGTGCTAGGCATACTGAGGCTAACATATCACTTTTCAAGTGAATTTAGTTTTTTTCCCATGGGACTGCATGTATATGTATAAATGTTATTAGTGAAGTTTCAGATCTGAATATAAATTTTGAATAAACATCATGGGCTCAAAGAGGTCTGTGTGGTTTGCCAGCGTAGAGGCCAGAACTGTAGTAACCTCATTCAGGATTCAGAAGTTAATGGTGAGTCATCATGGAAGAAGGCTTTAAAGAAATAATAACATCACTAAATACTTATGTAGCACTTTAAAGTTTACAAAATTCTTTACAAACATCATCTTATTTTAGTTTGACAATAACTCTGTGAGGTATATAACGCATCCAGATGTTACATATGAAGAAACTCATGAATATCAATGTGCCTATATCACAAGGAGATGATAACTGCTGTTTTGTGCCTGTCCTCTTGAAGAGTAAATCTGGGTAAGACTATGTGATGGACTCCACATCATGAGGACTACCTCCAGAATAATTTGTCTTGGTCACAATGGCCCTGTATACTCAAATGAGATTTTCTCTTTTTAGCTCCTCAAAGGGTAGTGGCTGGCATGGAGGAGATATGTAAGATACTCTACTGGTAGTCAGGACTCAGTGGTTGAGCCTTGGGCTAGCATCCGACAACCAGATAGAGCACAGGGAGCTGTCATTTGGGAAGGCTAGCAATATAGTGGTGGTGGTGGTGGTGGTGAAAGGAGGGCCAGAAGAAGTTGGAGGCTGAGCTGGAAGAAGAGAAAATGGAGGCTTGTGAGGAGCTTTAAGGGATGGGCCAGCATGGCTGAGGCAGGTGTTGCTGAGGGGAAAAGTCTCTTGAAATCCTTCCTCCAGAACATTTTCCTACTACTTCCCCATTCACCCTGGTTTATTGGTCTGCTGAAGTCCATCTCTGCCTTTGTATGGCTCTTTCTTGTCAGAAGACTGCTTCTACCCATTTATGGAAGAAGAAAAATTTCCAGGGGTTGAGGTCCCCCCTGGTGAATGCTCCACTTCTGGTTACCCAGACCCAAAGAGTATCAGAGACTTGTACTATCCAGCTCCTTGTAGAAAGGAAAATAGGAAGGGATTTCCAGGGGCCCTATTAAATCTATGCCTTCTCCGACTGCCCTCCAGTCTCTGTCTCCTTTCAGATTCTACTTTACTTCCTATAGACATGGTTGTCTTGGTTGTCTCATTCAGTAAGATGTACCTCGGGATGAGAGAGAGAGAGAGAGGTAAGAGATCAGATAGCTACATCTCTTAGTCCAAGGTACTTTGTGGTTGTGGTTGTGTGGTTGTGTGGTTTGTCCTTTGTTCTCGAAGAGAGCCATGACATCAGGGAGATGATGACGTGACTTGCAATTGACTTTGATTTGAGTGAAGGAGGGCTGTGCAAGGTCATCAACCTCACTTTCTCTTCCAGAGCCATCTGGGTCCAGTGGCCAGATATTGATCAGTACGACTGGAGATGGCCCAGGAAGCAGCCCTTTCAAGCTAAGATATTTTCAGGTTCTCACATTGAGTGAAGCAATGCCCATTCAGTGAATAGGCCTCTTTAAGAAATGAGTCAAGGGATGGCCCCTTTAATTAAAAAAAAAATCAAACTGGGAATGGAGGATCCTCAGGGTTGTTGGTCAACCCTATTGGCTGAATTCACTCTGAGCCAGGAGGGCCCAAAAAATAAGCATTAAGTGGTGCTTGGGCAGGGACCTGCTGTTTTCCAATCCATAAGGTTCATAGTGAATTGGGTTTAAGGCTTGGTCTTTGAGAAAGAAATCTGGCCAGTAAACCCCAAGTTAACTAGGTAGCTTTCAGCCATCAAAATTTACCTTACTTTGGGCAGAACACCCTCAGGTAAAGGAAGAGGAGGAGAGAAGAGAAGAAGAAAGGAGAGGAGAAGAGAGGAGAGGAGAGAAGAGGAGAGAAGAGGAGAAGAGAGGATGAGCTGAGTTGCCCAACTGGAACTGGCCAGCTGGGTCCCCATTCAGGCAGCTTGGATTACTCACAGGTTGTGGTTTGTCCTTCATTCTTAAAGAGGACCATTGCATCAGGGAGATGATGACATGACTTGCAATTGAATTTGATCTGAGTGAGGGAGGGCTGTGCAAAGTCACCAGCCTCATTTTCTCCTTCAGAGCCAACCGGGTCCAGTGGCCAGATATTGATCAGGATGAGTGGAGATGGCCAAGGATGCAGTGGGAGACCTTGGCCCTTTTAAGCTAAGGTCTTTTCAGGTTCTCACTTTGAGTGAGGCAATGCCCATTCAGTGAATAGGTTAAGATTTCTTTAGAGGAAGCTAGATGATACAATGGTTAGAGCACTCGACCTGGAGTCAGGAAGACTTGAGTTCAAAATCAGACTCAGGCACTTGCTAGCTAAGTCATTGTGGGAAAGTCATTTAACCTCTATCTCCCTCAGTTTCCTCAACTGTAAAATGGGGATAATAACTGTACCTACCCTTTAGAATATTGTGAAGATCAAATGAGATAATATATGTAAAGTGCTCAGCATAGTGTACACATAGCAGGCATTATATAAATGCTTTTTTCTCTTCCCTCTTATTCATCTTCTTAACTCTTTAAGTCTTTTCTAGGTTAAAGTTATTGACAGAAATGATTATTAAATAACAAATTATTGGGGGAGATCCCTGACCTGCCCCCCAAATTTACCCCACCTAGACTATCTTATCTAGGTGGAATTGTTGCCTCACTCAACTAGAAAACCTTATAAAGAATTTAGTCTAAGGTGAATTCCAGCCCATGTCTTCCAAGCAGGTGTGGGCAAGAGGGTTGATCCTTTGTCTAGATTACCTAAGACTGGGGGTGATTTGGAAGTAAATGACATGATCAAAGTCATATCCTCCCAGTCCCTTATTAGAATAGGTCCACCTCTCATTATAATATTCATTCTTTCTCATTACTTATTAATCAATCAAAATTGATTGCTACCCTCAGGAACACCCACTCTTCCAAGGGTATAGAAGCACTGAGTGGGTTTCATGAGGGGTCTTTAGCATTCAAGAGTGTCATTGACCCCTTTTATTAATTATATGTTAGCATGATTAATAAAATGAATGATTACCCAGAAACTGTCTCTTGAACTTTTTATATGTCATGTTACTGAGGCTTTTCTTTTATACAGATTCTTTATTGTCTTGGGGGTTAAATTGTGTCTGTTCATCTAAGATGCCAAGTAATAGACTGATTCATTTGAGTCAATTTATCAATAGGACTGTGTGATGGAGAATAAATTATAGAATCTCAGATTTGGAAGGGACATCAGAAATCATCTAATCAATCCTTACCTGAATAGGAATAACTTTGAGAATGTCTCCCACAAAGCTCACCTAACCCACATTTGAAGATCTCTAATGAGGGGGTAGAGGATGCACTGCCTTCTGAGGCTAACCAATACACCTTTGGATAGCTATAATTGTTAGGAACTTTTTTCTTTTACCAGGATGAAATCCACCTTTCCACAATTTCCACCTCTTGTGCCTACCTCTACTCGTTGGAGTCTATCAGAACAAATTTAATCCCTCTTCCCCATGACAAGCCTTTAAATACTTGAAG
Organism: Vombatus ursinus; assembly: GCF_900497805.2. NCBI lineage: Eukaryota > Metazoa > Chordata > Mammalia > Diprotodontia > Vombatidae > Vombatus > Vombatus ursinus. Next base: position 22,543,747 of record NW_020954619.1, read on the forward strand.
ATGAATCTCTCTTCTCCAGTTTAAATATCCTAGCTCTTTCAGCTCATCTTTTTATGTCATGATCTCCTGATCCCTTTACCATACTGAGCAGTGTCCTTTCTAAAATATGCCACCCAGAAATGAACACAATATTCTAGATGTAGTTTGACCAAAGGAGAGTACAAAAGGATTGTTGTCTTCCTTGTTTTTGCTAATCATCCCTTTATAAATGCAATCTAATATATTTTGTACTTTTTTGGCTTGGACTTTTGACTTAAATTGAGCTTATAGTCTCCTAAGACTCCCACATCTTTTGCACATGAACTATCTCTCCATTCTGTTTTCTGTAGTTGATTTTTTTTTTTGCACGTCTCCCCATACTGTATTTTTTGGTGTTGATTTTTTAAAAAACCCTGGTAAGTACCTCACATTTATCCTTCATTTTCTTTATTTATCAAATGAGGATGTTAGTTGCTAAAGTCTCTACAAACTCTAACTCCTATTATCCCAAATTCCAAGTTATTTATGTTAGTTGATGACTCTATCCTAAGATACTTTTGGATCATGATTCTGCCAATCACTATGTTAGCTATTCCTCTTTTTATGCCATATACAAATTTTAGAAGCTTCTCATCTATGTTTTAATTCACTGATAAAAATGTCATACATGGATCTTTCTTGCTTTTTGGTATACTGCATTTCAATTTCTTCTTTCATTCATTGTCCCCATTGAGTAATTTTGGCCAATTTAAATTTGTGTTTGTTGATTTGCAAAAATGCTTTATAATGGCTACTTTCAAGATACTCTCTTTAGAGTTGAAGTTTTGGAACTCGGTATTTACTCTTTTGGATGAAGTAAATTAGAGGTTTTACTATATTAATATCTCATGAGTTCTATCAATTTGCATGCTGCTTTCTATTCCCAATCCTTCTGGCATTTTTCTTGATGATTACTTGGAATATTGAATTTAGACTTTTTTATTTCATCATATTTTTCTGGGATATGAATATATCTCATATTTTCTACTGAGTTCTGTTGCTTTAGTTTGTAGAGATGTGAAATCTTCTAATTGACAGGCTCCAGATCATTAATAAAAATGTCAAATAGTACAAATCCAAGAACAAGTCCTTGGGGCTTTTTTTTCCTTCTCTTTCATATTGATATTGATCCATTAATGAATACTCTTTGGGTCTGGTTAATTAATCAGTTATAAGTTTGTCTCAGTCTACTATCATTTAGTTTAGGTGTCTCAATTATGCCCACTCTGTCAAATGCTTTGTTGATATTCCAGAAATATTATCCATAATAATAATTTTATCGATCAGCGTAGCAACCCTGTTTGGAAAAGAATGACATGATGTGTTCTTTATGAAGCTATGGGGTCACCATATCCTCTTCTAAATTCCATTATAATGTTTAGAATTTTTCTAGCAATCTAACTCAAAATCATTGACATCTAAGTTAAGGAATCTAATTTTGCTCTTTTCTTTTGAAAATTATGATATCTACCCATTTCTAGTTTTGCTGCAACTCTCCTATTCTCTTTGATTTGCCATAGTTCCCTGGTAGACTTGGAAATCACCTTTTATCAGTTTTTTTCAGAACCCTCGAAGAGAGTTTATGTGGACCTGCAACCTGAACCAGTGATTTCCTCATTTATCATTCTATTCTTTCCAGTCTGAAGAGCTGTGTCCTTGGTGGAAACCAATCCTGACTCCAGTATTCTGTGTGACCTTGAGTAAGTCATGTAAGCTACCGAAGCTGCAGTTTCTTCATCTATAAAATGAAAGGAATAGAATAGATAATCCCATAATGATTTTCAAGCTCTAAAGTGTTCTATGATTAAAGAATAATTTTTGAGAGGAATGATGATGAAGTGAAAAAAGCACTGGATTTGCCTTTAAGAGATACTTGTTCAAATTCTGGTTCTTCCACACACATAAAGATGTTTACCATTAGACACAAATAGGTATATATGTAATATATATGTAAAATTATTCTATACATACTTCTGTTTATCAGTTCTTTCTCTGGATGCAGATAGCATCATTCTTCATATGTCCTTTATTTTTAATTTGTGTATTTACAATAGTCAAAATGACTTAGTTGCTCGAAGTCTTTCTTAAAACAATATTGTGTTACTGTATACAGTGTTCTCTGGTTCTGCTCACTTCTCTCTTCTTCATTTCCTGCAAGACTTTCCATGCCTTTCTAAGACCGTTGAGCTCATCATTTCTTGTAGCGAAGTAGCATTCCATCACAACCATACACCACAACTTGCTCAGCCATTCCCCAACTGATGGGGATCCCTGCAATTTCCAGTTCTTTGCCACCACAAAGAGAGCTGCTATAAATATTCCAGTCACATTCAAAGTTACAGTTACCATTTGTAAATTTCCTTCTGTCTTATTTTTACTCACTGTTTTCTTTCTCAGCTTCTCTTTTTGCTCTATCCCTGTCAACTTGTCTTCTTACCCACTCTCCCACCCCCTATTTCACCCACTCCCTCTAAAAGTACCCCTGTATCCCCTCCCCACCCCTGATCTCAATCCACACACCCCTCCAAAAGTTCACCCCAGTCTCTCCCCCCACCCTCCCAAATCCCAATCCACGTACCCCTGTAAAAGTCTCTTCTCCACTCTCTCCCCCAGTTTTGTCATCTCTCTACATGGTCAGAAGACTTCTATATCCTTCCAGATGTATACGTTGTTTCCTCTTTGACCCAGATGGGAGTAAGGTTCTAACATTTCCAGTCCTCCACCCACCACCTGCTTCTTTTGTATTAGTTCTTCCTTCCATGTCCCATTTTTATAATATAATTGCTTCCTTTTACCTTTTCCTACCCAATTTTGTTTTTTAGAACTACCCCATTATACACAACTCAGTCCTGACCTTTCCTTCAAACTACCTTAGTAATGATGACAGTTTTAAGAATATTGATAGCATTTTCATATATATAATAAGTAAATAGTTTGACCTTAATGGGCACCTTATAACTAGCCTTAAATGTATGCCTTATATTTCTTCTGGATCTTTTATATTCAATTTTCCATTTGGTTCTGGTCTTTTTGTTACAAATACCTGAGCCTTTCAGTTTGTCAAATATCCATTTTTTTTTTCATGCAAGATTATACTCAATTTGCTGGGTAAGTTATTCTTGGATTAAATAATGTTCCAAGACCAATGGTCTTTTAGAATAGAAGTCGCTAGATCTTGTGAAATCCTGACTGTATTTCCACAGTATTTAAATTATTTTTTTCCCTTTTGCTTCCAATATTTTCTCCTTTTTGAAAATTGACTATGCCATGCCTGTAAGTTTTACTCCTGGGATCTCTTTCAGGTGGTGAATGGTAGATTTCTTTCTATTTCCGCTTTATCCTCTTATTTTAGAACTTCAGGGCAATTTTCCTTAATTTCTTGCAATATTGTATCAAGATTTTTTTTTGTTCATAACTTCCAGGTAGTCTAACAATTTTTATATTGTCTCTTCCCAATCTGTTCTTCAGATTAGTTGTTTTTCTAATGAGATGTTTCAGGTTCTCTTCATTTTTTTCTAGTTTTATTATTTGCTGGGGACTCATAACATTGTTTGATTCCTCTTGCTCAATTCTTGTTTTCAAGGAGTTATTTTCTTCCTTAAGCTCTTGTATCTCATTTTCTAGTTGGTAAACTTTCCTTTCATAATTTTCTTGGATGGCTTTTATTTTTTTCCCCTGACTTTTCCTTGCTCTCTCTTATTTGATTTTTGAATTCCTTTGTAAGGTCTAGCATACGTATGAATATCTTCCATATACATTTCTCAAAATTATGAATCTAGCAACCTATTTAAAATGAAGAAGATATTCCCCTGCTCATTTGTGTACAATGTACTTGCTGAAAAGGGAAGAAGAACATTTTTGTAAGAAGAATCAATAAAATTAATTTGGGCAAACTTTGAGGTAAAATCTTGAGGAAAGACACAGACTGTTCAGAGCACCAGGTAGAAGACTTTGCCTCAGATGAAGGACTTGTTGGAAGACAGGGTAATGTCTGAGATAATAATGACCATAAGGCATTGTGGTTTATCAGCCACATGCATGTGAGCTTTTTAGGATTTTATTAACAAAATTATAAACTAAATAACTGTTTGTAAATATGGAACATTATATAAGGACTATTGTGTTCACATATAATAGAAAGATGGATTTATTGAATTTTACCTTGTGAGATAAAAATGAGTCAAGGACTACCACGAGGCTCTGAGTTGAGGTATTAGAAACTGAAGAAGTAGGAGCAAAAAGGGCTTCTTCTTGTTTCATTGGCTGAAGAGCAAAAGAAGAACAGCTTTACACTATCAGAGAATGCTGAGGACCAGAATAGGAGCAATTAGCAGGGAAGTGACTTTCACGTCCAGAGTTGTGCTTTGCTCCAGGCACATAGATTTACCTACCCAAGTGCCTCCTAGCTATGTCTCTATAGGTGTATGCCCATTTTCCCTCATGGTTGTTATGAATTGGTGGTAGAGTGTGACCTAGGTTTGTGGATGGACTGTGATTTTTTTTGACTAATTTCTTTTGCCTTCTGTTGAGTAACTGTCTTGATTGATTATTTTTGATTTTGCCTTCTACTCAATAAAACTATGATTATTTCTACTTTTGCCTTCAATGAATGGATTTTACTACTCATGCTTTTGCCTTCTGATGATTAAATCTTATAATTATCCCTACTTCTCCCTTTGTTTTTAAGAGTTAATGGTGCTAGGCATAGTGATACATACTTGTAATCCCAACAATTGGGGAAATTGAGGCTGGTAGATCTCTTGAGTTTGGAAGGTCTGAGCTGCAGACTGATTCAGTATATATCTCTTCATTGATTTGGTGAGTTCTTCCTCCTAGGGGGATCATTAGGTTGCCTAAGGAGAGATGAACTAGCTCAAATTAGAAGTAGAACAGGTAAAAACTTGTGGACTGGCTTTCCAAACGTGACTTAGGTGGTAGGGAGAGAATACAGTGTTCAGATTTTGGTTCTTTTTTAAAGATTCTAAATCCATTGTTCTTTCCCCTGTACCATACTACTTTGTAGTATAGTAGTTGCCACTTCTGACCCAGCATCCTTCTTCCCCCATCCTCACCTCATCCAAACATCCAAGAGTTTGTTGCGAAACAGAACTAGACGAACTACTTAGAAGTATCAACATTATGCTATATTGGATCAATGAGATAATAGAGCAGCAGGTTTTTGAATGCTTACAATGAGGTTTATTTAGCATGATTTCTTCTTAGTGAACACATGATGGCTCCTACTGATTAATGCTTCCCTTTCTCTTTTAGCCCAAATACTTGAAAGTGATATTGTACTTCATGCTTAGAAGTAGAACTTCTATGCAATTATACAGTCTCACATTAGAGAATCTCCTATACAGGGAAATCTTAGAGATAAGGAAACCTTTAATTTATGGTGAGGATTGGGGAGGCATCAATGTTCACACTGCAGAAAAAGGATAACACCTATAAACTTTTTAAACTAAATATTTGACTATGGTGGCTGCTGGTTCCAGTGGTATAATCCCCTCCTATACCAGAAACTAATATAATGACCAAATGTCAACTTACATATGCAGACTAAAGAAAAAAATAGACCTTAATTTTTGTTTTTATTTTTATTTTTTAAAATTAGTTTTATGGATCAATATGAAGTTTAACTGTAGAAGATGATTACTCTGTGCCAGACATAGTAAAATCCCTCCAGGTTACCTATACAGGTTTGTTTCCCACTATGTTTTGGATTATCTTCTATTTGGGCAAGCAGCAATTGTAGCCTATTGGGCAATTAGTGAGACTAATGGAAGGAACTTCCTTTCTGTAGCATTTCTCTCTGCAGTTGCCATAGATATTCCAGCAGATCCTGTGAATTCCACTCCTGCCTGGACAAAGAAATATGCTGAGGTCATTGAGTCTGTATGAGAGTTTCAGGGCAACAGACTTCAAACTCAGTACATACATGTTTGTGATCACCCTCAAATACACAGAAGCCAATTCCTCTGATTTGAAAGATACATGATAGGACTGTGAGAGATCTTGCTTTTCATCTCATCTGCCACTACCCCATGCTGCTCACAGAATGCTTGGGACTTCTACATCTGTGGTAGCAAAGGACAGAAAAAGCAGAATCTACAAGGACTGAGGGCACCTACCAGTCTTGCTAAAATTATTTACGTTAGAGATCTAGCACTTGATTAATGATCAAGCCACACAGAATTAGCTTGACTAATTACAAGGATGAAGGGCACCTGTCAGTCCCAAAAGAGAAGAGGGTCCTAAGAAGACTTAGTGTCTGATACTTTTTGCTAACTCCAAGATTAACTGTTAATTTGCACATCCTGTGTCTCTTCTCTTAACCTCCTGTGATTTTTCCATCAGACTTTCTAAGAAAATTCTTAAAAGCAAGTCCAAGGAAGAATGTGCTTTGTTTTCAGGGAGCAAAGCTATAGAGAAGGGAGAAAGCCCACAACTTGACTCACAGGCTAAGCTTAGATAAGAACTGGGCCCCAGACTTAGAGGGAAGAGGTGGTGAGAGAGAATAACCAGGAGATGGCACCAGTGAGTCAGATCCTGGAGTTTAATAATAGAACAAGTATTAGAATATTTTGAGCAGGAAGGGGCCTTGAAAAGATCATCTGGACCAGCAACTTCATTTTACAATAAAAAAACCGAGATTCAGGGAGAGAAAATGATTTGCCCAAGGCCACATGTACTAGAGTGGGAATTTGAACCCAGGGCCCATGGCTTCATGTGTAGTATTTTTTTCTAATACACATGAGTTTTGGAACATACCCTGCCTCTGTGTCTGTAACATCTAGTCCTTTACCCATGTGTGAACCAGGTGTGGCCTTGGGGACTTCTGAAAGTTCTTCCTAGAGAAGAAGGCCAGGTCAGGATCTGTGGTCTGTACTTGCAATGGTTTATGGCCCTCAGGAGGAGCCCAGAACCAGCTACTGGAGCCTAAGGTTAAGGGTCAGTTATATGAAAGAACTGGGGACAAGGAAGAACGTCGGAACAATTAGATCTTCCCAACAGTGGAATGGGGTGCCTCAGGAGACAGAAGACTCTCAAATACTGCAGGTCTCCGGGTGCAGTCTGATTATTTCTGAGGATTTTACAGAGAAGATTCTTACTCAGGTACAGTTAGACCACACAACAACAGTAATAAAAGTTAACATTTATATAGCTCTTTGAGGTTTGTAAAGTCTTTTACATCTATTATCTCATTTTACCCTTACAACAGTCTTTGGAGGTATACGCTATTATTATCCCCATTTTACAGTTGAGGAAGATGAGTCAGACTTCAGGTGGTGCAGTGGATAAAGCGCCGGGTGTGGAGTCAGATAGGCCAAGCTCAAATTTGGCCTTGAACACTTACTAGCTGTGGAATCCTGGACAAGTTACTTGACCTCTCTTTGACTCGGTTTCCCCATCTGTAAAATGAGGGTGATAATAGCACCTACCTCCTAGGGTTGGTGTGAGAATCAAGTGAGATAATAATTGTAAAGCGCTTAGCACATAGTAAGTGCTATATAAATGTTAGTTATTATTGTTATTCAGCGACTTGCCTAGCTAGGGTCACACAGCTAATAAATGCCTGGGGTAGGACTTGACCTCAATTCTACCCTATCCTATGTTGTTCAATTGTTTTTCAGTTTTGTCAGACTCTTTATGACCCCCATTTGAGGTTTTCTTGGCAAATACTGGAGTGGCTTGCCATCTCCTTTTCCAGCTCATTTTGTAGATGAGGAAACTGAGGCAAACAGGGTTAAGGGACTTGCCCAGGGTCACACAGCCAGTAAGTCTCTGAGGTCAGCTTTAAACTCAGGAAGATGAGCCTGTACTCCTTAGCTATCACAATACCATTTAGCCACTCTGCGATGTCCCATCAAAGCCTCTTTTTGTAATTCTACAAATACAGAGACAATTGGAGATGGAGCTGCAGAGAATGATGGAAGGCTGCTGAGGGGGAAGCTCATGGTAAAATGGAAATAACATTGGCTCTACTGCTGCCACTTGTTCTTCCAGTGACCTTGGGCAAGTAACTTAGACCTACCAGGCTTTACTTAAGCTTCCCAGGGTGTTGGACCAGATGACCTCTGATGACCTTTCTAGCTCTCAGTCTATGATCCTGCAAGTGAGAGAGCCTGCAAGGATGATTAAAAGGACAAACTCCAGGAGGAGAGGAGACCAAGGGCACAAGTAGAGGGGTTGGCCTTGGCAAGGATAACCACCTTTCCTGGGAGATAGGAGCAACAGAGGGGAAAATAGGGGATGACGTAGTGGGGTTTTGAAATGAAGAACAGGGAAAAAGAGGGATCTAACTGTGATCACCTCAGTTTTTTTTCGGTAAGGTAGGAAGTGAGAGGGAGCATTACTACAGGAGACTGGAGGCCTGTTCCAACCCACGTTTAGTGAATTCCAGTCTGTAAGCTTTCACAGGCTGTGGAAATACAGAAGTATCACACTATGGCCTGAAATGCTAGCACAACCTATTGTAATGGAATTCATTCTCCAATATATCGTTAAGGTAGTTCAAACTCACAGGACAAAGAAGGCCAGTCAGCAAAGAGACCTTTTGTTCTTCCTTATAGGTCAGCACATTCCAGTTCTAATTTAAAATCGACATGGAGGGAAATGTGGACATAGAAAGCCTGGTTGGTATAAACTTCTCTTTCCACTTCTTGAGGACTTATCTACCACTAGGTTCAGTGCGTGTGTGTGTGTGTGTGTGTGTGTGTGTGTGTGTGTGTGTGTGTGTGAGAGGGTGGAAAGAGAGGTTGAAGTGATTGATTATGCAAATGTCCAACCTTTGGTAATTTCAGCCTGGATTCTAATTGGCAAATCCAGACTCTGAAAGAGATGCTGACTATCAGAGCTTTAGAGAAAGCTTTAGAGAAAATTCTTTCTGAAAAAAAAAAAAAAGAAAGAAATGGGTCTAAAAGTCACCATTACTACAGGATGTATGATGAATTACAGCCTGCTCTGGGTTGTTTAATACATTTATGATTATTTTGAAAGGAAGAGAAAGGAGAGTGAAGGATTGAGTCAGGACAACTAAGTCTCTTCAGTTTTCTGCCTATAAGCCCAGACAGTGTCCCAGAGAGACTCATGTCCCCCTAGAGCTTTCCTGTAGGGCCAACCAAGGGCTGAGTATTTTACCTCTGCTCAGTCCTGTCCTTCTCCTCCCAGAATGAAAGGACATGGAGTAATGGCCCCCTTCTACCTCTATTGACCCTCCTCTTACCTGGAGAAACCTGAGGCAGAAATATGAGGACCAAAAACATGAAGTACCAGATCCTCATGACTGGGGTGTCAGTAGAAAGGTAATCTGGGAAACCAAGGGACCCAGCTCTTTAACTGAGAAAGGCAGAGTCTGACTGGTTTTTTTCTTTTATATTTCTGGCAGGGTCCTAAACCTAAGAGCCGCAGGCAGTTTTCCATGCTCCAATGATGTGTGTGGGCTATTGGCTCAGAGAGGACCTGGAAAGGTCTGAGTGAACAGGAGGGCAGACAGAGTGCCTGACCATCCCATTCTGTGGAATGCCCTCCTCCTCCTACCTCTCTATCTAATGCCCATTTTTCAAAGTCCCTCTTAAGTCCTTCCCCCTTGGTGAGAAAATGTTTCTGACAACACCAGGTGGAAGTCATCTCCCCCTCCTCTGTAATCCCATAGTCCTTTGGCCCCTGAGAGACAGAGAATCATAGATTGAGATGTGGAAGGGACCCGAGATAGTCTAGTAAAATTTCCTCCTTTCCAGAGGAGGAAACTGCGAGTTGGGAGCTTACTTAGGTGATTTGCCCAAGGTCACGTAGATAGTGAATAGCAGAGATGCTGTTAGAATCCAGGTTTAAATCTCTGACTCCAAATCCACTGTTCTCTCTGCTGGGCAACACTGCCTTTCCAATCAGTTCCTCAAATAAGAGAGTTATCTTATCTTTATTTTACCCTTGAATCCCAAGAAAGTTACTCTGGGCCCTGCTCAACATCTTTTAGGGGAGGGAGAGACCAGACCTGTGATTTCATTGGTATAGGGAACATACAGTGTAGAAACTCTTTTTATCAACGTTGATCAGGAACTGGTCTGCAAGTGACAGCTTTAGAGAGTTGGCAAGAACACTGAGACATTAAGTGACTTGTCCAGGGTCACATAGTCAGCATATGTGAGGAGGGACTTGAACCCAGGCCTCCTTATCTCTAAGACTTCCTCCTCTCTCTGCTTTGCCATGCTGCCTCTCCTATGCAGAGTAGGTATTTAGTGAATGTTTCTCAAAGGGACTTGAATTCTTGGCCTTTGCCTGAATTAGAAGGAAAAGCAACTTGAGAAGGAGCAATAGTACTGGTGTATTCTCTTGTTTCTTTCTCTCCATTGCCAAAAGGAGATGGAAATCCATTGAGCAGTTAAAGAGTCTGCAGGTAGATGAGGAGTTACTGGAATTTCCTCTGGTCTTCCATCTCAGCAGACTTCTGGAGGAGATGCTGAGTGGGAGCAGAATGGCCTATGAATCAGGGGAGATAGGGAGGAGGGAATAGAAGTGGGGTGGGGTAGGAGGAAGGTGGACAGAAGCAGTCATTAACATTGATTAGGTTATACAAATCCCTTTCTTGAATCCAGGAGTGATCAGCATGGCCTCTATCCTATGTTATATCAACTAGTGAACATGATGTAAGGTGGTATCAAGGCCTCGAGTTGGCTAAGTATCTTTATGTGAGTGAGTGGGTGGGCAGCTTTTCTCTGAGCAAAGTTAGAGATAGGATAATGTCCTTGTGGGGTTCTTACCTTGCCTTTATTTTCATAACATCAGGGCTCTCTGGAGAGAAAAAAAATGTCTTTAATTCTGTTTCTTATTATTCTCTTCACATTCTCTAATCTCTAGTTATGTGGTTACATTAGACCTAGAGCTTAAAGCAATCCCAGAGGTCTTTTAATCCAACTGAGAACAGGTTAGGTTACTTGGCCAAAGTCACAGATTTTGTAATCAACAGAGGTGGGGTTCAAACTTGGGTCCCACAGCTAGAAAATCATTGTTCTTTACTCTGAACCACAGGGCTTTACCTCTAGGTGCTATTTTCCTGTGCAGACAGCCCAACTCTACTTTCCGCAGTGTGTCTTTTTCCTCAGCAGGGCCTCATTTGATGTCTGGCCCTGTGACTCAGCACCCTATATAAACAAGGCAATCATGATGTGAGATACCCAAAGAGATACAGAAATGCATTGGCTTCATCTAAATAGAAAATGCAGCCATTTATTTATTTTTATATTATATTGTTTATATTTATATTATTATATAAATATATATTCTATATATAATTTATATAGAATATATAAATATATATTATATAACTATATTATATTTATTTATATTTATTTTTATATATATCCATAATTTGATCTTCCCAGTGCCCCAATTGAGAGATAACAACCACAATAACAACCTCTTCAAAAACATTTGTCCGGGAAAACAAATTCCCACATTTTGCATTCTGGAAAATGTAGGTGTTTTTCTGAATTTTAAGTTCATCCTGTCTCAGGCAAGAGGTCGATAACATGATTCATCATTAGTCTTCTGGGCTTGCAGTTTATTATTGCATTGATATGATGTCTAAAGTGTTTTAAAATTGTGTTTCTCTATTGTTATTGTATAAATTGTTATCTTAGTTCTGCTCACTTCGCTATGCATCAGTTTATAGAAATCTTCCTAGTTTCTTCTGAAATTATTTCTTATGACACATTATATATTCTTATGACACATTCCATTATATTCAGGTATCATAATTTGCTTAGCTATTCTCCAATAGGATAGCCCCTTAATTTTCACTTTGGGGATACTATGAAAAGGGTTATTATAAATATTTTTTTTGTACTTTCAGATCTCATAGACCTAGTTGTGTTATCACTGGGTCTAAGGGTTTAGTGACTTTTTTTTTTTTTTTTGGTGAGGCAGTTGGGGTTAAGTGACTTGCCCAGGGTCACACAGCTAGGAAGTGTCAAGTGTCTGAGGCCAGATTTGAACTCAGGTCCTCCTGACTCCAGGGCTGGTGCTCTATCCACTATGCCACCTAGCCACCCCAGTTTAGTAACTTTTTAGGTATAATTCCAAATTGCCTTCCAGTATGGTCAGACCAATTTACAACTCTACCAAAAGTTCATTAATGTCCTTATTTTCCCACAGCCCCTCTAACACTCTCCATTTTCCTTTTTTTTTGGGTCAACTTTGTCAATCTGATGTTTATGAGATGAAACTTCAGAGCTGCTTTAATATTCATTTCTTTAACTATTAGTGCTGTGACACATAAAAAAATGTTGCTTTTGATACCTTATATTTCTTCTTTTATAACTCCCTGTTTATAGCCTTTGATCATCTGTCAATTTGGGAGCTGGTCTTATTCTCATACATTTGATCAGTATCCTACATATATTAGAAATGAGATCTTCATCAAAGAAACTTATTGTGAAAATTTTCCCAGTTTTTTATCTTCCAATCTTAGCTACACTGGATTTATTTGTGCAAAACTTTAAGAATATTTTGTATTGGAATAGTTTGTTTATCTTCTGTGATCCTTTCTATTGCTTATTTAATCATGAATTCTTCCCCTATTCATAAATTCAGAAAATAATTTCTTCCTTATTCCTTTAATTTGTTTATTATATGACCTTTTACATGTAGGTCACATTTCCATTTGGAACTGACTTTAGTATATGGTGTGAGGTGTTGATCTAAGCCTAATTTCTGCTAGATAATTTTCCCAGTAGTTTTTGTCAAATGGTGAGCTCTCATATAAATAACTGGGGTCTTTAGGTTTATCAAAGACTCTATTTCTGTTTGCTTCTGTATGTTATATACACAGTCTGTTCTATTGATTGACTCCTTTGATCTTTAACCAGTACAAAATTATTTTGAATGTTGATTGCTTTGTAGATCAGTTTCAGACCCGGTACTGCTAGGCCTTCTTCCTTCTCACTTAAAAAAAAATTCTTACCCTTGACATTCTTGATCTTTTGACCCTCCATATGAATTTTGTCATTATTTCCTCTCACACAATAAAATATCCCTTGACAGTTTGATATAGCACTGAATAAGTAAATTAATATAAGGTAGGCATTTTTATTATATTGTCTCAACATAAGCATTAGCAATTTTAATGCTTTGTATATATTGGTATACATATACATATATACACATACTACATATACATACATACATGTGTGTGTATATAAGTTCAGATTCACAGAATATTAGAGTAGGAAGCGCTCATAGATAACCCCTAACACTAGAGTTCTTAACATGGAATCCGTGAATTTGTTGTGTTAAATATTTTGGTAGTGATATTTCAATATAATTGATTTCCAATGTTTGCTGTGAGGGTGCATCCAAGAAGTTTTATTGTGTTTAGGTAAACAGAAGACAGTATTTCTATATAATTGATTTCCAATGTTTGCTGTGAGGGTGCATCAATGAAATTTTATTGTGTTTAGGTAAACAGGAGACAGTGTTGATGAGGGGAAGATCAGGAGATGCACAAGTCTTCAATAGTAAATGACCATTGCTGTTGATGTTGCTGTTTCTAACTCTATTCCTCCCAAGGACTCCCTGCCATGTCTGGTAGTCTCTGCTTACTCTACCATTAAAGTCACCCAGAATTATAAGCTTGTCCTCTTTTGACGCACTGGTGATAAGAGTCTCCAGGTCTTCGTAAAATTTTTCTTAGACCTCACCAGGGTTCGTCATGGTGGGAACATAGGCACTGATGATGGTGGTGTGGCATTTTCCTGAAAGTGGCAATCACATTGTCATGAGCCTGTCATTCACTCATTTTTTTTTTTTTTTTGGTGAGGCAATCGGGGTTAAGAGATCTGCCCAGGGTCACACAACTAGTAAGTATCAAGTGTCTGAGATTGGATTTGAACTCAGGTCCTCCTGACTCCTGAGATGGTTCTCTATACATTGCGCCACCTAGCTGTCCCTCCTTCACTCATTTTGGTAGGTGTGCAAGTTTGTTGACTAGATTGGTTTTGATTGCAAAATCTATGTCAGATTCACAGCACTCCCCTTCACGGCGGCTGCTCTAGAAAAACGTGTAACCAGCTTCGACTTCAGTAAGCTGGCCTTCATTTGCCAGTCTTATTTCACTCAGCGCTGCTATTCGTATGTAATACCTGCTGAGCTCTCTCACTACAAGAGCTGTTCTTCTTTCAGGTCTGCTGGGTTTCTTGTTGTCTATAAGCACATACACATTCCATGTACCAATGGTGAGTAGAATCTTCTTTGCAAAAGTTTTGTATTTTTTGTGTTTTGACCAAAAGGTAGGAGCTCCACCTACTACAGAAAGCAGACCAGGTTTAGATGACATGAAGCAGACAATTTTTAGGGCACCTTTTCTAGCCCCTTCCTCACACCAAGAGGTGAGCAGTGCAATCCTTAAAAAAGGCCACTCAGACACCCAGGGGGCTCCTGAATCCCAATACTGCTTCAGTCCAGTGAGAAGATGACCCTGTGGCCTGGGCTGTCTGTGTGCAGGGTTGTTACTGGAGCTCCCAGGGTATCTGCACCTGCTGCTTTCTCACCTGCCTGTCAACATAGGACTTCGAGATAAAATGGTATGGGTGATGTCTTTTGACTCACACAGAAATTGGATTTAATTGAAACAGAATTACACAAAGTCATCAAGGTCACTCTCTCTTCCAGAGACCTACCTTGCTTCCACAGGTCCCCATCATTCTGATCCTTGCATCTTCCACCTGATGAGGATGGGATCTAGACCCCAGAAAGGAAAAATCCTGGACTTTCCCACCTGGTCAGATCTCTGGCGTTCACCTGAGGCTATAATCCCATCAACTGGCCTTTGATTGTGGCTACACCCAATCTCCCCTCCATTGTCTTGCCTCCCTATGGCCCCGGCCATTCCCCACACTTCATCCTAGCTAGGGTCCATTGTCCAGGTCCCAGGAGTTCTGGTCACCTCAGTTTACTGGCCACTCTCATCCAGATCTCCTTAGGCCCCTCCTCCCGTCACCCCAAACTACTTGGCCATTCCTAGATCCCTCCCACGGGCTTTCTGTATATAAGGTCCATCTTGTCTCCATCAAGATGCTCAGATTCTTAAAATCTAGCTATAATCTAGCCAATAGCTTACTAATGTTCAGACTCCTTAAGAGTCTGCCCAATATGATGTATGTTCTAATAGACCTTGTCTTTATCTGAAAGAAGGCTTGGGTCAAATTCTTTCGGGCAGGACCTGTGTGTTGTGATATTGGGGTCCCAGCACCCCATAACCCCTAAACCCATCACACCCACCCCTTCAATACCACCAAATTAAAAACAACAACAACCCCAAGCAGAGGAAAATTGATTGTTTTACAATGCCAGAAGGTATTGCCAGCCTCAAAGTGGGCTTTTCATTCCATACCACGACTAAGGGGTTAGGATTGCTTTGGACAATAATATTCTTCCAAGCATATGGGAACTTGGATTCCTATAGGGATGCATAGCAAGTTAAAAAGCTATTTCATTTATATTCTGCTAGACAAAGATGCATCGATGTAGGAATATTTCCCTTTTGGATCATTTATAAGAAGAATGACTGTTCCTTTTTTATCAAGACTTTTACGACTGCTTGCTGTCCTTTCTTTGCCATGGGTAAGGTGGGTATGGCAAGCAGATGGTCCTTAATCTCTGCCTATGCTTCCTCAGTCTCCTGGGCCTATTCAAAAAGCTTATTTTGAAGGCAAGCATGAATGAAGATCTCTAGAGAACTAGCAGTGGCACACCCCACAGGGATTAAATTACCTAAAGAAGGTGGGAGGTAAGGCCATAAGGATTTCAAGTGCAAGTGGGGGTTATCTTTCTATCTACTCTGATAATTGTATTTCTAAGCAATGGGACCAGATGTAGACCCATTTGAGTCTTATCTCTGTTAACCTTTGGTCCTTTGTAAGGTCTCCTCTGTAGGTCTCTAGGAGGCAGTGGGTATATGCCTCACCACCTGTCCCTGTGGCATGTTAAGTTAATGGGCCATCCAGGCCCTGCACATTTGGTATGGATGTCATTATAGAGCTGCTTTTGAGGATTACATGAAAAATGGTGGAGATTCAGAAGCTGATGGTGAGTTATCACACCAGTCACGAGAGCAACAGTCCTGGTAGAAAACTATGAAGAAACAATAGCAAAAATAAATACTTGTATAGTACTTTAAAATATACCAAGTGATTTACACACATCATCTTATTGGAGCCCCACAATAACCTTGTGAGGTATGTAACACATTCAGTACTATTCATGTGTTAAAAATGGGGAAACTCATGCTCAGAAAAGTTAGATGACTTGCTCAAGGTCACACAGCTTGTAAATGTCAGGAATGGGATTCGAATTCAGGTCTTCCTGATTCTAAGGACAGCACTCCATCCACTCTGATCACCACTCTGACAGAGACTCACGACTGGTTGGTTGCTTGTGAGTTGACTGTGGCCTTTGCCAAGACAGGATACTAATGCTTTAGGGGTGGTCCTTCTAGTCTAACCTTCCCCACAGTAATCCCTTTTCCAGCCTATTTCTTGCCCACACCTCCAGGTGCTCAATTCACCCTAGCAAGCATTTATTAGATACCTACTATTTGCCATCACTGTACTAGGTGTTAGAGATAGAGACACATTTAAATAGTGCCTGCCCTCAAGGATCTGAAGTTCTATGGGGTTGGGGGGAGGATAGACAACATACATACATCTAAGTAAAAGCAAAATATATACAAAGTAGGTTTTTTTTTTTTGGTGAAGAGAATGACATGAGTCTAATATAAAAAGATATATGTTAACAAGAGAATAAAGGCTCAGTGGTTAAAATGGAAGGCTAAAGAAGAGTGAGATAGAGACACTGAACCTGATTGCCAATCCTTGAGAAATAAGTGGAAACACTGAAGTGGGGGTAAGGGGGAACATGTTTGTCCTCAGCAGCAGAACACATGTTCAGTCCCTGACATTGCCCTGTAATCAAGGCAGAGGCATTTGTGATCCTTGGGCCAGCCTGGTCAGAGAGGGGTGAGGCATGTTTGAGGCACTCACCTTACATTAGGTTAGCCTTGCATCAAGACTCATTCTGATGTAGAGTATGTTATCTCCTCCAGGCTAGGGGTCAACAGCAGAATCTTTGTTCTTGGACTAGCGGCATGTGAAGCTTAAGAGGACTAATAGAGCAAATGTCCAGTACCTAGTTCTGTCAAGCCAAAGGTGTGTATAGTCCTGGAACCAGTCTTAATTCTGTTAACAAGAAAGAGGGGCAGAGGGGAAACAATGCAACTTCCACCAGGTATTGAGTCTGGTGAACTCACATATCTATTGGGAAGCAGGATTCTAGGGTTTTTTTGGGTCTTAGTATTACTAATATTCTAACAAACCTTCTATTTTCCCCATCAGTCTGCTAAATGTTGCTCTCAACTAGGGGTTCTTAATGTTTATTGTTTCATGGACCCCTTTGGCAGGCTGGCAAAGACCAATAGACCCCTTGTCAGAATAATGTTTCTACATAAAACATCAAAACACACAGCATTACAAGGAAACCAATCGCACCCTGAAAATCAAAGTGTGATTCCCTTCCCTGCATGCCCCTCCTCCTCTGCCCCATCCAAATTTATGGACTTGCAGATATGGATATTGAAGAATGCTACAAATTTAGGTTGTCTAATCTCAACTGACCTCACTGCAGTAAGACAACCCTTTTACTCATCCCTAATTGATTCCTTATCCTACTTCCCAGAGCACTTTTTATTTTCTCCTCAAGTCTCCCACATCACTCACAGTGGGGGAGGGGGTAGAGGGGTGGAGGGAGGAAGGGAGGGAGAGAGAGAGAGAGAGAGAGAGAGAGGGAGAGAGAATTAGATGTCAGCTCTACCTTCTCCTAGTCTACCTTTCAAAACCCCTTTGCATCATCTTTCATTCTCTCCTGTATTTCAGTCTTTAATGAAGAAATGAATCTTCTCTTCCTGAAGTACAACTCTTTGACAAGAATAATCATAAGTATAGCTGGTATTTATGGAGTGCTTTAAGATTTGCAAAGTGCTTTACAAATATGGCATTTTATCCTTACAACAACTCTGAGATGTAGGTGCTATTATTATCCTCATTTTATAGTTGAGAAAACTGAGGCAGACCTAGGTTAAGTCATTTGCTTAGAGTCATACACATTGCAAACATCTAAGGTCAGATTTCAATTCAGGTCTTCCTGGGTTGTCTAACTACCTTGATCTATGATGACTTGATCCCATCCCCTTTCATTTACTCTGGTAGATTGCCCAACAATTTTCCTCTCTCTCTCTCTCTCTCTCTCTCTCTCTCTCTCTCTCTCT